>NC_143048.1:25244166-25553333 GCF_057628025.1 Oncorhynchus mykiss
CTGCTTGTAGTCACCCATATCTTGTTGGCCTGTTTGCATGTCAGTCCCTCATACTGTCAATAACAATGCCAGGTCACAACCACCCATGTTCTGTTAGTGTGTGTTTGTGTGTATTGTGTGTATGATCCATCCATAACATGTCTGTTCTATTGACTGTGTCTTATTTGTTGAACATAATACCTCTCTTCCTGTCTTTAATAGTAACCTGATCCTCTACACAGATCACTGTTGCTGAGATGATTCCCGTCAGCTGATTTGCACTGCTGTTCCATGTGTAGATGTTTGAACACAGTTGACCAATTTATTATTATTTTCTTTGTAGGCCTTACTGACAGGCAGGTTTTCAGTCCAGTGTGGTGTATCCTGTAGTTACAACTGTTGAGGTTAACTTTGTTTCTAGGCTGGTGGTGGTTTTATCTTTAGACTGCAAAAGGGAATATAGTTCTCGCTCTTTTGTTTCCTTAGTTAGTTTTTACTTATTATGTTGTGGCTGAATGTATAGATTATTTATTCAGACAAGACTATTAGTTTCAAGTGGCTCTTGGATTTGTAATTCAGCTCATGTAACTCATACAGTGAATATTGTCCACTAAAGTGTTCTGTCTTTCAGCTGTCAGCCAACACTACCTTGTCCTTGTCTAATATGGTCCTGATTTCACAGCCCTCTCTTCAGAGTCTACCATGAGGTCCTGTGGTAAAAACTAACACATTTGGGTGTGCTGTCAATACATACGGCTTGATGTTGCTGACTGTCATGTCACAATCCCCTCACCCATAAATGTGTTTATAGAGAGCTCTCTCTCCCTCTCTGTATTTTTAGGGGCTGCCAGCATCCGTCCAATGAAAAACATCACGGCCATCGCAGGGCGGGACGCGTACGTCCACTGTCGCGTTATTGGCTACCCATATTATTCCATCAAGTGGTATAAGAACTCCCACCTGCTCCCCTTCAACCACAGGCAGAGGGCCTTTGAGAACAACGGCACTCTGAAGCTGTCTAACGTGCAGGAGCTGGACCAGGGAGAGTACAATTGCAGGGTATTGGTCAAACCTCACCAAGAGACCAATCAGAGTGTCCATCTCAGTGTCAAAGGTAGGAAGAGCCTGTCTCCCTGACTCATGCACTGTGACAGTACACAGTAAACACATTAGCATACCACACTTGGGTAAGTAAGTGTAAAGGACGTCACGCTGCTTGCTTAGCGAGTTCCTCTTCCTCTTGATTTGGCCCACACCTGGCGCAAACTCCTGACCTCTGCCATGCTAGCACACACGATCACCCTCCTGAAGTTTCTTACCAGTCGGCACCACATGAAAAGCTAGCTATTCATTGGCGCAAGTGAGGACACTGCAGGCCGAGGAGTAAGTTTCACACATCTCCATGTGATACATAAGCATTCTAAGAGGTATGAGAGTGTGGATAGTAGAACATGGCAAAGCTGTAGGCAGAGATAGGAAGTGACCTCGCAGGTCATACTCCCATTGGCCTTCACATCACATTGTGTAACATAAGCTACAGTAACACATTCACCACTGCTACGACTGCACTGCTATGGGATGTGAGACTAAGCTAGGGTCATTAGTATGACTGCACGTACAGTAGCGATTGAGTTTGATTACCAGAGGCCCAAGAATACGTAATGGTAACGTTAACAAGTGATTCCCCACGCCTCATATCCATGTCATGAAGGATGCAGCCACTGCTTAACTTAAGACATTTCCATAAGATGAGCCTGGGGGGCGGGGGAAAAGGGTGACCACATGATATAAAGCAACACTTCCCCGCTACAAGTACCTTAGTTCATTTGCTTTGCTCATGCTTCAAATTCTGAAAGCGGCTGGTGAGATCCCAGGAGTCCATTATCCCTACTTTGTTGTGAATTAAATCAGTGCGGAAGTGCTGCTTATTTTAATGTCATTTTAACTTGTTGATTCTCAAATACGGCTGACTTGCGAGATGGCTGGAGAGTCCCCTGAGAAGGTGCAACAGTGGACTTACTGAGGAGCATCTCACATCTAGGTCATTATCTAGTCTAGCATGAGGCCTGATTCTCCAATAATTTGTTTAACATGGTGGTTTTTCCCTACTTGAGGATCGTTAGGTTTTCTTTGATCTTCTCTTTCTAGACAGACATGGCATGAATCGCCAAAATACAGAATCACCCCTTCAACTGTTTCTGGAATAGTACACCTGTGCTTGGTACTGTTTGCTCTGACTCAGAGTACAGAATGTTCGGCTAGACAGGAGGAATGACTAAGGTGGAATTATGTGATGATTCACTCTCAGTCCTTTTGAGTTTAGAGTCTAAACAACGATTTCCAAGGACCAAAGGGATTGATAGAAGATTGAAGTATGACACACAGGAGATTGGACCGGTATAGTGTATTGTCTCTCAGCCTAATGTGGTTATGGTCATCTCTCCCCCTCTTCCCTTCCAGTTCCACCATACATCCAGCCCTTTGCATTCCAGCGGTTCTCCATTGGCCAGCGTGTCTTCATCCCCTGCGTGGTAATGTCAGGTGACCAGCCCCTGGACATCACATGGCAGAAGGACGGGCGGCCAATCCCTTCCAGTCTGGGGGTCACCATTGACAACATAGAGTTCACCAGCTCACTGCGGATCTCCAACCTGTCCCCAGACCACAACGGAAACTACACCTGCATTGCACGCAACGAGGCTGCAGCCGTTGAGCACCAGAGTCAGCTCATTGTCAGGGGTGAGAGGAGGCTAGCACATTGTTCCTCTGTCTCCGTCACTGCTTCTAGATGTATCTCTCTTAGGCTCCCTCCTCTCACTCCCTGACTCTCTCTGTTTCTGTTTGTTTCTCTGCTCCTCTCTCCGTTGCTTCGCATCTGTCTTTATATACTGTATATTTCTCTCCACTGCACTCTTTTTGTTAATCTTAATCTATCTCTCATACTATCTTCCTATCTCAGAAGTACTAGTAAGTCAGTCTGTGTGTGGTTCCCTCTGCTCCTCCAGTTCCTCCCCAGTTTGTGGTGCAGCCCACAGACCAGGATGGGATCTATGGCAAAACTGTGACACTAAACTGCTCTGCTGAGGGTTATCCACGCCCCACCCTCGTATGGAAACACTCCAAAGGTAAACATAGAAGTAAATCAGGCATCAGAAGACTGTCGGTAGCATTAATTCAATGGTTATACAAACGTATTAAAGGACATTGTTTAGGGATGTAACAGCAGCTGTTTTGGATAGAGTAACTGTAGTTGTAGTTGAACGCATATGGTTTCATCCACAGCCCATGTATGATGTGGTTCAACAACTGCAGGTGGCCACATACACTTTCACGGGTCACAGGTGTACAGCCACTGTGGGTTGTTTGGTGGGGGAGCTAGCTGTGAGGTGGGAGAGAGCAGGTGAATAAAGTGGCACAGCACTTGACCAGGATAGCTGAAGAGGGTACCCAGGTGTTTGCTGCTCCGTCCATAACACGGGTGAAATCTTACCCCAATGGAGAGACGACAACTAATCCAACCAATGGTGTGGCATGTGGGGGCATTGTGAGGGGCATCAAAGGTGTGGGTCAGGGCCAGACTCAGCAGCCAGGCTTTGATGGGATTTGTTTTTTGACTTGGGCTCCCTGGGACCGAGAGGAGATTGGGTTTGATGTGAGAGAGACGCTCCTCAATATCTTAGACGCCCTGTCTGATTAATAACGCCTGACAGAACCTTGATCCTTCGCCACGGCGATGGCAAGTGAAGACTTGGCCGGCGCCTTTATCTGAGATGTACCTCTAATTTGTAAGTGCAAGTGTCTGTGTTGCTGTATATTATGGCACTGGAGATGCTTTTTATTCTCCCAGTCAGGTGTTAGCAGAGCAGAGCAGAGCAACAGAGAGATAGAAAAGTGAATAAGGAAAGGTCAGCTGGTATAATCATAACTGCTAGCTCTCTCTGGATATGCAAAATCCATCATCCAAGAGCACGTCTTTCTCTGTCTCTCGGTCTCTCTGTCTCTCTCTCTCTCTCTGTCTCTCTCTGTCACCCTCGGTTTCTCTCTCTGTGTGTCTCTCTCTTTCTTTCTCTCTCTCGCTCTCTTTCACTTTCTGTCTCTCTCTCTATCTCTCTCTCTTCTCGTTTACAAGGCAGCAGAGTGGGAATAGTACTGCCACTTGACCCTTCGCTAACCAGAAGCACTTGACTGCATTTTTAATTAAGGACCAAAACCCACAGCTCACTAAATGTCCTTATCTTTACACGCTAACTTTAGCGCATGCTGATATCTGGCCCAGTTCAGACAAATGTTTAATACTCTATGAGCGAGCCTGGATGTGTTGCTATTACTGTAACATAGGTAGACCACTTACAGCTCTGAGTGGGTTTCCATTCCCAAGCAGCTCATTGACCTGAACATTTTCAGCATTAGACATTTCCTACACTACACTAAGTCATTTTGACCTTTTTGAATGAGACTGTCCAACATTACCTCCAACAGAAACATGGATGATTATAGAAAATATACTTGTTCCCTGATATGTGAATAGTATAATGCTGTATGCTGGTATGCTGAAGTATACCTCACCACCAGAGAGATCTTTGAATACTATTTGACCTACAATAGCGTGTACATACTAATACTAATATTTGTGTTTCACCAAGACCAAGTCAATGCTTTGGGGGTTAGGTTGTATTTACCCATTAATATATGTACAATACATTTTTCCTTCTTTGATGTGTAGATTTGTAAATGTACATGCCTACAAGTTCAGTGTTGTTCACATGAAAAATACCAAACATAGCTTACAGGCATCAAATCCTGAGAGTCAGTGGATAAATAAATCCTCACATGTAAAAACAAAGGAAAAGAAAAGTACTTTGCTGTGTAAAGGAAACTGCACAGCATTTCATTGGCTGATTCCTTGTTTCAAGGCCTCATTGCAGTCTTGTTGTTTTCTTCCTTTACAATCTGCTCTGGTGTTGAACATCTCTTTCATGATTACCCACTTTTAGTGGCTACATTCTCCACAGCAGCTGCTGAGGTTTAGGGGCAGCGTTAAGATGCATGTTTACTGTCCTTAAATCCCTTAAGCTTTGTCACTGAAGCGTTACACACTGTACAAGTTGAATAAGGATGCGCATCTGTCAATAGTCAGCACCCAAAACATGAGCTTTAAAAACAAAAACAGTAGTAGCTTTGGGTTTAAATTAGTTAGGGGAAATTGTAGAACACCACCCCCATGTGCTCTTAAGCTTACTTTGCTTATGCCATAAATACAATGGTTCCGATTAAGGATTAGAGGATATTGTAGACTTCTATATTCAAAATGTTTATAATGGTGATTTTTGAAAGGTGCTAAATGCATTTGAAATGTGTATCATCCATGACTCATGTCCCCGTCCCTCCTTGTCTCCACCCCAGGTAACGGGGTTCCCCAGTTCCAGCCCATCGCCCTGAACTCTGGCTCCCGTATCCAGCTGCTGGTCAATGGCTCTCTGCTAATCAAACACGTGCTAGAGGAGGACAGCGGCTACTACCTGTGTAAGGTCAGCAACGATGTGGGAGCTGACGTTAGCAAGTCCATGTACCTCACCGTCAAAAGTAAGACTCCAAAAATACTGTAACGTTTCTTTTTGACTTCTTTGTTAGACAAACTCTGTTTGGTATTGTTGGGTGAAGCATCAAATGACAAGTATGTATTTTTTATTATATTTATTTTTATTGAACCTTTATTTAACTGTATCATATCTGTGAGTTTGGGTCAGAGGAAAGAAGGATAAGGGTAAAATGTTGACCCCACAGTATAGTCATTGGTACTTTGGCCATGGGGGGGTGGGGTGGTGTGACCGTGTGTTTTTTTGTTGAGCAGACTTATGTCCCCTCCATTACACGTTCAACTCTTCATTCAAGCAGAGTCTGCCATGTGGAAAAGAGAAGGAGAGAGCACAACACCACTACACCACTGTGCTCTCTCTTTATCTGGCCTGCTTTCTCTATCTCACTCTTTCACCCTCTCTTTCACCCTGTCTGTCTGTCTGTCTGTCTGTCTGTCTGTCTGTCTGTCTGTCTCTCTCTCTCTCTTTCAGTCTGTGTGTCTGTGTCTGTGTAATATAATGATACTGTTGCCCTACTTGTACTACATTGCCTGCATCACATTTGTTATCTACTGTATGCCATCTCTCATGCCCTCTCTCATGCCATCTCTCAATCTGTATTTCCCTGAAGTCACAGACATGTCTTGTACCACCCCATATGTTATCTACTGGTATCAGCCCTGTCCCTGGCTGCGTATTGATTTGTATTACAGTGTTCTCCTATAGCCTTGTAGACATCATGTGTGAATGACAAGAGGGAGAGGACCTGCCTTGCCAGGTCTATTTTAATCAGTACCAGCAGCAGCCAAATGTAACTAACTGTAGCATCACTAATCACTTTCTGGTTACAAAACCAACCTGAGACAGAACCAAGGCCTGGGCCATGGGCATCATTAACGTCAGTGGGACTTGGAGAGGAACTGGGATACAGTTCAGTGACATGAGATCACTCATTAGACACTGTGTCATTCCAAAGGTTTAGAACAATGGACCTTAGGGTTGCTCAGATGACCTATAGGCTACTGTAGTAACTGTACATTGAATTATCACACCGTTTAAACAGACACAGTCTGAGTGATGAGTCATGACATACTGAAAGAAGGACATGGTTTTGTATTGGAGTCCAGACAGTTTGTGGTGTCTCTCTCTCTGCTGTGTTGACTGGTGAGGCTGCAGCATGTGGAGTATGTTAATGACCTGGTCACCAGTCTCCTGGCACTGCCAGTCTGGCTTTGCTGCGTGGGGGAAGTATTCTCATTTGATGGTGCTCAGATGTGAGGAGAGCTTATTTTCTGTTGCTGTTCTTATCAAGCTGTTGCAGGAGCCCCCCTGCTAAGTCGCTCTCTCTGTCAGAGCCAAATGCAGCTCCCTCCTGGCATTGACTGCTACATAATAATGCAAACACACACACACACACACAAACACACATAGACAGACACACACATGCAAATATGGTCAGACACGTGTGCTCCTACAGTACACACAATGCCACATTTACACACTCACGTGCGCGCACACTATCTCTAACATGCATACATTCAGATTCACATAATGTAAATAAATACACCCTCTCACACACCCTCTCACACACATCAGTAACCATACATACACATGTACACATCATAAATTCACACAGACTTTTAGGTTCCATCTCATGCCTTTGTGTTTCATATACTTACTCTGATTGGTGTAAACAAGCATGAACAATCTATTTAGACAGAGTCCCTGATCATGGTGTGGCTAAGACACTGAGAAGATCAAATAAAATCAAATGTTATTTGTCACATGTGCTGAATACAACAGGTGTTCACCTTACAGTGAAGTGCTTACCTACAAACCTTTAACCAATAATGCCGTCTTAAGAAAATACACAAAAAAAAAGTAAGAGATAAGAATAGCAAATTAAAGAGCAGCAGTAAATAACAATAGCGGGGCTATATACATGGGGTACCGGTACAGAGTCAATGTGTGGGGGCACCTTTGTCGAGGTAATTGAGGTAATATGTACATGTAGGTAGAGTTATTAAAGTGACTATGCATAGATGATAACAGAGAGTAGCAACAGTGTTCCAGAGGGGGTGGGGGGAATGCAAATAGTCCGGGTAGCCATTTGATTAGCTGTTCAGGAGTCTTATGGCTTGGGGGTAGAAGCTATTTAGGAACCTCTTGGACCTAGACTTGGCGCTCCGGTACTGCTTGCCATGTGGTAGCAGAGAGAACAGTCTATGACTAGGGTGGATGGAGTCGATGACAATTTTTAGGGCTTTCCTCTGACACCAAACCAGGCAGTGATTCAACCCGTCAGGATCCTCTCGATGGTGCAGCTGTAAATCCTTTTGAGGATCTGAGGACCCATGCCAAATCTTTTCAGTCTCCTGAGGGGGAATAGGTTTTGTCGTGCCCTCTTCACGACTGTCTTGGTGTGCTTGGACAATATTAGTTTGTTGGTGATGTGGACGCCAAGGTACTTGAAGCTCTAAACCTGCTCCACTACAGCCCTGTTGATGAGAATGGGGACATGCTCGGTCCTCCTTTTCCTGTAGTCCACAATCATCCCCTTTGTCTTGATCAAGTTGAGGGAGAGGTTGTTGTCCTTGCACCACACGGTCAGGTCTCTGACCTCCTCCCTATAGGCTGTCTCATCGTTATCGGTGATCAGGCCTACCACTGTTGTGTCATCAGCAAACTTAATGAGGGTGTTGGAGTCGTGCATGGCCGTGCAGTCATGAGTGAACAGGGAGTACAGGAGGCTGAGCACGCACCCTTGAGGGGCCCCCGTGTTGAAGATCAATGTGGCGGATGTGTTGTTACCTACCCTTACCACCTGGGGGCGGCCCTGTCAGGAAGTCCAGGATCCAGTTGCAGAGGGAGGTGTTTAGTCCCAGGGTCCTTAGCTTAGTGATGAGCTTTGAGGGCACTATGATGTTGAACGCTGAGCTGTACTCAATGAATAGCATTCTCACATAGGTGTTCCTTTTGTCCAGGTGGGAAAGGGCAGTGTGGAGTGCAATAGAGATCGCATCATCTGTGGATCTGTTGGGGCGGTATGCAAATTGGAGTGGGTCTAGGGTTTCTGAGATAAGGGTGTTGATGTGAGCCGTGACCAGCCTTTCAAAGAATTTCATGGCTACAAACGTAGCCCACTACCATGGGTCGGTAGTCATTTAGGCAGGTTTCCTTAGTGTTCTTGGGCACAGGGACTATGTTGGTCTGCTTGAAACATGTTGGTATTACAGACTCAGGCAGGGAGAGGTTGAAAATGTCAGTGAAGACACTTGCCAGTTGGTCAGTGCATGCTCGAAGTACACGTCCTAGTAATCCGGCTGGCCCTGCGGCCTTGTGAATGACGAGCGTCAGACCCGGTGTAGTACGATTTGTTCTTAGTCCTGTATTGATGCTTTGCCTGTTTGATGGTTTGTCGGAGGGCATAGCAGGAATTGTTATAAGCTTCCGGGTTAGAGTCTCGCTTCTTGAAAGCGGCAACTCTACCCTTTAGCTCAGTGCGAATGTTGCCTGTAATCCATGGCTTTTGGTTGGGGTATGTACGTACATTCACTGTGGGGACGACGTCCTCGATGCACTTATTCTTAAAGCCAGTGACTTATGTGGTGTACTCCTCAATGCCATCGGAAGAATCCCAGAACATATTGCAGTCTGTGCTAGCATCTGCTTCATCTGACCACTTTTTTATAGACCGAGTCACTGGTGCTTCCTGTTTAAATGTTTTCTTGTAAGCAGGAATATAATTATGGTCAGATTTGCCAAATGGAGGGCGAGGGAGAGCTTTGTATGCGTCTCTATGTGTGGAGTAAAGGTGGTCTAGAATTTTTTTCCCTCTGGTTGCACATTTAACATGCTGATAGAAATGAGGTAAAACGGATTCAAATTTCCCTGCTTTAAAGTCCCCGGCCACTAGGAGCGCCGCCTCTGTTTGCTTATGGCGGTATACAGCTCATTGAGTGCAGTTCTAGTGACAGCATCAGTCTGTGGTGGTATGTAGGCAGCTACGAAAAATACAGATGAAAACTCTCTAGGTAGATAGTGTGGTCTGCAGCTTATCATGAGATACTCTACCTTAGGCAAGCAAAACCACAAGACTTCCTTAGATATTGTGCACCAGCTGTTGTTCACATACTGTATATGCATAGGCCCCCACCCCGTGTCTTACCAGAGGCTGCTGTTCTGTCCTGCCGATAGAGTGTATAACCCGTCAGCATTATGTTCTTAATGTCGTCGTCGTTCAAACACGACTCGGTAAAACAAAAGATATTACAGTTTTTAATGTCCCGTTGGTAGGATATACGTGCTTTCAGCTCGTCCCATTTATTTTCCAGCGATTGAACATTAGCTAGCAGGACGGAAGGCAAGGGCAGATTAGCCACTCGTCGCCTGATCCTCGCAAGGCACCCTGATCTTTTTCCACTAAATCTCTGTTTCCTCCAGCGAATCACGGGGATCTGGGCCTGGTCGGGTGTCTGTAGTAGTATATCCCTTCCGTCTGACTCATTAAAAAATAACTATTTGTCCATTTTGAGGTGAGCAATCACAGTTCTGATGTACAGAAGCTCTTTTCGGTCATAAGAGACGGTAGCAACACCATTATGTACAAAACAAGTAATGAACAATGCAAAAAAACTAACAAAATAGCATGGTTGGTTAAAAGCCGATAAGACGGCAGCCCTCCCCTCCGGCGCCATTGTTCACAGATGCAACAGACAGTGGCTGTATCCTAGCTAGCATGGCTACGATGCCCTGGCCTACTCCACCCAGTGTACTGTACTGTATGAGCTTGTCATAGTTAATGAGGCTAACATGGAAGTGCTTATGTAGCACTCTGTGTTTCCATCAGTACATTAGCTCACTGAAGGCCATGGTTGTCATGCAGTGGCTAGACCTGTGGTGACACTGACTCTCAGCCCTCCTAGAGACAATACATTTACACAGCCAATCAGCAATTGGCTGGGCCCAGGCACCATTACTTTTTTCACATTACCACACAGGTCATTGGTCAGCATACCATAAACAATAGCTAAGCAGTTGATTAATGCCTACTTATCACTGACAGACAGTTGGCTGTACACCGTAGCCAGGCCCAACATCAGCAATACAAAGTGTCTTCCTCTCCTCTCTACCTTCTTTTCCCGCAAGGTATTTGTCTCCTGTTGTCATCGCAGCGTTCTTTGGCAGTGTGGTGGTGAGTGAGTGTGAGAGAGTAATTGTGCAGGAGAACAGGGCATTAAAGTGGCTCCACCCAACCAGTCATCCTTGTACTGTATGGCCTGTGAGAAGAATGCTGGGCCGGCCTGAGGAGTGTGTGTGTCTGTATTGTAAATATGCGTGTGTGGGTGTATTGTAGGCTATGTGTGTGTGTGTGTGTGTGTGTGTGTGTGTGTGTGTGTGTGTGTGTGTGTGTGTGTGTGTGTGTGTGTGTGTTCGGGAGGTATTGCCCAGTGAGGCATTGCGTGGCGTGGTGGCCTACTTTCCCACGATGCCCGGCGAGGAGAGATGATGAAATGAGGGTTGAAGCGTATTATCCTCACACAGCACCGTCACCCCAGCCTCAGTCCCAGATCAGCATCCACCATGACACTGAGACCAGCACGCCCCAGGACACACGATATCATTGGGAATGAACAGGGGGAGGAGGGGAGAGCAAGAGATTTGCTTTTAATGTATCAGTCTCAGTCTTTCATAGCCTACTGTAATTGTGTGTGTATGTGTGAGCTGGCTACGGTGTACTGTACTGTACTGTAGGTTAGGATGGAGGAGTTAGGTGGAGAGCTGCTCCTGACCACCAGATTCAGTAAGCCTTCAAAAGCTTCATCAGAAAGACACAGGGAGATTTAGGGCTGTATAGAAAGGGGCGTTACAGTAACACAAATTGTAAAGGGGACCTACTGTGAGCGTGTCTCTGTGTAGTGAGCTGTATAGATTCCCTACTTTATAGATTCCTGCTCGTTCTCTTCTATAGCCTACTCTCATTTCCTGTTTATTTTTACTCAAATCTCTCAAGACTATTTTAATTTAATGACGATCGACATCTTGGAGAGGGGAAATTCTGATTATCCAAAAATCCCAGAGTTGTGATGTCTTTGGGGCTTTTGTTAGTGGTATCCATCATGCTACTGGGGGGTTGGAAGCTATCATTACATGATGGTACAGCTGTACTCTTGTCACTCATCATAATATCACATTTCATGCCTTATAACCCCTGAACTGTGCACTCAGACTCAAGATGCTTTCTGTAAAAGTGTACTTATTCGCTTGAGTGGATTGAAAAGGAAGACCATTAGTGTTTCAGTATGCACTGCTGCCTGCCTGCCCTCCCTCTCCTAACTATCCTGTGTGTGTGTGTGTGTGCACATTTGTGCATGCATGTGTGTGTCACCGGCCGATGAAGCTCTTCAGTGAGTTTCTGCTTCATTTAAACCCATCAGTACTTAAATTAGAGAGAGACTAAGTAAGGGCACAGGGGAACAGCTATTTGCATGTGGTGTTCTACCTTATTTTCAGTCCCTCTCTTCTACAGAGAAGGGGTACAGATCAAAAAGATACAATGATTTTTCTCCTGCTGTGCAGATAATACATTTTCCTCAAAATGTGTACACCTTAGCCAACTGGAAATCCTACATTAAGATGTTTTCATTTTATTTGATATACCAATGTTTTTTGGATTTCCCTGGATTTCCTGAAATTAAACTCTATAATGTTCTGTTCATCATGCACAATTTCAAGACCGGCAGTTTTTGCAATTCAAACCTTTTAATAATGCTACTGGATGATTGTTTTCTTAGTCAGTTGTAGCCCATCTCCATCCAATATGGCAACCTCCCCCTCAGTCTCCCTCTGCCTAGTGACACATAGCCAGCCCTGACTGGGACCTGGGACTGGGACCTGGGACTGGGACCTGGGACAGGGACCTGACAGACAGATAGGAATAGAAACCTCCTCCCTCTCTGTCTCTCTCTCTCTCCCCTTCTCTCTTTCTCTCCCTACTGCGCTTTATTACCAGGCTCTGTAACATCGCTGGATATTAAAAAATATACATCAACGAAGCAATTATGGGCCATCAAAAAGAATACTGGTAGCCTGGGGGGCTACTGAGGGCTGTTTGGTGAATGTAGGCAGGAGAGAGGAGTCTAGCTGAGAGCAGCCTTTTGTTGTCCCCCAACCTTCTTTAACAAGTCTCAGGTTGTTGTGAGGATGGTTTAAGATGGAGAACACCTTGAGCTGCCTGTTTGTTTTCGGTCATCTTTGACACCTGAGGCCTTTACTGTAGCAGTACTGGGAGTGTCACAGCAAACTGAGTATGACACCGTGACAGCACAGAGGAGGCAGTCTCTGTAGCTTTAACAGACAGCCACAGCAGACAGACATTTCCTTGCAATTTGATCATGTGGACCTGTGCTGATCACACAGTGATGGAGCTAGGTTATGTGCCAGAGCTATGTGTGTGATAACAATAGCAGATAATTTGCCTGTGTTGTTCGAAAGGAATGTCAGAACTAGGATTCTTCTTATTTTCTGAATTTTTTCTCCCCTCCTCCGGCTCCCCCTCTTCCCCCTCTCCTGAAAGGCAGAGCGCTCATCAAGGCATGCCCTCGGTCTCACGGGGGCAGGAGTAGGAGAACATCAGGCAGGTCTCCTGCTGACGCCGCCCGCCACGGCGCTGCCTGCTGCCTCAGATGTAGAAACTACCCCTGTTAAGGAGCAATAACATTTAGAGAAGGCTGAGGAGGATTTTTGAATGTGCCTCACTTAAAATTCATAGTTGTCACGCTAAATAAATCAGCGTTCTTTGGCATAGCTTGAGAGTGAATAAGAGATGAGGCTTAAACGTTGGCAGACCTTAGTCTGACACATTCAATCATGTCAGAGACGGGCTGTCAGCTAGCGGAGCCGCATCTCCCTCCTACACACACACCCCTCTGAGTGTGTCACCTGGGATTATGTGTGGTTTGTTTTTTCTGCATGTGTTTCTCTGTTTCTCTGAATTTGTGTGTGTGTATGTGTGTGTTCTGTGTATGAGTGTTGCCTTCTTGTGTTGGTGTGCGACTGTGTGTGTAGAAGACAGCGGAGAGGTTGAGGCTCTGAGTGTGTGTGTGGAGAGGTAGTGAGACAGCAGTGGGGCCAGAGGAGTAGTCTTGTCTGCTGTGTATGAATAATCAAAGTGGGCTCTCATCATTAAATCATAGCCGTCCTGGTGGGATAGGAGAGAGAGGAGAGAGATCACAGTTACACTGCTGCAGGGGAACATGCTCTCAGACAGTGTTTCTGAGACGTGCCACGAGTCCTCTCTGCTCGTACTACCCACTTAGCTTCTGGAGAAACAGCTCCTTTAACACACACACACACACACACACACACACACACACAGACAGACAGACAGACAGACAGACAGACAGACAGACAGACAGACAGACAGACAGACAGACAGACAGACAGACAGACAGACAGACAGACAGACAGACAGACAGACAGACAGACAGACAGACAGACAGACAGACAGACAGACAGACAGACAGACAGACAGACAGACAGACAGACAGACAGACAGACAGACAGACAGACAGACAGACAGACAGACAGACAGACAGACAGACAGACAGACAGACAGACAGACAGACAGACAGACAGACAGACAGACAGACAGACAGACAGACAGACAGACAGACAGACAGACAGACAGACAGACAGACAGACAGACAGGAGAATGGCTACAGCACCAGCCCCCAGACTTATCCCATTGTCTTAGCCAGTAGGATGTACTGTATGGATGATCTTGTTAAACACATACAGTAAATATACACATTCATATACAATACATTATTTTATCTGCCTTAAAGTCCATTCCTCTCTGAAACATCAGCAACAGTGCACTGTACATACAGCATGTGCTGCCTTTGTAACAGATATCAATACAGCAGGTTGTACCATTAAGGCTTTCAATGTAACTGTGATCTACACAAACCTATGTGAGACAGTATAGGACTGTGTTGTGTATCTGTACAGTAGTAGAAGACACCTGCAGCAGTTTATAGCTGGACTGGGGTATTTCCCCAAATATACACACACGCACGCACGCACGCACACACACACACACACACACACACACACACACACACACACACACACACACACACACACAGAGCCGCTGCTAATAAGCGTGGTGCGTCGTAGTGTCGTAACGCCAGACGAGCTCTACACACCGTGGGGAGTTCAGACTAGTCACGGCTTTCCTCTGCTCTGTAGCACCCTGTCTCTGTCTCTGTCTCTGTCTCTGTCTGAGACGCTCTGCCTCAGGAACAACACGTAAACAGTTGCTGTCTGTCTGTATCAAAGATGCTGTAGCAGAGACAAGATTGCTTACCTGAAGGCCTGTTTTTGAACCATTAGTGTTCAATGTATTGTGGGAACCAGGGCGATCTAAATAGGAGTTCATGCTTCTCCATAGTTGACTATTCTCATGTTAGGCTTTAGGGTGGCAGAGGCCAGTCTGTGAACTTATAGTGAATTGTTAAAGGAGAATGTATGAGCCTCTGTTGAGTTAAATAAAAGTTACAATCTCTGCATCAATCTCTCCCTTTCTTTCCTCTCCCTCTCTCCCTCAGTCCCAGCCATGATCACGTCGTACCCCAACACCACCATGGCCACGGTGGGCCAGCAGAAGGAGATGAGCTGCACGGCCCACGGGGAGAAGCCCATCATGGTGCGCTGGGAGAAGGAGGAACGCATCATCAACCCAGAGACCAGCCGCTACACCGTCGTGGTCAAAGAGGTGGCTGACGAGGTCATCTCCACTCTGAAGGTGCGCTGGGGGCCTGGGGCCTCCACCTCAAAAGGGGGTGATGTATATTGTTGTGTTTGTACTGAGCTGGTATTAGTATAGTACGCTCTCAATATAGCATGAATAATTATAGTAGCCTTTGTACTTGCGGTGATTGATGCTGGACATTTTGTGTAGCCTATAAAATAACCAGAGGTTATTATCAGTTGAATACTGAACTATGATGGTGCATTATGGTGATGCTTCCTGGTTAAAAAGTACATTGACCTCTCCTCAGATTTTGCCCACTGTTCGGGAAGATTCTGGATTCTTCTCCTGCCATGCCATCAACTCCTATGGTGAAGACAGAGGGATCATTCAGTTAACAGTACAAGGTAAACCCCTGGCTTCTGCTCCAGCTTCTTAAGCTGTTTCTTCATAGTGGAACCTTTCTGTTGCTACTGTAAGTTGTTCCTGACTAAATAAGCCAATATCTCTGGGCCCTAGTTAACTTCAGCCTGCAGTTTGTTTTCTCCTTGTCAGGACAACTAAGTGAACAGGTAAACCTCTCTATCTAATCTGTGCGTGTGTGTGGTGTTAAACCCGTTTAGAACCTCCAGACCCTCCCGAGGTGGAGATCCGAGAGGTCAGAGACCGGACCATTGCCCTCCGCTGGACCATGGGCTTCGACGGAAACAGCCCTATCACAGGATATGACATTGAGTGCAAGAACAAATCAGGTAGCGCTGGCATATAGGCCTATGGAATAACGTGATAAATCCATATGAAATTGCATATGACATAGTTATAACTAAAGATGTTTCTGCATTAGCTAACTTGTTTGTTGTTGGTTGTCATGTCATACAGAGATGCTAATAGGTTCATTGCGTTTGCCCCTTCCCCCAGCCTCGTGGAATTCAGCCCAGATAACCAAAGACGTGTCCCCCCAGCTGAACCAGGCCACCATTATAGACCTGCACCCCTCCTCCACCTACAACATCCGCATTTTTGCCAAGAACGACATCGGCAAGAGCGATACCAGCAACGAGCTCACTATCACCACTGATGAAGCAGGTCAGCCCACGCAGATCTCTCCTTCACCGGGTCAAAACATCATGTAGTTATGTTCCAAACCAGGTTGACACATATTCTGTTTGTCTTCAGATTTTAGTCATGGATATGTATTTATTTGTATTGTAATATTCCCTTGAATACAGTAAAGGTCTGTCTCTCGTTCATAACAGAGCAAACATATTTCTAGTGCTGCATCGCCATCTAGTGAAATATTTCCTAAATATAATTAATGTCTGAATTGCCTCCGTCAAAGATGGTGGATTATACAGATGATTCAAAAAGGCCTTTTACCATGGAATTTTTTTTCCACAGTTCTGGTCTACTTAAGGGGTGTCTCTCCCATATGCACCAATGCGATAGCAGCTGGGTCTAGTCTACCTAATTAATTTGCCACACACCAACCAGAAAAAAGTATTGCTTTCCTCTATCGTCTCTGCTATCATCTCTGCCTCATTCAACTGAATCTCTCATAAGAGTATTTTGTGTTAATATTACACATCTGTTCTACAGCCCCTGATGGCCCTCCACAAGAAGTACAACTGGAGGCCACCTCTCCACAAAGCATCAAAGTCACCTGGAAGGTACTGTGTCTTCATGGAGTTAAACAGAGAGATGTTCCTGTTTCAATCTGTGTCATGAGTATGTACAGTCTGATCCATCCCTCCTCCTCCTCCTCCTCCTCCTCCTCCTCAGGCCCCCCACAAGCACCTTCAGAATGGGGTGATCCGGGGCTACCAGGTGGGTTACAGAGAGTACAGCTCTGGAGGCAGCTTCCAGTTTAACATCATCAGCATGGACACCACAGGGGACAGCAGTGAGAGCATCACCCTGGACAACCTGAGGAAGTTCACTGAGTACGGGGTGGTGGTGCAGGCGGCTAACCGTGCAGGCACCGGGCCCTCCTCTCAGGAGGTCATCACCAAAACACTGGAGGATGGTTAGTATGGATCAGGGGGTTAAGGGGTGGGGTAGGGTAGAGTTGTGTGTGTGTGTGCGTGTGCCTGCATTCACAGTGTGAAAATTCAATGCCGTAGGTAGACTACCATCTTCTGGATGATTGCTGAATTACCTCAAACCGAAAGATTTTAAATCAGCAATACAGTTAGAAGCCAGTAGGGGGAGTTCATTCAGCCTAGTTTGACCAGTGTCTGTACATTTGTCCTAACGTTGTTTCCCTCCTGTCCCTTAACAGTCCCCTCGCGTCCCCCTGAGAATGTCCTGGCCATGGCCAAGTCTCCAGAAGTCATCTCTCTTTCCTGGTTGACCCTGCCCAAAGAGGCCCTCAATGGAAACCTGCAGGGCTACAGAGTCATCTACTGGGCCAATCTGCCAGATGGAGGTAGGGGCTTATTAACAGACACTCAGAACACACCAGCTACCAGGCACTTAGCGGACCACTGGTGGTGTGAGCACTATGATCATAATGGTTTTAGCCCAGTCTCTAATTTTCAATATTAATTGTGCTATGTAGCATGTCATTGATCTTGTACTTGGCAGATTTGCACCCCTAGCTTAGTTTTTATTAGTAGTAGTAGTTTAGGTTTTAGTTTTCTCAACAGGTAACACTAGATCATGGGTTTGCCTTGTTGAATTTTTGCAATATTTCAGCAACATTGCCATTTTCCCCTTAATTTCATTCTGCCAGTGTTGGTCAAATTAGTTACAAATTAAACTTATAGCTTTAATACCAATGAGTATTATATCTCAATAGACACATCCTGTTCTGTATATAATCTAGTCCATTAGTTGTTTAGTAGCTTCATTCTAGTGAGGTGGGTTATATGGAGGAAGGTACCACAGGGCCAGAGTGGGCAGCACCCAGAGCTAACAACCTGCTCCTGCTCAGGCCCTGTGGATGAGATCCAGCCTGCAGCCTGCCGGGCCTCCATCAATAATTCACAGGATGCAGTATGTCACTGCTTCAGCTCTGTCTACAAGGACACTCAGTCAAGGACAGAGAAGACGCAGCAGACAGAGCACTACTGCCAGTAGTCAGTCATTACAATATCACAGATACTACCTCGGTCAAAAATCACCGTATTTTACTGTGTATGGGCATCATCTTGTATGGTAGTTTGCAGTGTGGTCTTACTGCATGTTATAGGCTTATTGTGTTATTGTGGTCACTGTACAGTAGTTCTTTGAATTCTATCACACTGGATCATAGACTTGATTTGACATGGTGTGTGAGTGAGTGATAAACTGTTGTGTAACCATTGTGTGACATTGTCAGAGTTGGGAGAGATCAGGAACGTGACCACCTCCTACCCGTCTCTGGAACTGGATGGTCTGGAGAAATACACCAACTACAGCATCCAGGTTCTGGCCTTCACCCGGGCCGGGGACGGGGTGCGCAGCGAGCAGATCTTCACCCGGACCAAGGAAGACAGTGAGATACAAATCCTGGCTTGAGATACACTTGAGATACACTTGAGATAGATGTGGATCACTGCTTTCACATTGACATCACAGCATGATTCCTGCAAAAGTTCAAGCTATGCATGCATACGTCAAATCAGATTTCAGGAATAAAGCACTGTCTGCAATGGGCTTGAATAGGGCCATGAGCCCATATGTTTCTATTAATACTTGCAGTATATATGTATGTTTAACATAATCTTTACTCTCCTTCCTCCCTCTAGTCCCTGGGCCTCCAGCGGGGGTTAAGGCCGCAGCCTCCACCAGCTCCGTGGTGTTTGTGTCCTGGCTCCCTCCTCTCAAACTCAACGGCATCATTAGGAAGTACATCGTCTTCTGCTCCAACCACCCCACTGTACGGAGCTCTATTATCATTACCACAGCTCTCATTATAACGCCGCCTCCAGTCCTGCCATTCTGGGCTGTATTTGAAAGTTCTGTACGGAGAGAGACTACTCTTGAAGATTACTCCCCTGTTAAACGCACAGATGTGTAACCCCCTTTCCTTTCTCCGTCCCTCTCTCCAGGTGATGAGTGAGTTTGAGGCTTCTCCTGATGTATATTTCTACAGAGTGCCAAACCTGGCCCGCAACAGGAAGTACAGCATCTGGGTGGTTGCCGTGACAGCCGCTGGGCGAGGCAACAGCAGTGAGACCATCACAGTGGAACCTCGGGCCAAAGGTACAGGCTGCCTGTGTAATAGTGTAACTATCAAAACTAATCTGGCTGAAGTATTATTGATTGCACTATGGTGTTGGCATCTATGATATTGCTTGAGTTCTGTTTTTATTCATCATTGTTTTTCATAGGAGTAGAATGGTACAGTCACAGTGGTGCATGTGTGTAACCCCCATAGCTCCGGCCAGGATCCTGACGTTCAACGGAACAGTGACTACACCCTGGATGAGGGACATCATTCTGCCCTGCAAGGCGGTCGGAGATCCACCCCCCACCATCAAGTGGCTGAAGGGAAAGTAAGTCAAGGCCATAGAGATGTATAGAGATCGCAACGTTGTATCTGTGCCATTATGGCGTCTGTGACAGCCATTGAGGCTATCTACATTTTAAAGTATTCAATTTTTTTCTTATTTTGACGTTTGAAAAAAGTGCAAAGCTAATATTGGTGACTTACCGCCACCTGCAGGGCTGGAGTCTTGAAGCAAATATTGTGTGTCGTTCATTTATTGTGGCCACTCTATGGCGGTCATATAGCTTTAAGCTGTTTACGAACTATTCAAACCATGCAAAACTGGGTTATTTCCAAGTAATGATCTCTATACATCTCTATGGTCAACACCCATCTGTCACATGATTCAACACAACACAGGAATGTCTTTTTTTTTTTTACTCTGATCACATACTGTACTGAACATCATGTGGTTAACTCTACCTCTCAACAGCAATGGTACCCCTGCTCCTGTTCTGATTGACGGACGCCACAGTGTCCATAGCAACGCTAGTTTCATCATCCGGACGGTGAAAGCAGAGGACTCTGGGAACTACAGCTGTGTGGCCAGCAACAACTGGGGCTCTGATGAAATCACGCTGAACCTGCAGGTTCAAGGTAAGACAGAGAGAGATGCAAAAGGAGAATTGTCCAAAACTGTCCAATACTAATTGGTACTAACACTTCAAAGGCCTTTCTATGTAGGTTAGCAGTAGGTCTTCTGAGGACACTTTGTGGATAGGTTGATGTAGCACAGATGCTTTGTTGTCATGGATCTTGTTCAAAACATCATTCCTTTTGTTCTACAGTTCCTCCAGACCAACCACGCCTCACAGTTACCAAGACAACTACCACGTCAATCACTCTGTCCTGGATACCTGGGGACAATGGAGGAAGCTCCATCAGAGGTGAGTGACATTAGGCCATTTGGACACACCAGAGACACCTCTACAAGGCATAGACCTCCTTTCCAATACCCCAGTGACACTTCAACAAGACAAATATTCCCATTCAGACACACTAACTAATGACATTTCAAGAAGAGAGAAAGTAGACCTCCATTCAGACACAATAACTAATGACATTTCAAAAAGAGATAAAGTAGACCTCCATTCAGACACAATAACTAATGACATTTCAAAAAGAGATAAAGTAGACCTCCATTCAGACACAATAACTAATGACATTTCAAGAAGAGAGAAAGTAGACCTCCATTCAGACACAATAACTAATGACATTTCAAGAAGAGAGAAATTAGACCTCCATTCAGACACAATAACTAATGACATTTCAACAAGAGATAAAGTAGACCTCCATTGAGACACACTAACTAATGACATTTCAAGAAGAGATAAAGTAGACCTCCATTGAGACACACTAACTAATGACATTTCAACAAGAGATAAAGTAGACCTCCATTCAGACACACTAACTAATGACATTTCAAGAAGAGAGAAAGTAGACCTCCATTCAGACACACTAACTAATGACATTTCAAGAAGAGATAAAGTAGATCTCCATTCAGACACACTAACTAATGACATTTCAAGAAGAGATAAAGTAGACCTCCATTCAGACACACTAACGAATGACATTTCAACAAGAGATAAAGTAGACCTCCATTTGGTCAAACCAACAACACCTCGACAAGTCACTGGTAACTACTAAGACACACAAATGACACTTCAGTTACACGGCTAGTATCCTATTAGGACATTGGGTGAACAAAATCATCTTACAAGGCCCTCCACTTCTCATTATCTTGGACAGGCCTAGTAATTGCGTTGAGTGGGGTGCTAAAACAGTGGAGAGGGAATAGATTAAAAAGGAACAAAGTAGATTAGGTGGGTTAAAGTGAAAGGTTAAACCACTCAGTCAAGAAGAAAGCCCAATCACAGAAGGAGTAGCACTGGTGATTTATCATAGCTGGTCATCACTGGAACACAACAGGCTTCTGGCCTCTCAGGCTTTTTAAAAGAGATTTTAAGGGATATCCAGGATGATTTCCTATGGTATCAAATTATTTTGTTTAGTCTTTGCTCTAACACCAATACAGTGTCTTATTTTCCTCTTGTCCGAGGAAATGGTGGCTATGATCAGGTGCTGTTGTCCTGCCTTATGTTACATTTAATGTTAATCAATCTCAATGGCATGTTTATAGGTATTTAGCCGATGTCTAACACTGAACAATCTGTTGGAAGGGAAGTGCAAATACTACAAGGTTCCACTTTGCTGTGCCAGCACTGTGAGTGATTATCTGGGTAATGTAGTTATTAGATTAACTTGGAGTATGTTGGGAGAGATTTTACAGTTATGCTCTGTCTCTGTCTTTTTCTCTTTCTGTAGGCTACATCCTGCAGTACTCAGAGGACAACAGTGAGCAGTGGGGCAGCTTTCCCATCAGCCCTAGTGAGCGGTCGTACCGTCTGGAGAACCTGAAGTGTGGCACCTGGTACAAGTTCACCCTGACTGCTCAGAACGGAGTGGGCCCCGGACGCATCAGTGAGATCATTGAAGCAAAGACCCACGGAAAAGGTCTTTTTTAGTCTTTTTTAGCAAGGATGGGCAACTGGCCCTTGGATCATTTTTTTTTTTTTTTACTCAGTCGGGTTCTAAACTTTCTATTGCAAGTTAGAATAGTTGAATAGACAAAGTGCAATTTTGACATTTGGTTGTGCATCAGTAGTTTTTGTCTTATGTCAGTCACTGATAGTCAATCAATTAACCACGTCAGCTAAACATTTCTAGAATGGTAAATTAGTCTAGCGGCCAGCTATCTAAACTTAGTAATCATGGTCGAATTACCGGCCGAGGGGCCCCCATTGATTTTGTTAGTCAGTCTCACTCAGATATCAAAGATATCACTAACTGCAAACACTTCTCTCCACCCTATGGTAAAATATAAAACAGCTAATGTTCCTCTCCACCCCATGGCAAAATGAGTAGAATTGCATGAAATTAGTTATAAAACTGCAACATTTTTGCTACGCCCAATGGCAAAATGTGTAGAATTGCACGAAATTAACTTTAAAACGTAAAAAAAAATCAGTCCACTGTCAAGAGGGGGGCTGCTGAAATGTTTTGCTCACAACGTGGTGGCGGTGGGGTGGGGTGTGTGTGGGCACATGTGGGTATGCAGACCTGCAAGCAACTTTTTTTGTGGCCCCCACCCCCTTCAATGTTGCCCATCCATGCTCTATAGCATCTCCACCACCACTGTCCCCTTAGAACTGACTCTAATCTCAACAGTTCTATCCAACATTTTATCAAGCAATCCCTCAGACTAGCTCAATTATTATGTGACCTGATCTGGCTCATGAATAAAATGTTACAGGCATCCTTAGAAGTCTACATCTGATCTCTTCACCCCTCTTCTTTCCAGAGCCCCAGTTTGCCAAAGAACATGAGCTGTTTGCCAGCATCAACTCCACCCGGGTCAGGCTCAATCTAATTGGGTGGAACAATGGTGGCTGCCCAATCACCTCGTTCACCCTGGAGTACCATCCGATGGACACGGCAACGTGGACCACGGCTCAGCGCACCTCCCTAACCAAGAGCTACATCCTGTATGACCTGGCGGAGGCAACCTGGTACGAGCTGCAGATGAAAGTGGTCAATAGTGCCGGCTCCGCCGAGAAGAAGATCATGTTTGCCACGCTCAACGCCGATGGAAGTGAGTTCAGTTCAGTGGTCTTCTAGTATGATACATTTTTTTCCTGAACCAGGGTCATTTCATATACCAAAGAAGGCCTTCCAAAGAGACATTGTTGACTACGATCCCTCAACCCTGGTGGTGCATCCTTAAATAGTCATGCCTGATACTCAGGATGGTAGGTTCCCCAAGCTTATCTGGTTCCTCCCTCCGCAGGCACCATCCCTCCTCTGTTGAAGACAGTGGACCCCATCACAGACAACATGTCAGGCAACGAGGGGCTGAAGATGATGGTGACCATCACCTGTATCCTGGTGGCTGCTGTCATGGTCTTCATCCTCCTGATGGTGCTGAAGAGGCGGAGGAGGGAGCAGAGGCTCAAGAGGCTACGCGGTGAGTCAGAACACACGCACAAGCACGTACACACACAATAGAAACAAAGCACTTAATAACACACAAGCACTTTTTAGAGCTGTATGCTTCATGCTCAAGAGAGTGAGGATCAATTAACCTGAGCAGAACCAGTAGAATTGTGACTATTGACTTTCATTATGTAATAGATTGTTTTACTTAACTAGGCAAGTCAGTTAGGAACACATTCTTATTTACAATGACGGCCTAGGAACAGTGGGTTAACTGCCTTGTTCAGGGGCAGAACGACAGATTTTGACCTTGTCAGCTCAGGGATTTGATCTCGCAACACTTTTGGTTACTGGCCCAACACTCTAAGCTACCTGCCACCCCGAGAGGCTAAGAGGCTATCAGTTTAGCTAACAGCGTAGAACGGTCTGATCGGATCTAGTGTTCCACTTTTAATTTGCCCCACTCTAATGTTCTAGTTTTGCACATCTAGGAAATTAGCTTGGTGCTTTTGATTTTAATATGTTAGCTTCTGTCAACTCTGCGTTGTTACTAATTTACTATATGCTGACTTTACAGATGCAAAAAGCCTGGCAGAAATGCTGATGAGGTACGTGAAGAGGAATACATGTTAACTTTAGATAGGAATCATAAAATACTTTAAACTAACTGTCCAGTGTTTCCAGTATTACCAATAATTACTTACAATATGAGTGAAATAGTTTCCCTTCCAACGTTTTTCATTCAGTTTTTTTAAAACAACTTTTCTGTGTTGGAATGGTGTGTGCGTACCCCGACAACAGAATGTTGTGGGCGTATACCAGCCATTAAAATTATTAATACAAATAGATCGCTGATGATTGGCCAGCTCATCCTCCTCTAGACCGCTGATTGGCCAGCTCATCCTCCTCAGGAGTATGATATACTGTATGAGGAAATAGCAAGTCTTTTTAAAAGAGTCTTTTGGACAGTTACTTTAAAACTATGACTGAATACTTGCAAACAATACTATCTCCTAGTAAAAACACACGGACACCAGACACATCCAACAAGCAGCAGCCCATGAGAATGCACATCGATATCCCCCGAGCCCAGCTGCTCATCGAGGAGAGAGATACTATGGAGATTATTGGTGAGACCCCTGTCTTCTCCACCGGTTTACAGTATGCTTATCCCTTGCATGTTATATTTGATCGTCTTTTCTAAGAACTCATTGTCTCCCTCCCTGTTTTCTGTCTGTCAGACGACAGGTCGACGGTGCTGCTGACAGATAATGACTTTGGGGAGACGTCCAAACAGAAGTCGTCCACGGTCACGCACACAGTCCATTACCAGTCCCTGTCACAGGCCACCGGCCCGCTGGTGGACGTCTCCGACGCCCGGCCTGGAACCAGTAAGAGCCTTACCTCTTTAATCACCTCTATATCCCACCCCTCACCACCTTTACTCTGACCTACAGTAAGCTACTAGCCTAATGGCATCCCCTGGAAAAATAAGAGAATGCTTATGCTTATGCTTATCTTTGTCAAGATTAATATTATTTTATATAGTTGCATTCAATCCAAGCATCATTGTACATATTTCTCTCTCATGTGCATGTAACTGTACCCCAGTCCTCCAATCAGTGTTTAGACTTTAGAGTTTTTTTTTATAAACAATAGCTCTAACATACCCTGATCCCAAATCCATTCTAAGCAAACTACAATCTTCAGCTTATCATAGTTTCAACACTTACAGAGCCCACAGCCCAGAGCAGTGTGAGTCAAGGCAGTGGCTAGACAGTGGCCTATGGAGGCTCTTGCTGCTGAGCCAGTAGAGTTGAGCTGATGAAGAGTGGAGAGCCCTCTGGCTCCACCTGACCGCTCACCTGATTGGGCTCATTGAGGCTGGCCAGGAAGCACAGTGGGCCCCCAAAAAAATGAATAAACAATAAGCACAGTGAGCCTGAACCTTATCTGCTGACTCAGACACATCTATCCAGAGTGTTGGGCAAACACTGCCCGCTGTGCCAGTTTCCAACCCACTGATGGAATTACTACTATCTACTACTATTACCACTGCTATTCTTCTCTGGCTTCTCCAGGCCGGATCTAATCATGGCCATTCTAAAGGGACATTCTGATTTGGTGCCATTGATGCATAGCACAGTAGGTTAAATGTCTGGGTCAGACCGAATATGATACTATTTTTGTCTTTGGGAAATATTATATCGACTGTGAAAGGTTAGGATGATACTGTAATTTCAAACCTATGAATTATTATTGATCAATAGATGTTTGTGTAATTTGATACACAGACAATCAAGACTCAATATACAGTATGCAATTTACTTTGTAGTAGCTCTTCAGTGGTATGTCCGAAATGGCACCCTATTTTATATGGACACTGGTCAAAAGTAGTGCACTACATAGGGGATAGGGTGCCAATTCTAAAACTGCCTAGGCCTGACACTGCCTATGCCTCTCACCAGTAAAGACCTTGGCCCTTTCATGCCCAGACCCCACAGCACGCCGCACTGCCAAAGCAGGCCCTGCAGCCAGCAGGAACCGCTATGCCAGCCAGTGGACTCTGAACCGGCCACAACCACCCACCTCCTCCCACACCCTGAGCACAGACTGGAGACTGCCCACACCGCGTGCTGCCGGCTCTGTGGACAAGGAGAGCGACAGCTACAGTGTCAGCCCATCGCAGGACACAGGTACTGGACTGACCCTATGTCTCACATACAACATTAGTCTGCAGCAAAGGGGAGACCACTACTACTGTACGTGGAAGGGTCAGAGTGCTCACGGTATGTTTTAAGATATTTCCTATATATCTTAGGAAATTTCAGCTATATACATACACTATAATGGATGTTGTCTCTGTGTGTTTGTGTGTGACTACGCAGACCGCGCGCGGAGCAGCATGGTGTCGACGGAGAGCGCGTCGTCCACGTACGAGGAGCTGGCCCGGGCCTACGAGCACGCCAAGATGGAGGAGCACCTGCGGCACGCCAAGTTCACTATCACAGAGTGCTTCATCTCCGACACCTCCTCGGAGCAAATGACAGCCGGCACCAACGACTACACAGACAGCCTGGCATCTAGCACGCCGTCTGAGTCAGGCATCTGCAGGTTCACAGCCTCCCCGCCCAAGCCTCAGGACATCAGCCGGGTCATGAACATGGCCGCACCAAAGGCCCACAGACCGGGTAAGGAGAAGGCAGCACTCATATACAGAACAGACATACACCGCAAACACACAGTACAGTTCAAACCTTACTGAAAGGAAATGATTCTGTATTATTTTCCTCATTACTCTAGATCAGTGTTTTCCAGGCATATTTCCCTCGACAAGCACACCTGATTCTACTAATCATCAAGCCCTTGACAAGTTGAATCAGGTGTTTTCGTCTGGGGCTACAACAAAAATGTGTACTGTTGGGGGTACTGGAGGACCGGAGTTGGAAAACACTGCTATAGATAGCAGTTCAGTTCTGCTCCAATTAGGCCTTGGGCCACAGCATTACAACTGTAACTTTTCATTTAACACAGCATTTTACAAAATGCCTATTGCAAAATAGTGATCATGAGATACTCTTCCTCAGATAACACCTCTGGCATGCTGTTAATGCTCGATGAAGTACAAACACCATTAAAACCCAGTAATACCCCTCACAGTGCTGTGTTTAGCTTCAGCTCTCTGCACATGGAGGAGCAGTCCTTACGTCCGTCTGTCAGGCTATCCGCCTTTCTGACACTGTCCTCTCCCAGGTTGGCCTCATATGACCTGCTTCTTCTCACCTCCCATTCCTATTGGTTACACTGTCTAGCGCAGTTTGTGGACAGACCAAACAGACTGGGTTGAAATACATAGATATGAGGAAATTCCCATTTTCAAATATTTTTTGTAAAAAATACACACATACACAGAGACAGAATGTATTGTGCGTTTAGTGAGTCCTGGCCTGCCTAGTTGTCATTCTGGGCGGGGGGTATGAAGACTAGCTAGTTGTTGATGGTGTCTGGAGGTAGGGACTGGGCTGGGGTGAGCGAGACGAGGTAGACAGGTTTTGGCTATCTGAGCTGGGTCTTGAGTTTCCGTTCCTCATTATGTTTTCATGGTGAGTACACAAGCCATCTGCCCACAGTCATCAGCCAGCAGGAGGCTTAAACCGTCAGCTAAGGGCAAGTAGAGGCTATCTGTCAAGCCAATCTAAAGCTATTGTCTGTCAATACAAAACAGCACTTTACTTCCACAATGGAGACGTTCAGCGTGATATCGGTCTTTCAGACGCAGAGCCTGATGTAGCGTCGTGCTAACCCTGGTTTCACTTTCATCCAGCGGGAGTTGGGCGACACCAGCGACACATAGACACGTTTAGAGGTTTCTACAGTAGGTCCCTGTTGAAGACCAGTCTTGTATGCCATCAGCCAGCTCTGTTGTGGCACACACTGTGGAATTCACCCACATTTTTGTGTGCTTTTTCCTAGTGAGTGTCAGTATGATCAGAAAAAAAAGTCAATTTTCAATATAAAATGTCAACGATCTGTCTGTCTGTCTGTCTGTCTGTCTGTCTGTCTGTCTGTCTGTCTGTCTGTCTGTCTGTCTGTCTGTCTGTCTGTCTGTCTGTCTGTCTGTCTGTCTGTCTGTCTGTCTGTCTCTGTCTCTGCTGTCTCTGTCTCTGTCTCTGTCTGTCTGTCTAGGCCAGTGGCCCACTGTCCCCTGCCCCCCCCCCCCTTCTGTAGTAATGTACCTTTGCCCTGAGTTGACACTGTGACCTCATCTGTCATTCACACAGGGATACGGAGGAGGGCACAGGCCTCTCTCCTGTTACTCTGACACGTGTCAATCACAATCACACACACCTGATACTGATACAGTAGGTCAACCTGGGGTCAGTAGGTCAACCTGGCAAGCCCATTTCTTTGTATGTGTGAGTGTGTGTGTGTGCGAGTGCGAGTGCGTGCGTGTGTGTGTGTGACAATAGAGTGATTGGGGCAAGCTGGAAGGAAACATTGGGCAACAATCTGTGTTACCGCTCATAAACAGTCTGTCCTGTGCAATTACTGTTATGAGCCAATCATAGAGGATGATCTTGAGGTTCTCAGCTCATAAACATTTACTGCAACACTGTTTCTTGTGTTGAGTAGTCAAAATGTGATGGGCCTTTAAACAAGCCAAGGTGTGTTTGGGTGTGTGTGGGTGTGTGTGTGGGTATGCGCGATGTGTCTGTATGTTTACTAGTGTGTGGGTAGTTGAAGGCCAGATTACAGAAAATGAGAACAGCTCCCATTAGCGCAGATCGACTTGGGCACACAGAATGTTGAAACATTCATATACATCAACCCCCAAACCCCCGCATAGAGACATAATGCATGACTGGGAATCATTGTTGTGTAGCTGATATAAGTTGTGCCATTACCCACGCCCTGCAATTTACAGCCTGATGGATTTCAGCTAAATAAATTCCCAATGAGCTCCCAAAGAAAAGCTTTAAAATGGTTGCCATTTACAGGTTTTTAATAAAGCCTATTAGATACACAGTAAATTATTCATGTTCCCTGTGAACTCTGGGATTAAGTCACTAAGGTCACATGTAGGATACAATCTACATAGATGGGCCGGTCCTCCTCTGTGTGGTGGGGGATAGTGATTTGAAAAGGCCAGTCACTGAAGCCTGCTGATCTCTGTGGCCTCTGAAAGATGAATATTGAAGACATCCATTAGAACAGTAATGGAACAGTACACGTCTCCCCACCACTCCTAATCAAGTGTAAAATCTTCAGTACGACTCATACATCTCTGGCTACTGGACACGTCTTTGTGATTATCTAATTTACTAAATGAAATATGTAATTTATTCAGTGGATGAGATACATTTACAGCAGAAGTGATGGTGTCATCATCCACTCAACCGTGTCCAGTGATTCACTGTCTGCGTGGGGGAATACTGTGTTGAGAAGTATTTTAAAATGCTGCAGTGTCATTAACTCAATGTACGCTTGGGTTACGTCACATGCTTGGTTTGTTCTGGTCCTGGACAGCAAAGAATCTGTCTCTGAATGAGATTTGAAGCACCTTTCTGCTTCAGTTAACCCCAAGTACAGATGAGGAGAGTTTGAGAGTGGGCAGTGCAGGACTGTTCGATGTGATAGTCCTGAAGAAATGGAAAGGTGATTTGAATATGAATTTGACAGGTTAATGCAGCAATATCATAGGATAAGTAATCCCTTCGCCAAGCCATGTAAAATGATATCGTCCTGAAATCATTATAGAATCTGTATCCTCCCGACTCAATATGATAGATTAGATTACATTATCCAAACTGAAATCATATTTCCTCCACTCATATGATTTCCTATCATATACCATATATCCTGACAGTAAGTACATACCATATGAAAATACCTACTATGGAATCGAAAGTAACCGAGTAATGCTGACATTGAGAATTTTCCTCCCAGCTCAGTGTAGTGAGTGTACCCCTCTAACCTTCCTGATTGGGTACCCCTCTAACCTTCCTGACTGGGTACCCCTCTAACCTTCCTGATTGGTTACCCCTCTAACCTTCCTGATTGGGTACCCCGCTAACCTTCCTGATTGGTTAACCCGCTAACCTTCCTGACTGGTACCCCTCTAACCTTCCTGACTGGTACCCCTCTAACCTTCCTGATTGGGTACCCCGCTAACCTTCCTGACTGGTACCCCTCTAACCTTCCTGACTGGGTACCCCTCTAACCTGCCTGACTGGTACCTCTCTAACCCCCTCTCTGGTCTCATCCCTCAGGTGGAGAGCTGGTGCACCTGCCCCCGTACCTACGCATGGACTTCCTGTTAAACCGTGGCTCTGTGTTGGGAGGCCGGGGGTCCAACGGTGGTAACGGAGGAGGGGAGGCAGGGGCGTTGGGCCAGGCGTGTCTGGAGCCCCAGAAGAGCCGCACCCTGAAACGGCCCCCGCTCCTGGAGCCCACACCCATGGAGGTGCCCACGTCCAGGGAGGTGCAGCAGTGGCAGCCAGGGACTGCCTCCACCCTGCCCCAGCGTGAGCCCACTGGCCGTGAGGCCACCGGAGACCTGGCCCAGGCACAGGCCGCCAAGCTCAGTAGCTCACAGGAGTCCCTGCTAGATTCCAGAGGACACTTAAAACAGAGCAACAACCCCTACGCAAAGTCCTACACACTGGTATAACACAAGGAGTTACACACTCCAGGACTTGGACTGTATACTGTACTGCAGCTCTACACAGAGAGCTGGCACGGAACTATGATGATGATGGACACTTTTCAACAACAACTGAAGTTGTATATTTCTGGCTCCAAGTATTCCTTTCTTTTGTTCTTTCTCCCTTCTTTCCTCTTCTGGCTGTCTCATTTCTCTGTTTTATTTTCTATTTTGAGTATTATTTTATTCTAAACACCATATGAAATTGCCAAAATAATGTATTTAAATTTGACAGAGAAAAATACTATTGAATTTATATCAAGGACAATTACAGTCATTATTATTATATATAAAAATATAGAAATGTCTAAAAACAGGAAGAAGAAGAGGAGGACTCTGCAAGGGGATATTGCTTTCTTCATTTATTTATTTTGTATGTCGCAGTGTGATCAAATCGATGATTAAGTATCTGTCCGTTTTTCAACAACGAGAGGAGCCAAGGAAAATAACTCCATTAAAGCTGAACCTGTCTGTCCATGCCGTCTACTCAATCTACTCAGATAGATTGTTACTACGTTCTTCAATCTTTCCAATGACTGCATGGGGACTGATCTATGACAATTATAGGAATGGCTGGAAAATCCAAAAGAGAATCTTGTCACACTATGAAAATTATACAATGTGAATATATATAAAAGAGATCACTTTTATTTGTGGATATTACAGGGAAAATGATTTGGTTAATAAAGTCCTTAGTCATGTTTGCACACGCGGGTTTGATTGGAGATACTACTGTTTCTTCTCTCTGTTCCTCCATCTCTACCCTCTCAGCCACCACAGAGCCCAGCACACAGATCGCTTAATCAAATCATCAAACCTAATTGTATTTGTCACATGCACCGATTACAACAGGTGTAGTAGACCTTACCGTGAAACACATACTTACAGCCCTTAACCAACAGGTGTAGTAGACCTTACCGTGAAACACATACTTACAGCCCTTAACCAACAGCTGTAGTAGACCTTACCGTGAAACACATACTTACAGCCCTTAACCAACGGGTGTAGTAGACCTTACCGTGAAACACATACTTACAGCCCTTAACCAACAGGTGTAGTAGACCTTACCGTGAAACACATACTTACAGCCCTTAACCAACAGGTGTAGTAGACCTTACCGTGAAACACATACTTACAGCCCTTAACCAACAGATGTAGTAGACCTTACCGTGAAACACATACTTACATCCCTTAACCAACAGGTGTAGTAGACCTTACCGTGAAACACATGCTTACAGCCCTTAACCAACAGGTGTAGTAGACCTTACCGTGAAACACATACTTACGAGCCCTTAACCAACAATACAGTGTAAAAGAAAAGACTGCCCCGATTACTAAATAAACGAAAGGAAAAATAGTAATACAATAGAATAACAATACCCAGGCTATATACAAGAGGTACCGATACCGAGTCAATGTGCAAGGGTACATGTTAGTTGAGGTAACTGCAATAATTGGTCTTGGTGTATACATGGTAAATTATTCTGAACAGGTCACCTGGATTTGATGTCTCACATTATAATAGCAAGTAGAGGGCAGGCAGGGTATAGACATCACTGCTCCCTATCAGACCTCAGGGGTATCTGAGTCCAGTGACCCCTTCACCTTTAGTGCAGAGGGCTCTCTGCTTAAATAAGAATGATTTATTTACAGTAGTGACAACTTATTGGGTTGTGGAGAAATCCAATACATTCATCACCTGAAAGCCCAAATCAAATGTTAACACTGTAGTGAAGGGTATTGACAAGACCTTATACTTATTTCAGTGAGATGACAAACTAATGAAAGATGAGACTTCCTGTGTCTTAGTCTATATTTCGAGTCCTTTCGCACTGGTTGTACCTGTGTTTCGCTCTTTTGATATGACTTTGAATGGCTCTCACTGGGTTGGCCTGGAGTTGTCACCACCAACAGAGTGCACTGTGTAGTCACTCAACACAGCACCTCTTTGACAATAAATGAGGAGGAATTGGTTTTGCTTTAGAGAGGGCTGTACAGTACTTAAACACATCGTGACATTCTTATGGGAAGCTTCAAGGTCAGCACAGGAACACGCTGTAGTCTATCCAGCCATTTGGAGCGTCGCTAGACTCTAGCGCACAGAACCCAATAAATTATTCATCCCCACAACGACATTGGGTCCCAGATCAGGTTTACATTGTCACACGCTGATCCCTATAACAGAATATGGGGCACCACCAGCACACGCACACACGCACACACACACACACACACACACACACACACACACACACACACACACACACACACACACACACACACACACACACACAGAGCACTATGCCACTGCAGGGAGTGGTAGTGACATCTTAATGAACGTACTACATCTCTGGAAAGTTAGAAACAATACGGAGGTGAGGCTATTGGGTTTGTCTACTGTCCAAATGGGTCTGCATGTAGACACAGCATCTATAATGCAGCACTGGAGATCTGATGAGCTACTCTACTGAGCCTGAGGAGTCACATCACAGCTATGGGGCTTACGTAATGACAGAAGTAGGCACTTGTTGTGTTTTGAAAAATATTGGAGCCTTTTGTTGTGCTTCACACATCTACAGTACATGTTGACCTATTCCTAATTGACTTGATATCACATATATACTGTACATACTAACATGATGTAACTTTTCCTGTCTTTACATGGAAAGTGTGGTTATAACTCATTTATTCTACACATCGTCACTGTCTGATGAAAACCTTGAAACAAATTGTTGGTCAATATAAATGTTTTCTTTTCATTTATTGAAAGCAGCAACTCCCCTCAACATACTCTGAATATTTCATGACTCTAGTACCAAAAAAATGTGTTCAAAATAGCTTCGGATGTTTGATAATTATACATTCGTTAAATGGAAATGATGGAGAAAAAAAATCATTTTACTAAAAGGTTTTGGTTTAGGGTAATGGGGTTTTCATAAGACAGCAACAATATTTAACATTTTCATCATTTAGCAGACACTCTTATCCAGAGCCACTTACAGTAGTGAATGTATACATTTTCCGTATTGGTGCCCCATGGGAATCAAACCCACAACCCTGTCGTTGCACGCACCATGCTCTACCAACTGAGCCACACAGGACAATATGAGCAATATATATATATATATATATATATATATATATGTCAGTGATAAGTAGGTACCATGTACAGTATTGAATGTAATGTGCTGATTTCACTCTCATACATGAAGTATTTGTTCCTCTGACCGGAGGCCATTATTCCACCTCCCAATGCGCACACCGTAGAGAAGCTCTAAACCTAATCACATTTTAGATACAGACACGACGACCTTCCCCTGGGGAAACAAGACGTGAATGCCTCAATGTCAATCAGGAGAGATTCACAACTTTTTGTTAAGTCATAGCCTGCATCCAAATGTGAAAATGGTGTTACTTACAGTATGAGCTGATGAGCTCATTCAGTGTTGTTGGGGTTCGGAAATGATAAGACAGTTTTGTAGCACAGTGTACAAGGACCGTACAGCCTCACAGGAAGTGAATGTACAGTAGAAGAGGGGTTTCATGGCTTTTCCCACTCTATCTGAGATGGGCTGGAATTCTAAAGTTGTGTGTGTGTGTGTGAGCTGATTCGGCTAGAGGTCAGAGACAATGCCCTGAGGATGGTTCTATTGGTTAGGGAGGCTCTGAGGGGATTGTGCTGCAGTATCAGTTTAGGCAGGTTTGGAATAGACCACCACTCACCCGTAAGCCTCATAATGAGGTGCCAGAAGAACAGGCATCAGATGGGGGCAATTTGGAGCTCATGAAATACTGGGCATCTCCCTGGAGGTAACCCTGTGCTACTTTCATCTGTCAGCCCTTGTCCTCCTCACAAGACCAGTCTTCCCCCATGATCCTTCTGTCTCCTTCTCTCTTCTCTCTCTATGGATCCTGAAGCTGTCTTGTCCTTGTCCTCCTCACAAGACCAGTCTTCCCCCCATGATCCTTCTTACACTGTCTCCTTCTCTCTTCTCTATCTATGGATCCTGAAGCTGTCTTGTCCTTGTCCTAACTGAAGCTGTCTTGTCCTTGTCCTAACTGAAGCTGTCTTGTCCTTGTCCTAACTGAAGCTGTCTTGTCCTAACTGAAGCTGTCTTGTCCTTGTCCTAACTGAAGCTGTCTTGTCCTTGTCCTAACTGAAGCTGTCTTGTCCTTGTCCTAACTGAAGCTGTCTTGTCCTAACTGAAGCTGTCTTGTCCTAACTGAAGCTGTCTTGTCCTTGTCCTAACTGAAGCTGTCTTGTCCTAACTGAAGCTGTCTTGTCCTTGTCCTAACTGAAGCTTTCTTGTCCTTGTCCTAACTGAAGCTGTCTTGTCCTAACTGAAGCTGTCTTGTCCTTGTCCTAACTGAAGCTGTCTTGTCCTAACTGAAGCTGTCTTGTCCTAGCTGAAGGGTCTGAGCCGCGCTGCTGGATGCTTCTGACAAGAAATGGTCTCTCATGAGCTTCCTCTATTCCTCTATCATCAGACTGGACTAGGTGGGAGACTTGGTTGGGTTGGCGTCCTCCTGGCGAGGGGGTGGATTTATCACCTTATGCCACATAACTGTATTCATCTTCTCATCCCTTCTTGCCCCCATCCCAACTTCCTCTGAAGTAGGCCTAGAAACCAAATGAACCATGGTGGTGGTCTGAGATTTACACACCACCCTCCAGGGCATGTGAAAAGTTTATTAACTGCTCTCTTACATCAGCCAGACAGAATTCTCCCATCTGATCGGCTAGAGGAATATGCAGCTCCTAGATTTTGAGATATTGATTGGTCTAGGATAGACAGGTCCTGACGGACAGGCGGCTTTCTCGATTCCTCTTAATTAGTTCCTTTTAATTACTATCCATACAGTATGGAGGCTACACAGTCCATGAGGGACTGCAAATTAAACATATATGTGGTCATGTGTAGTGGTGGTAGGGGATGTCAATAGGACCCTTCACAACCTACCTCATACCTTATAGTACCTCATGTTCACCTCATTATAATTATAGTATAGCACCTCATCATCAGTATCTTATAGTATCATTATAGTATCTTATAGTACAGCATAAGTCTCTTATAGTACCACATAAGTATCTCTGTTAGTACCTCATAATCACATGTAAGATGTTATTTTGTACTGCGAGTAGTGGCTCTATTCTACAAGATTTATCCATGTTATTTGTGGTTCCTATTCACAGATAGCTGAAAGTGGGTGCATGTAGATTAAAGGCATGTTGTGGGTCACGTCAGTACTTCTCTGTATATAGGACATCCTAGTGACTATTATACAGTCCTTGTCAACCAAAGTCAATGAGTGTCTGGGGTAAAACATGTAAGTAGGCCAGTCTGCCTGGAGTTGGTCAAACAATTTTAGGTTGCCTGCCTGCTGCTGATCACCCCAGGGATGATGATTCTACACGAACATTAAGGAAGCTTAACACTCTCTGACCTCTACGGCAGTACTTCCAAACACTTTCTATGCTCTTGGGGATTTCACCCAATTTTCCTTAACTCTGAAATATACTGAACAAAAATATAAATGCAACATGCAACAATTTCAACCATTTAAAGAAATCAGTAAATGTAAATAAATACATTAGGCCCTAATCTATGGATTTCACATAACTGGGCAGGGGCACAGCCATGGGTGAACCATGGGAAACAGGCCCACCCACTGGGGAGCCAGGTCCAGCCAATCAGAATGATTTTTTCTCCACAAAAGGGCTTTATTACAGACAGAAATACTCCTCTGTGTCATCAGCAGTCAGGGTGGCTGGTCTTAGACGATCCCGCACCTGAAGAAGCCGAATGTGGAGGTCCTGGGCTGGCGTGGTTACGCGTGGACTGTGGTTGTGAGGCCGGTTGGACACACTGCCAAATTCTCTCAAACGACGTTGGAGGTGACTTGTGGTAAAGAAATTAACATTAAATTCTCTAGCAACAAGCTTTGTTAGAAATTCCTGAAGTCAGCATGCATATTGCACATTCCTTCAAAACTTGAGACATCTGTAGCATTGTGTTGTGTGACAAAACTGCACATTTTAGTGGCCTTTTATTGTCCTCAGCACAAGGTGCACCTGTGTAATGACCATGCTGTTTAATCAGCTTCTTGATATGCCACACCTGTCAAGTGGATGGATTATCTTAGCAAAGGAGAAATGCTTAATAACAGGGATGTAAACAAATTTGTGCACAAAAATAAATAAGCTTTTTGGACATTGGAACATTTCTGGGATCTTTTATTCCAGCTCATGAAACACAAACACATTACATGTTGCGTTAATATTTTTGTTCAGTATATATGTAGCATTTTGACAATGAAAAGGAGGGCATTCATTACAATTTTGTGTGTTTTATGTGGTAAAATGGCCCCTTTACTTGAGCGAGGCCATAGACGTTAGAATCATTAGAGATGATCAGATTGCTGTTGAATGTTTAATATGAGCATTATGTTACAGTATCAACACACATCATGTTCACATTATGACTAAATCCAGTTGTTACCATAAGGATGAACAACAAAGATGTTGTTATATATAGTAGATGTTCAACCTTGAGACAGTCAGGCCTGCTGCGAGAGTTGTCCTTTTTCTCTATTTGCTAACCCCCTACGGAGAATATTGAGGCAATTTGGAGAGATACATACATACCTGAAATATGCGTAGGTGATTTTTCCCCATTGTAATGACCGCAATACATTATTTTTTCACACAACAGGGAAATCCATGGTGTAGAAATCAGTATAGTGTCTATATCTTCTATAACTTCTAATCTTTAAGATACAGTTCTTATTCCTAATTGGAAATACACATCAATGCATGCAGCAATTCCAAAAGGAAAGGAGAAGCAAAACTGTAAAATCAATCAAAAAAAGTCAGGATGAACACACCTGAGAACTATGTCGATAACGGGATGGTGGCACCTGTGAATAGTTGTGACCCATTATTGGTTAGAAATACTCAGTAGTTCAGGGGGTGGCCCAGAATTACTGAGGCTACTGGAACAACCTGGCTGCTCCAATCATTTCTAGGTTATTGTTCAAGGTGGTGAAAGACAGAGAAGAAAAGAGAGTTACAGTAACCCTGTATGGAAACACAGAGGGTTGAATGAGGTGGTGTTATAATGGGGATCACTGGCATTTCAGAAACACTGAGACATACAGTAGTTTATGAATGTTTGACCTTGAAGTTAATTTATACATTTTTAATGAATAGGTCCATTTTCATGAGGTTTAATCAAATTAATTTACAAGTTCACTGGTTAAGTAATTTGCCCACAGTGGCATTAGTATTCTATTATTCCAATAGTGTTCTGTTTAAACAGCCTGTTTGGAGAACTTTCATCCTGCTCTAATTGCAAAGTTGATAATATACAGCATCATTCTCCGCATAGATAGTTATACCTGTGGTGTGAAGGTAACTCAATGTGTTTGTACTTCATACCTGGTAGAAGACAAAGGCACTGTTTGTTCAGTGAAATGTGTACCTTCATCACAGAGGAATTCCCTGGCCACAGGTCACAGGTCACCCCAATCAGTTTCACCCACCCCAATGGGCACATAAAAGACCTAACGACCTGCATCTTACATCATGGATGACCAGGTTTCCTTCATTGGTCCCAGAGACAAGATGAGTCTATTCAAATCACCACTGAACACCTGGCTCAAGGTTTAATTGGAGATAAGGGGCGGTTATACTGTATGCCCTCCATTACCCCTAACGCCCCAATTAAATATTTTCATGTGCAATGACAGTGGTTTTAGAAGAGCAAGGGGAGCATTGACGTTGTGATAGTCCATCTTTAGTTCCAACTTAATGGAGCTCTCTGACAGGCCAGATTGAAAACTGAATCCTGGCTGATTCCATGACGGCCCCTAACCCTAACCCTAGCTCCATGTCCACATCCTGGTTCATCCGTAACCCTAGCCCCAACCCTAACCCTAACCCTAGCTCCATGTCCACATCCTGGTTCATCCGTAACCCTAGCCCCAACCCTAACCCTAACCCTAGCTCCATGTCCACATCCTGGTTCATCCGTAACCCTAGCCCCAACCCTAACCCTAACCCTAGCTCCATGTCCACATCCTGGTTCATCCGTAACCCTAGCCCCAACCCTAACCCTAACCCTAGCTCCATGTCCACATCCTGGTTCATCCGTAACCCTAGGCCCAACCCTAACATTAACCCTAGCTCCATGTCCACATCCTGGTTCATCCGTAACCCTAGCCCCAACCCTAACCCTAACCCTAACCCTAACCCTAGCTCCATGTCCACATCCTGGTTCATCCGTAACCCTAGCTCCATGTCCACATCCTGGTTCATCCGTAACCCTAGCCCCAACCCTAACCCTAACCCTAGCTCCATGTCCACATCCTGGTTCATCCGTAACTCTAGCCCCAACCCTAACCCTAACATCGTCCAGTGACCTCTACCCCTTTCGGTGTACACAAATCTGAGAGGACTGGATGTGGTCCTGTCTATGAGGATCAGTGAAGGTAAACTTAATTCGATTAGTAGCGCTGAAGTTCAAACAGAGTCCATATATGGAATTTTCCCCTTAGTATAACATGGAGCTATATCTTGAGCGATGAACCACGCAACACAATCAAAAACATATTTTCACAAATGTAATTTTCTAGTGAATTCAATACATATAACTGAAACTATTATTATACTGTAGTAGCTGGAAATATAACATATAATAAATGAAATCTACAGTAGGCTATAGCTACAATCTGGCTCCTTTTTCTGTGCTGTCTAAACCTGTACAGTTTCTCAACAGAGGAAACGCCTAAGCACTAACAGGCAAATCAAGAGATGCTGGAAGTGCGTGGATCACTGCTGTCTGGACATTGTAACATAAGCTCTCAGTATAGAAGAATACGCTTGACAGGAACTCAGGAAGTCATCTCCACATTATTTGCTTTTATTTTCTTGAAATATATATAGAAGAAGTGGGTCGGTGCAGTGATGCGAGGCACAATCACTGAACTGTCAGTTCCCATGACAATATGGATGAATATTATTATGAGTAAACTTCTACTGTGAAATGAATTTGTGTATATGTCCAGTCTAGAATAGAATGAATGGTAGTGGACATATATTGTACTGTTGCTTTAAAATGGAAGTACAGTACAAGAGGAAATATGTTTGATACAGTACACTCATACATGAGTGATATTATCCTCTATGGATATTATCCTCTATGGAGGATATATTGTATTTCACCGCCATGACAACCATAGGCATATAATCTATGACAAGAACGTATGACAAGACAAGAACATGCTCTTGAAGGTTTTCTTTCAAAAAGAGTAGACATATCATCACTGTATTCAGATGGGCTCTCTCTCTGTTAAAATATTGGGTGTATCATGTGTGAAAGTATCCCGCTAACACATCATACCGTACATGTCTGTGTGTAACACCTCAAGTCCATTATACTCTATGCTTCTCAAAACAGGCGTTGTTTTTCCCTCAAAATTGTGGAACGAGATTAAGCTTCTTCATCTGAGAGATGCTGCTGATTTTAGGGCCAATCCAACTATAATGTCTGGATTGTGAAGCCTGTGTCAGCCTACCAGCCCCATGGTTCTTCAATCTATCTCCAATTTATAGGTGAGAGGAGGGTGCCAGCTTGGGTCTCTCCAGGGAGGAGTCTGAGGCCCAGTCCTCATCCCAGACCTGTCAGTCTCCACTCTCTCCCTACACCATCATCCCACCAGGGAGGAGAGGATTGCTGTTCCAGATACTTGTCTCAAAAGCCTTGTCCATATTTTGATTGTGCACACATTTCTGGACAGGGTTAGAGGATTAAAAGACATAGTGATCTGATTGTGAACAGATGTTCCTGACCACCTCTGGAGGTAGTCAAGCGGCAGGTAGCCTCTAGGTTAGGGGGTTGGACCAGTAACCAAAAGGTCACTGGTTCGATTCCCTGAGCCGACAAGGCGAAGAATCTGTCGCTGTGCCCTTGAGCAAGGCAAAACCCAATTGCTCTAGGGGCGCTGGACAATGGTGACCTTGGCTGTGACCCAACTCCCTGCAGATGTCTCAGGGAGTTGGGATATGCAAGAAACTAATTTTCATTACACACTTGTAGAAGTGTGTAACAGGACAAATATAAGTACCTCTAAATTACTATGAATTATCTTACAAGTCTAAACAGATCTGGACAGCAAAGCCATTTATATCATAATTATCCCACTTATGGCATCAATATGTCTCTTAAAATAAATGAACACATATTTGCATACAGTGGGCAGAACATTAAATCTGTGTGGATGGACAAGACACACATTTTAATACCATGTGTAAACGCAAAGTGGGTAAATCAGAATGTGGACAAAGGACGCATGTTAGCACCAGGTATAAACAGGGCTAAAGTCAGAGGGGGGAAATATTACTGTCTGGGCTAAATTGGAACACACACAGACGCATGCGCACGCACACACACACACCTAGAGGACACTTTTTTACCCACGTCTCAGGAGAAGTATTAAACTCAGCAAGTGGCACTGTGCTGTAGGGGGAGCTCGAGTGAATGATGTATTTTCTCATGCGAGGAATGACCTTCACAAGAGCTCTGAAGGCCATTGTTCCTGTTACTTTTTATTGAAAAACTGCATTGACAGTGACTTTACTCTTACAGTAAATCACTGACAAACTGACATTTCCACTGCTTCAATATCTGGAAAGCATCTTGATGAGGGAAATGTCATACTGTACACTTGCATTGTGTGTGACTAAAATCTAGGGCCTTCCCTCTTTGCTGCCAATATGGCCCTAGATGTCTTTACATATCAAGGAAATGGGCCAAATAGCAGTTCAATCCTCCGGTTTACTTGGCTATCGAGTCAGTCACTAGGAAGGCTCAATGAGGTGCAGTTCAAAAGTCCCTACTGGCCTTGATAAAGTGCAATTGAGCTGTTCCCAGAGGCCTGCTAATCCCTATAATTATGCTGTAGTCTAAGAGGCTCAGACACCTCACTGGCCACCTCAGGGCATTTCATTATCCCAGAGAAAAATATCTGGTACAAATGATCTTAAAGGGGCAATGCCGTCAAAAACGTGATTTTCATGTGTTTTATATATATTTCCACACTATGAGGTTGGAATAATAAGGTAAAATTAGTGTAATAGCTGTTTGAAAAGACTGCCTCAAATTTCTGCTTGTTTTGCATGGGTGGGGTTTTGGACCACCTGGCGATATCTCCAGGCGGTATAAGTTTATCCACCTATAACAAAGAGAGTTTGCCCTCCTCTCTGCCAATAACAGCTAGGTTATTATTATCTTTTTTGTAAACATTTTTTTTTTTTTTTTTTACATATCCTTCCCATTAGGCTCGTCCAATTTGGCCCCCCACTCAGACCTTTCCCATATAGTCCTTGCAACATTTTTATTTTTGAAATGGCTTTTTGTTTAGTTTATTTTTGACCATTTTAATTGAAAACAATTATAGTAAGGTACTTAATTGTTAGCCAGAAAAAAAGGTACTTTGAGATACTACCACCATATATTTAAATTCCAATTCAGCTGTTTTTATCTCAAGTACCTTAGGGTTAGTACCTTACTATGATTTTTTAAAATGAAAATGGTCAAACAAAAACAAAATCTAAATAGCCACATAACATCAGAGATCCACTACCATATTTGACAGTAGGTATGGGGTGATTTTCTGATTATGAATCCTTATTTAGAAGCCAAACCCATCACTGGTGTGCGTGGCCAAAGAGCTCTGTTTTCATGTCATCTGACCATAGCACCGGTTCCAATCCAAGTGTCAATGCAGTTGAGCAAATTCCAGGCTTTTACATCTGTTGGATGACATGAAAATAGAGCTCTTTGGCCACGCCCAACGGTGGTGAGTTTGGCCTCGAAATAAGGATGCATAAGCAGAAAATAACCCCATACAGTACCAATTTACAATATGGCGCTGGATCTTTGATGTTATGGGGCTATTTTGCTTCCACTAGTCCTGGGGCCTTTGTTAAGGACAACGGCATCATGAACTTTACCCAGTACCAGGACATTTTTGCCAAAAAGCTGGTTGCCTCTGCCAGGAGGCTAAAACTTCGCTGCAAGTGGATCTTCTAGCAAAAAAATAATCCCAGGGACACAACAAAATCCACAAAGAAATGGTTAATTGGTCACAAAATCTAAATTCTGCATTGACCAGTCTCCGGACTTCAACCCCATTGAAAACCTGTGGTTTGAATTGAAGAGGGCAGTCCATAAGTGCAGATGAAGGATATCAAGGACCTGAAAAGATTCTGTATGGAGAAATATTCTAAGATCTCTCCCAATGTGTTCTCCAATCTCATCAAACATTTTAGAAAAAGGCTCAGTGCCGTTATCCTCTCAAGGTGAGGTATTGAAATCAGGGTTGTCAATCATTTTGACTCTTATCTTTTTAAGAATGATTTGTATTACTTGTCTCTTTCTCTGAGCAATTTTGTTAGTGTAAAATAATATAATTTCCCAATTTGTTTGAGCATACAATATACTGTAGCTCGGTACTTTGTTTTGCTCATCTTGATCAAGGGATCCAATAATTCTAGACCTGACTCACTGTATCTAACTTCTAAAACATTCAATAGCCAATAAAATCTTAATCCTAAAAACTCCTAGTTATGAATGAAGCGATTTGTAAGTAAGGAGAGCTCTAACAACCACGAGTCAGCAGGAGGACAGAATCTAAGGAGAATTGTTCATGGGGATGGTGACACTGCTGAAGAGGGGAGGGAATACAACGTAGGAGAGTGGTGCTCCTCATCCTCCTTCTATATTTAGAGTTCCACAGGGTTATGACCAAGTCCCCACATATGCACTTGTCCACACAGAATGTTTATTTAAATTCAATGTACATTGTTACACAGTAGATCATAACCAGAGGGTGCCATGAGGATAAGAAAAATGCATTTATATTATGTGGTGAAATCATCTTCTATTCTACATAGAGAGAACCTGATAAATACAGAAGGGATGATGGAGGTAAAAAGCTGAAATACAAAATACATTCTCTAACACATTACAAGCTACACACCATGAATGGACAAAATGGAGGGACAGAAAACCATTCTTCAGAACTTTGCCATTTATTGATACAGCAATCAAATAATAGGTTACGTATGGAGTTTCACAGACATGTCAGTGATCGACAGGCTTCTGCCTTGCTTTCTCCCCTCACACCACCTCTTGAGTTCGTACGGTATGAATATGTATACATGCAAACGCCACCACACCAAGCTACCCCTGCCAGGTCTCCACAGCTACAGGGAAACCCTGTGGCCACTATGACTTGTCGTCAGTCTTCTTCTTAGTCTGGAACTTCCGGAACTGCGATTGAATGGCAACGGCCGCCTTCTCAGTCTCCGGGGCGTCCATGTCGATGTCAAAGTCCTCCGCTGGGACTTCCTGGGACTTCTTGGATGCATCTAGAGGAAGAGGAAATGAGGCTTGTGACTCACTGGTCTCCACAGAGTACTCCACTACTACTCTGGGTTCCTCCGACTGGGAGGCCCTCAGAATATACATTACAATACATTATACAGGATATACACAATCACACTTCTCTCATGATAAGATATGTATATTTTTAATCTGTATGTATTTTAATATGACCAAGTAAACTGTTGATCTAAAGTAGGGTTTCCCAAACTCGGTCCTGGGGCCCCCCTGGGTGCACGTTTTTGGTTTTTGCCCTAGCACTACACAGCTGATTCAAATAACCAACTCATCATCAAGCTTTGATTATTTGAATCAGCTGTGTAGCGCTAGGGCAAAACGTGCACCCGGGGGGGGGCCCCAGAACCGAGTTTGGGAAACCCTGATCTAAAGCACAATAATGCATACCAAAAGAAAGGGTACGACAATTTTATTAATAGAACACAACATGAAGATTATAATTTCCCTGGTAGGTCTCAGGCCTTCATTAGGGATGGACATGCAATTCCAGGGGGTGAACAGGCAGTGGTTTCCATGCCTGAGGAGAAGGAACACATTGATCTTCTGCAGCTAATCCCCAGTTCGCTCTATAGACACACTCATCTCACACTCCTAACCAGTGGTGTGAGCCAATCATCTCGCAACAGGACATGTTCAAATAAATAAGTAGGGACTTTCTTTACCAAAGTATTGAACAGTTGACAAATTAAAAGTTAAAATGTTTATGCTATGTGTATCCTCTTTATGCTAAGTTCCAAAGCGAGCATTAGGAAATAGAATGAGCATTGAGAATATACCTTTGCAGTCTCTGTGAAAATGCTTAGATTATGTTTGGATAAAGAGGGAAAGATTTATAAATACAAGGTACTTGAACCAGAGAAGACTTTTACCAGATCTGTTGTTGATATAAACAATTATAATAGAAATGGGAAACCCCAATGATCATTATCCACTTCAAACTGTTTTAGAATACAGTTTCTCTATAAAGCAGAGATGGAGGAGGGCTATTCAATTCTTTGGATTATTGCATGGAACATTCTCCTATTGAATTGATCTGCTTCAGTGTGATCCACACAAAGAGAAAGGGAGAAAGATAGAGAAGGATAAGCAAACTCATGTATCGATTGTGCAGCTAGCCTACCGGTCTCCCTGGGCTGTGTTCGAGTACCTCTCTCTCCCTATTCTATTAATTCTGTATCGCTGAAGTTTTACAGATTGCACGCTAGAAATGTAAAGGTACATTTCCCGATTGAGCTGATATATGCAGTGTTTACTGTGAATACAGTCTCCACTAGGGAACATTGCCTTTAAATTTAAATCACGCTGTAAATACAAAATTTCCGCGATTCGGATTGAATAGAGCCCTAGACCTAATACGTTTTTTTTGTGTCTAACTTTTATTTCATAATATTCAGACTAATATCAATAAATATATTCAGTTATCATATTTTTTGTTCATATTTTCCCATATATTTTTCTACAAATTTTATAATAATACAATATAAATATATTACATTCAGGTAACTTGCATCTACCCATCTGGCACAGCAGACACTGACAGTACTCAATTACAGTAGCTATTGTGGGTCTCTCTACTCTGGAAAAAAAGTGGACATTAGACTGGTGGAAATCTGTTCTTTGGTCTGATGAGTCCAAATAGTATTATTATCTAGCTCGCTGGCTAGAGTAGGCCACTTTGTAGGCTCACTCAACTGAGCTGCTAGCTAGCTAACTTTACACACTGTTTGGCTTTGTGAATTAAATGTAATCCGATAGCTAACTTCCTATTAGCTAGCTATCTTGATGTAATCATCTCAAAAACGTCTCCAAATGCATTTATAGATAGCAGCCATGGAAGAGGGTGTGGGTCACCTAAATAATCCTCTTCCCTACCAGTTGCCCCTGGCTGCTGCTGTTCTAAGTGCTCCACTGGCCTGCTGTTTTCATCTGTACGCCTATTTGTCTCATCTGAAAGGTAGCAAGGTAGAGGTGCAACATGTCATTAGTTCGTTTTAAAGTTAATGTATATTGACACGACCAGGGCAACTCAACTGTAAAGAAAAATGTCAGTGTCCATAACAGAGCCACACAACTCCAAACATGACAGACTAAGATTACATCATATTTGAGGAGACATAATGTCACGCCCTGATCTGTTTCACCTGTCCTTGTGCTTGTCTCCACCCCCTCCAGGTGTCACCCATCTTCCCCCATTGTCCCCTGTGTATTCATACCTGTGTTTTCTGTCTGTCTGTTGCCAGTTTGTCTTGTTTGTTCAAGCCTACCAATGTTTTGTCTCAGCTCCTGTTTTTCCCTAGTCTCTCTTCTTCTCATCCTGATGGTTTTTGACCTTTGCCTTTCCTGACCCTGTACCCGCCTGCCTGACCACTGCCTGTCTCTGACCCTGGGCCTGCCTGCCGTCTTGTACCTTGGCCTCAGCTCTGGATTATCGACCCCTGCCTGCCTTGACCTGTCGTTTGCCTGCCCCTGTGGTTACAATAAACATTGTTACTTCACACAGTCTGCACTTGGGTCTTACCTTTATTCATGATACATAAGGCCAATTCCACCACTTTAACCAGTTACTAGGATGTTAGTATATAAGAATACAACATTTATTATAGAATTTACAGGCAATTCACTACGGAATCCTAGTCTCTCATGATTGAAGCCTGTGTATCTTTGGTGCTAACATTAGCAAAGAATAACAGTCAAATACAGCCTTAGCAACTGTCCAAGCAACCATCCAACAACACTGTAGACCTATTGAAACTTATGAAAAGTATGAAGTTCACTGCAAAAATATAGGTTATTTGGATAGGGAGCAATTGCAGCTAGAACTGCAAATTCGACAGTTATGGTGGGGGTGGTTTTGCCGAATGGAATCATGGGAGTTTAAGCCTTGAACAACTGTTTGTTGTTTGCTTTAAAGCAAATATCTGCAGCGATAGTAAAAATGTGATCAATACATGTTGATTTAATTCCTGTGCTGTTTGTAACTACCCTGGGAGGTTGACTGACATCCTGAACCAAGTTGTAGTCACTGGTTACAGTTTGAAGCTTTTTCTTGAGTGGGCAGCTTGATGAGAGCCAGTCAATATTTAAAATCAGCCAGAAAATATACTTCTCTGTTGATATCACATATATTATCAAGCATTTCACACATATTATACAGATACTGACTGTTAGCACTTGGTGATCTATAGCAGCTTCCCACAAGAATGGGCTTTAGGTCAGGCAGATGAACCTGTAGCCATATTACTTGAACAGTATTTAATATTAGATCGTCTAAGCTTTACAGGAATGTGGTTCTTTATATAGACCGCAACACGGCCCCCGTTGGCATTTCTGTCTTTTCGGTAAATGTTATAACCATGTATTGCTACCACTGTATCGTCAAAGGTATTGTCTAAGTGAGTTTCACTTAGATTACGTAGCCTATATGGAATAACAGACATGAGCCAACCATGCTACCTGTAGAATGGATTAGGTTATAAAACCTCTATGATAATTCCATTCCATTTCGTCACTTCTACCTCCTCAACATTGCCCATTTTAAACAGGGTTAAATATCTAGTTGTAGTAAAGTTCAGCTTCAGTCCACAGGGCTGCACTGTGTCACTGTCAGATATATGCTTCAGTCAGTAAAAAGTTCTCTCATCTCTTTGGTCTCAGCTAGCTAGCCAACCAGTAGCTACTGAAGTGGCTAGCCAGCCAAGCCAGCTACATAAACTCTGCCCTACCCGGTATCGACAACGAGATGTATTCATAAGCTTTGTGCTGCAAAGGACAGAGAGGTGTTTCCAACCACAACGCCTTCATTTTCACTTTCAGGATTCAAAGCTGATGGGCTAAATTTGATATCTTACTACAATGTAATTGTTTAAACTATAAGTGTCTACATTCAAAATGTTTATAAATAAAGAGTTGAGGTTCTTGCATGGTAGTTTTTTTGGGGATTCTTCATCAAGCTGAAATTTTTTTGGGGGTGGTCCCGAATGACAATGATGAATCATGTTCCCTGGGGTAGCTTTAGTCGTCTTTTCTCCATACAGGACAGATTATCTGTTATTAGTCTTGGCAGCACTTTCAGCAGCCATGTCCTTGCTCCTATGTGAATGTAATGCCTGGTGTCAGGGTGACACTCTGAATAGTCTTTAGAATACTTTTGCTGCAGGATTTTTTATTTTTTTTTACAGTGTATGTTTATGGCAGCTGGATGGTGGTTACAACTTATCAAAGACTATATGACATCATGCCACAGTGAATTGATTCACCCTGTGACAAAACGGAGCTGGATGGTGGTTACAACTTATCAAAGACTATATGACATCATGCCACAGTGAATTGATTCACCCTGTGACAAAACGGAGCTGGATGGATTTTTGCTATAAAACAAATAGTATTTTCCAAAGTCATAGGATCTGAAAAGGTCCATAAAAAAGAAAGGACAAAAACACGATTGTAGACTTCAGGGCAATGACCTCTGGTCCCATTATCTGGACGATATGTGATCAATGTACAGGCAATAAAATGCACATGTCATTATTACCTACTCATGTTACCTTCACAAAAGCCTCGCAACTAATACAATAGAATAACAATTTGACAGGTGTGTGTGTGGTCTTTCTACTCTCATACTCATAGGACCCTAACTTGGAAAGGAGAAGCCTCATCAAAGCGAACCAGTTGGCCATCTCTCACTCCTCTTTAGTGTGTGTGTGTGTGTGTGTGTGCGTGTGTGTGTGTGTGTGTGTGTGTGTGTGTGTGTGTGTGTGTGTGTGTGTGTGTGTGTGTGTGTGTGTGTGTGTGTGTGTGAAGGTCAGGTAAATACCACTGACCCTAGCTCCACCTCTGCATCTCCCCAGCCACCTTTTTTTTTACCAAAGCATGAGGTAGAATCAATAGGTTGGTGCCTCATTGACTGCTTGCCTTTTGTGGGTGTTTTTTTTAACAGTGGCTACTTTTTGTTTTACTTAAGGGATGAGGTATACAAAATAAACATGTCATGGTAACAAGTAAAATGAACTTCAATATGTACTTGTACTACAAATATAGTATTATGTTCTGGGAGCAGATCATTTTTTTACATCCATTATTTTATTGTTATGTTTTGGATCCTGCTGTGTGTAATAATGGGTTCATTTAGATATCAATTTGGACTTTCCTTAAATATTGGTGATATTTAACAGAACAAGGTGAATATATTCTGGGTATAATTGAGTGTAGTAGTGCTAATTATGAGAGCATAAGAAAATGGGTCATCAGGCCTCACATTGAGAGCTAGTCCATAGCTAAGTATAGTACATGATGACTTTGATCTCAAAGATGAGGGAGTTGGAGATTATGCTGTGCCTCATTTAAATAAAAATATTCATCTGCATAGTTCTCCATTTGGCGATACCTCACACATTATTATGAACTGTGATAAAAACTGTGAACTATAAACTCTGTGAACTACAGGATAGTATGTAATGTAATGTATTAATCCATATAAAAGGTTGAATGGAGTTGTTTCCTCACATCCGGTGGTGTAGAGGATAAATGCAGTACTGAAACTATAAGGAGCTCTTTTACACATGATATAACCATGCCATCTCTCCATCAGCACCCCCAGCTGTTTCTATGAGAGGGACAGTCTCTGTGGTGAGTAGGACTTCATACAGCGAGGGAACATATGGCCTCAATGTATGACAGCTGGGATTCAATCAACCACTCTGTCCAAACTCATATTACAGATTAACCTTAAATGTTTTAGGTAGATATTTGAATATTGTCATATGAATACTGTGGTTATGTGAACAAGCAATTTATGTGATTGAGTGATCATTGTCAGAATCTCAGAATAGGCTTCTGCAATATGTCTCTCTCTCAGGGCATGTTGCTATCATTAGTGTAGATGTGGTGACTTCACATCTCCAAACCCCTGGCTGATGTTCCTGTTTGGGGGGCCCTAAAGTGTGTCTTTCAGTTGGCTCTGTGTTGTCATGCACACACACTCATCATGGCATGTTAAGGGACAGTTTCAGTGGCACTTGTAGTAAGAACGGACATATACTCAAATCATGAACGTTTGGACTGGATCCATATTAGTTTTTGTAAGAGAGGGGGAATCTTTTTTTGGTTACCTTCTTTGTAAAAAATGATCTATGATTAATCTACTTTCTCCAGATACATGTTCTATTTCCCTCTGTATCGACAAAATCTAATTTAATGGGATCCTGCTGATAGTAATTCCATTCCATCTCTCTGTAGAGACGGTTATCATGCAAAGAGCCTTGGCTTTGACTACGATGTTTTTCAGAAATACAGAGTACAGAATGAATAGGGTGTGCCAATGAATATGAATAGATATCTCTGTCTGTTGTTGTTGTTGGTTTTGAAAGGCTTTCCTCTATTGGCTAGGTATGTAGAGTTGGGGAGAGAGTCAATTGTTGGACTCCCTCTTCTGCAGCCTAAGAGCTCTGTGTATGTATTGAGTGGGGCTCAGGATGCTGTGGAAGCATTTCCCCCTGCCTTCCAAGCATTCAATTAATTGTCAAGGTCAGACAACAAAGGCATTTCGGTCTTTTGTGTTGTTGTGTGCATGTGCATATGTGCCTGCGTATGTGTGTGTGTTTTAATTAAGTGAACAAAGTGAGCAGGCGTGAATCGTGAAGCACAATAACATTGGTTGCCTGTATACTGTACCAACTCAAATCAAATATAATTTTATTGGTCACATACACATGGTTAGCAGATGTTATTGCGAGTGTAGCGAAATGCTTGTGCTTCTAGTTCCGACAGTGCAGTAATATCTAACAAGTAATCTAACAATTTCCCAACAACTACCTAATACACACAAATCTAAAGGGGTGAATGAGAATACGTACATATAAATATATGGATGAGTGATGGCCGAGCGGCATAGGCAAGGTGCAATAAATGGTATAAAATACAGAATACTGGTACGGCAACTGCACCGCCCTCAACCGCAAGGCTCTCTAGAGGGTGGTGCTGTCTGCACAACACATCACCAGGGGCAAACTACCTGCCCTTCATGACACCTACACCACCCGATGTCACAGGAAGTTCAGTATGGTCAGGGCGTGAGTTGGGTGGGTTGTCTATGTTCCTTTTTCTATGATTTGGGATTTCTGTGTTTGGCCTGGTATGGTTCTCAATCAGAGGCAGCTGTATATCGTTGTCCCTGATTGAGAACCATACTTAGGTAGGCTGGTTTCACTTTTGAGTTGTGGGTGATTATTTTCCGTGTTTGTGCCACACGGGACTGTTTCGTTGGTTTCGTTCTTTCACTGTGTTATTTTGTATTTTGTAGTGTTCAGTTTTACATATTAAAATGGAAACTTACCACTCTGCAAATTGGTCCGATATCTCTTACTCCTCGTCAGAAGAAGACGAGCGTTACAGATACCTATTTAAGTGGAATTATTTAAAGCGGCATTGTTTAAAGTGACTAGTGATCCATTCATTAAAGTGGCCAGTGATTGGGTCTCAATGTAGGCAGCAGCGTCTCTGAGTTAGTGATTACTGTTTAGCAGTCTGAAGGCTTTGAGATAGAATATGTTTTTCAGTCTCTCGTTCCCAGCTTTTATGTACCTGTACTGACCTCGCCTTCTGGATGGTAGCGGGGTGAACAGGCAGTGGCTCGGGTGGTTGTTGTCCTTGATGATCTTTTTGGCCTTCCTGTGATGTAGGTGTCATGGTGTCATGAAGGGCAGGTAGTTTGCCCCCGGTGATGCGTTGTGCAGACTGCACCACCCTCTAGAGAGCCTTGCGGTTGAGGGCGGTGCAGTTGCCGTACCAGTCTGTGATACAGACGACAGGATGCTCTCGATTGTGCATCTGTAAAAGTTTGTTAGGGTTTTAGGTGACAAGCCGAATTTCTTCAGCCTCCTGAGATTGAAGAGGCGCTATTGCGCCTTCTTCACCACACTGCCTGTGTGGGTGGACCATTTCAGTTTGCCTGTGATGTGTACGCCGAGGAACTTAAAACTTACTACCTTCTCCACTGCTGTCCCTTCGATGTGGATAGGGGGGTGCTCCCTAGGGGGGATAGGGGGGTGCTCCCTATCAGAAGTTCACATACACTAAGTTGACTGTGCCTTTAAACAGCTTGGAAAATTCCAGAATATTATTATAGAAGCTTCTGATAGGCTAATTGCCTAATAGGCTAATCATTTGAGTCAATGGGAGGTGTACCTGTGGATGTATTTCAAGGCCTACCCTCAAACTCAGTGCCTCTTTGCTTGACATCATGGGAAAATGAAAATAAATCAGCCAAGACCTCCACAAGTCTGGTTCATCCTTGGGAGCAATTTCCAAATGCCTGAAGGTACCACGTTCATCTGTACAAACAATAGTACGCAAGTATAAACACCATGGGACCACGCAGCCATCATACCGCTCAGGAAGGAGACGCGTTCTGTCTCCTAGAGATGAAAGTACTTTGGTGCAAAAAGTGCAAATCAATCCCAGAACAACAGCAAAGGACCTTGTGAAGATGCTGGAGGAAACGGTTACAAAAGTATCTGTATCCACAGTAAAACGAGTCCTATAGCAACAGAACCTGAAAGGCCAGGTTTCAAAACCGCCATAAAAAAGCCAGACTGCGGTTTGCAACTGCACATGGGGACAAATATCATACTTTTTGGAGAAATGTCCTCTGGTCTGATGAAACAAAAATAGAACTGTTTGGCCATAATGACCGTCGTTATGTTTGGAGGTAAGAGGGGGAAGCTTGCAAGTCGAAGAACACCATCCCAACCGTGAAGCACGGGGGTGGCAGCATCATGTTGTGGAGGTGCTTTGCTGCTGGAGGGACTGGTGCACTTCACAAAATAGATGGCATCATGAGGGAGGGAAATGATGTGCATATATTGAAGCAACATCTCAAGACATCAGTTAAAGTTAAAGCTTGATCGCAAATGGGTCTTCCAAATGGACAATGACCCCAAGCATACTCCCAAAGTTGAGGCAAAATGGCTTAAGGACAACAAAGTCAACGTATTGGAGTGGCCATAACAGAGCCCTGACCTCAATACCATAGAAAATTTGTGGACAGATCTGAAAGTGTGTGCGAGCAAGGAGGCCTACAAACCTGACTCAGTTACACCAGCTCTGTCAGGAGGAATGGGCCAAAATTCACCCAATTTACTGTGGGAAGCTAGTGGAAGGCTACCCGAAATGCTTGCCCCAAGTTAAACAGTTTAAAGGCAATGCTACCAAATACTAATTGAGTGAATGTAAACTTCTGACCCACTGGAAATGTGATGAAAGAAATAAAAGCTGAAATAAATCACTACTTTTATTTCACATTCTTAAAATAAAGTGGCCTAAGACTAGGAATTTTTACTAGGATTAAATATCAGGAATTGTGAAAAACTGAGTTTAAATGTATTTGGCTAAGGTGTATGTAAACTTCTGACTTCAACTGTATATCTCTCTGGTTCAAACAGACAGTCATCAGAGCTTTGGGTTCACAAGAATTCTAAGGGTAATTTATTTTCTAGAGTCAGGACTTTAAAGTTGAATAGTGTTGCAGATATCCTGTGTTTTGTTAAAGATAGACTAGGATGAGGAATTGTCACGTTCTGACCTTAGTTCCTTTTTTATGTCTTTGTGTTAGGTTGGTCAGGGCGTGAGTTGGGGTGGGTAGTCTATGTTCTCTTTTCTATGTTATATTTCTATGTGTTTGGCCTAGTATGGTTCTCAATCAGAGGCAGGTGTCGTTCGTTGTCTCTGATTGAGAATCATACTTAGGTAGCCTGTTTTCCCCATTTTGGTTGCTGGTGTTGGCTTTCTGTTTTTGTGTCTGCACCAGACAGAACTGTTTCGGTTGTTCTCTGTGTTTTGTTAATCAGTGTTCAGTTCCATTGTTAAAAGTATGAACATGTACCACGCTGCAACTTGGTCCTCACCTTCTTCCACCTACGACAGCCTTTACAGGAATATTGAATTGTTGAAATACACAGTGTACAGTACCTTCAGAAAGTATTCACACCCCTTGACTTTTTCCACATTTTGTTGTGTTACAGCCTGAATTTATGATGTATTAAATTGAGTTTTGTTTGTCACTGGCCTACACACAATACCTCAATGTCAAAGTGCAATTATGTTTTTCAAAATGTTTAATAATTCATTAAAAATGAAAAGCTGAAATGACTTAAGTCAATAAGCATTCAACTCCTTTGTTATGGCAAGCCTAAATAAGTTTGGGAGTAAAAATGTGCTTAACAAGTCACATAATAAATTGCGTAAATTGCATGACTACCTCATCTCTGTACCCCACACATACAATTATCTGTAAGGTACCTCAACTTTTTGTCCTGTATACAAAGTGCTATGTTTGGGGCAAATCCAATACAACACATTACTGAGTACCACTCTCCATATTTTCAAGCATAGTGGTGGTTGCATCATGTTATGGGCATGCTTGTAATCATTAAGGTCTGGGGAGGTTTTCTGGATAAAAAAAGGTAAGCAAAGGCATAATCCTAAAGAAAAGCCTGGTTCAGTCTGCTTACCACCACACACTAGGAGATGAATTCACCTTTCAGCAGGACAATAACCAAAAACACAAAACCAAATCTACATTGGAGTTGCTTACCAAGAAGCCAATGCATGTTCCTGAGTGGCCGAGTTACAGTTTTGACTGAAATCTACTTGAAAATCTATGGCAAGACGTGAAAAGAACCAATTTGACAGAGGTTGAGACTTACCCAGAAAGACTCACAGCTGTAATTGCTGCCAAAGGTGCTTCTACAAAGTATTGACTCAGGGGTGTGAATACTTACAGTACCAGTCAAAAGTGTGGACACACTTACTCATTCAAATTTTGTAGTTTTTTAAATTACTATTTTTTACATTGTAGTGAAGACATTAAAACTATGAAATAACACATATGTAATCATGAAGTAACCAAAAAAGTTTTAAACAAAGCAATCTCTCAACCAGCTTCATGAGGTAGTTATTGCGAAAATTCTGTACAGCTTTTGTCGCATATTTACTGTGAACACTGAGGCTGTACCCGCTTTAAGTTACAGTGGCCAAATAGGCTACAGTAGCCATTTGATCATAACGTTGGCATACCAGAGTGGCCTACCATAAAACATTATGTTGAATAACTATAAACATGGGAATTAGCTGTTATATAATTCAGCCTACAGTAGCAGTTAAAGTGTGGTATTCAATGTAGGCTAACATTCCATGAGACTTTTCAAAAAAACATGCAGTGCTTGACACTAACCTGTTTATCCACTTGTCCTTCAGACAAGGAGGTGACTGAAAATGTTGTTGTGTTGTTTAATGCAAGAAACCACTTTACAAAATAAAATGTATCATTATTCCCATACCATTAGCAGACAATTATGCTACCCTCTGCCTATTTGATATAACACTGTACCTTTAAGACAATAAAAAAGCTATTTACCTGACTCGCTTATGTCTAGAAATGCACATGTTTTGTGCTCTTGTATGAAGCAACCACTCCCCTATGGCTGACTACAAATTATATATAACTGGGCAAATAAACTCACTGTACAAATGTACAAATGTTCACACGTCGCTACAAGTAGCTCTCGCTTTGATCTCAAAACAAGCGCACTCACAACCACTCAACTACTCCAAGTGAATGGCATAGATCCATATATGACAATGGTCTGTTTGCATATATGCCTACTACAGCTCTGATTGGTTATGGCTCACCGGTCTGTGTAGAGTACTGCTGCAGCGACCACCACAGAACATCAACATTGTTTATCGCGCTGTCCGTGTTGCTGAAGCTGCAATATAATTACAGCCATTTCTGACTGAAATGTTCTGTTACTGAATTCCTTAATTTGTTAAGGAAAATCATTCCCTATTCCCTCAACCCTTGCACTCTTTACGTGACACATGTATGCAACGCATGCGCGTAACCAATAGGGCCTAACCTATAGAATATCATAATCACATCAATAAATTGTTTATGAAAAAACTCGGAACACCGCTATCACATATGACAGCAAAATGGATGCAGAGGACGTGAGAAATAAACTTGAAACAGATGAATATTTACTGGTTGCTCAGGAGGTAAAGAGGAAGTCAGATGTGTGGAATACATTTGACTAGTTGTGGAAAATACTGCAGATCAAGAAATAGAAGGTAAGGAGCAAGTGGTGCGTGCATATTATGCGTGCCAAACAGGTGCTGTTAGATTACAATATCATTTTTCTGACAATTTGGAGCAGTGTAAACAACACTAAATACATTATAAGCATACCAGCGAGTCTGTTGTAATGTTTTTTGGTTGTTGTGAAACCTTTATTACAACATAAACGAAAAACAGTCACATTCATTTGTGAAACCAGTTGGCGAAATTGGAACGGTTAATTTATTGTTTATGCTAATTATTCAAGGGTCGCTTTGCTTTAATTTTAAAACTATAATGCGTGATTGCATTCCAAATCACGAATAACTCATATGCTGTTTGATGACACGAACAAATTAATGATTGATTGATACAGTAGCCTTTATAATTACTGAAATATATGCCTAAGTAAGTTACGGTATTAAGACTAAACAGGGTGCTCTCTTAGGCCTACAACTCGATGGTGGTTATACAAGACTGCTATACTATTGCTACTTTTGGTAACGACATTACTTACTTATTATTATAATGATTGTAATAATAATAATAATAGTATTAATAACAATAAGAAGGAGATCAAGAAAAAGTAGGGTTATTATTATTATTACAATTATTTTTCTGACAATTTGGAAAAGTGTAAAGAATACAAAATAAATTATAAGTAATACCAGAGAGGCTGTTCTAATTTTTTTAAAGTGTAAAGCCTTTATTATAGCAAATATAAAAAATAGCCGAATTTGTGTAACTGTTTAACCGACATGTGGTTGCATGAGGCTTGGTACTCACAGAATCAGTAGGCTATTAAACAAACACTCAAAGAGAAACTCAAACAGAAGCAGGATCTGTCTTATTTCTGTAGATATATATGGATGGTGTATAAAGCCAGGCACACTTAAAAGTTAGGCTGTTGATTATAGACCTAATTAAGTTGGGGTTTCCTCTCTCCTCACTTTTAGTCCACTCAGACAGGTGTGAATCAGACAGGTGTCTTGTACACCATGATCCAGCAGCTACTGCTGGACTAAAGAAATCTCGGCCGACCAAAACAGCCTATCGACCAAACAATCGACCAGTCGACTAAATGGGGTCAGCCCTAAACACAACAAAATGTGGAACAAGTCAAGGGGTATGAATACTTTTTAAATAGAATCTTCTACATGTCAAGTCTGCTTTAACACTGGAGTTTAAACTCCCTCTGTGATGGTCTGTTCCTGTCTACTCCTGTTCCTGTCTACGTTCGTCCTTCATCCCTCATCACCGTCAACTGCATAACATCACCAAGAAGAGCGATAGGGGAAAGAAGTGGGCCTTTTAAAGCTCATTTAAGATGCCAGGGGCCAGTGTGTCAGTTATGGTCCACCACCCCCCCCTCTCTCTCTCCCTCTCTCAGCATGTTGCTCTGGCTGTGGCCAGCTGCTCTCTCTTTTTTTGCAGAAGGGCACAAATATCCCTGTTTTAAAATGCTTACCATACTCTGCCTTCTTTTACTGCACATAACACAGAACAGCAGTGTTTCATAGGGCACTTAGTCCCTGTTGTTGACAAATTTGTAATAACAAAAAGCTAAATACATAACGGGTTAAAGGCACTACAAGGACATATAGGATGTCCTCAGTCCCATATTACAAGGCTTTGAAAGATTTCAAATTACTTAAAAATTATGATTTGTTTACCTTGTCCTCCAGATGTTTTGCTGTTTCCGCCCGCTGCACCAGATCCTTGTCGCTGTAAAAAACACAATGGACACAAAAAATATTAGGTTTAGGACTCAATCTGCATTAATAGTGTTTTTCAGAAGCGTTATTCAAGGCAAACCCCCTCTCGACTCCAGCAGAAAATGTGACATTTCCCATGATCCTCTGGGTTTTAGACGCAGGCCAAGCCTCGGAGGGTCTGACTCCAGGAGCTTTTGTGCACACTTGTCAATAAGATTGTGTCCTCTTGAGAGCTTTGACAACCAGAAGGGGCTGATGCCCTAATTTGGTGTACTAGCTAGCGTGCTCTAGTATAGCGAGTGGCCTGGCTCTTCCAGTGACTGTATGAATAAGGCAGAAGCGGCCTGCGGGAACTATGGGGATGGGGACAGTGACGGTTAGGGTTGCATAGCTACCGGTAGTTTTCCAAAGTTACTGGAATCTTCAGTAATTTTGGTAATTAACAGGAAATATATGGCAATCTACCATATTGGTTATTTATACTTGAATGACTTTTTTTTTAAATGTATTCATATATAGTATTCATTTTCTGTGTCCATGTTGTCCATGACTTTCTAGTAGACAGACCAATAATGGCATTAAATATTATTCTAAAAAAAGAAATGTACCCCAATTTCATGATTACGATCTTGTCTTATTGCTGCAACTCCCCCAATGGGCTCGGTGAAGGTTGAGTCATGCGTCCCCCGAAACATTTCTCGCCAAACCACGCTTCTTAACACCCGCAGCCAGCTGCACCAACGTGTTGGAGGAAACACCATTCAACCGATGACCGAAGTCAGCCTGCAGGCGCCCGGCCCGCCACAAGGAGTCCCTAGAGCGCAATGAGCCAAGTAAAGCCCCACCAGCCAAACCCTCCCCTAACCCGGACAACGCTGGGCCAAATTGTGCACCACCCTATGGGACTACCGGGAACAGCCGGTTGTGAGACAGCCTGGACTCAGCCTGGACTCAGGCATTATTTTCAATTAACTCTGCAACTCTTCTAACTGTTGACATTTTTTTTTACAACTGCCACTAGTTTGACACCAAAACACTGGAAACAAATACATACTGACATAGAAAAATACAGAAAAAATATTAAGGATATTTCATGCTGAAACCATCATAAACAACAATGGTATTCACTAAGTTTATGTTCTGTATTTAAGATATTTTTTCTGCTTTCTCATTCAATTGTTTTTGTTGAAAATCATCCTATTTCATTGTTTCATATATTTTACATGTGATAAGGCCACACAGAGGGCCAGAGATAATTACAGACATTGTAAAAATTGGAAGTACCCAAAAGGGCCAATCTTGTGATCTTGTGGGTCTTGTGATAGATTACATAAAATCCTTGAAAGACACCAAAATTCTTGTAGTTTACTGGTAAACTTAGAAAGTTTCCAAGTAATATACCATCCTTTTGCAACTCTTGTGACAGGGGTGGAGAGAGGCCTGAGGAGGGAGATCTGATCCCCCAGGCCCAGTCATTTACTAATGTTTGACATTGCCACAGAGCCACACCGGAGATCGTGAGGAGATGCAGTGGGGTTACTGAGCTACGGTAGTGGATATGGAAAAACAGCCTCATCGATACCACAGAGACTCTACCATCACAGTTCTCTGAAATACCATGGGTACACTATAATGAATGTCTTTCCATATCTGATGCAACATAACGGTATGAGTCACCTCATCTCGCCTACATTCTGATGGATGCTACTGATTTTAACCACTTTCCATTCCAAAAGCTCGACCTTTCATTACATTAACTTGCAAAGAAGCTCCATGCTCTGGAGAAATACATGAGCGGTTGTGTAAAAGGTATCTTCACCTGCTCTGATTTGGGTAGTGAGAGCTTTCTGGGTAACTTTGCTGACTACGGGTATTTGAGCAGAACAGTGAACACTCAGAGGCTCCACTACGAATGAGATGCACCGGGTTTAGACACAATGTAATGTTTGAACTTGTGAGTGCAGGTACTGTCCAGATAGCACTACAGATGTAGGATCTTAATTTGAGCCCATTTGCTACAGTAGGAAAATAATCCTGCAGCACCAGGAAATGTAAATGATTATGTGGATTATAATTAATGTACAAAAGCTGGAGAACATATGCATATCCAGGTACTTTCCGCAAGTCCTGGATTGTGTAGGCAAACTCATGGAAAACAGAAAGGAAAACGGGAGCATGAGCAGCAGTGTGCAGCATTTTCATTTCTGTTTTCGATTATAATTAATGGACATTTTTCTTGGGGTTGATACATTTTTCATAAGGGAAAATCAAGTCTAAAATTTGAAAGTAGAAAATTACAAACTTCAGAAGCTTTTTAAAACCTCAACTACACATTTTAACGGTAAATTTCCTGCATTGCAGGAAAGTTCTCCTGCAACAGGGTGATCAAATGAAGATCCTATATCTGCACAATAAAAGACCCAGGCACGGTAAAAGCAGATATTACATTAGAGAGGAGACAGGAGTGGCACTCTCATTCACAATGGAGAGATTAAGGAGGCTATTCTTAGATTCATATTATACTCATCCTTTTAATATGAGGCAGTGGTACGAGTGAGAGAAGGGATATCACAGGGAATGACAAAGGAGCAAAAAGACTGCTGCAGAGGACCAGGGTGAAAGGTTGGAGCTTAAGCCTCTTACGGACTGTAAGGCATTAGGGTTGTTCACAGCAGCAGGCATGTTCTGGTGAGACATTTCAAAGAATTTCAATGGAAATAAATAGTGTAATGGAAAGTGGCAGATGGTACTATGTATAGTGCATCTCAAGCTAGCAATATACTACACTAGCTATGCATCTAACCAACCCCCATTTAGTGTGAGTAAGGGACCTTAATACGGTTTGGGACCTTTTCCTAATTTATGTCAATAAAAGGTTGAGCATCAAGGGACTGATGGTATAGACCTCTCAAAAAGATAATGTTCCTATACCAAGGCTCATTTAGCACAATGAAGGATGTTAATACTTTTTTTTAAGGATCCACCCCTTTTTTTCAATTTTTGCCTAAAATGACATACCCAAATCTAACTGCCTGTAGCTCAGGCCCTGAAGCAAGGATACGCATATTCTTGGTACCATTTGAAAGGAAACACTTTGAAGTTTGTGTAAATGTGAAAGGAATGTAGGAGAATATAACACAATAGATCTGGTAAAAGATGATACAAAGAAAAAACCAACTATTATTTTGTATTTTTTTTGTACCATCATCTTTGAAATGCAAGAGAAAGGCCATAAAGTATTATTCCAGCCCAGGTGCAATTTAAAATTTGGCCACTAGATGACATCAGTGTATGTGAAAAGTTTTAGATTTCTGTTCAAAATATTGTATAAAGACTGCACAAATGTGCCTAATTTGTTTATTAATACATTTTCATGTTCAAAATTGTGCACTCTTCAAACAATAGAATGGTATCCTTTCAATGTAATAGCTACTGTAAATTGGACAGTACAGTTAGATTAACAAGAATTTAAGCTTTCTGCAGATATCAGATACAGTGGGGAGAACAAGTATTTGATACACTGCCAATTTTGCAGGTTTTCCTACTTACAAAGCATGTAGAGGTCTGTAATTTCTATCATAGGTACACTTCAACTGTGAGAGACGAAATCTAAAACAAAAATCCAGAAAATCACATTGTATGATTTGTGAGTAATTCATTTGCATTTTATTCCCCATTTGCAGTTGCAAACCGAAGTCTGGCTTTTTTTTTTTTGCGGTTTTGGAGCAGTGGCTTCTTCCTTGCTGAGTGGCCTTTCAGGTTATGTCGATATAGGACTTGTTTTACTGTGGATACAGATACGTTTGTACCTGTTTCCTCCAGCATCTTCACAAGGTCCTTTACTGTTGTTCTGGGATTGATTTGCACTTTTCGCACCAAAGTACCTTTATCCATAGGAGACAGAACGCATCTCCTTCCTGAGCGGTATGACGGCTGCGTGGTCCCATGGTGTTTGTACTATTGTTTGTACAGATGAACGTGGTACCTTCAGGCGTTGAGCCAGGCAGCCCAAACTGTTGCATATACCCTGACTCTGCGTGCAATGAACACAAGAGAAATGACACAATTTCACCTGGTTAATATTGCCTGCTAAACTGGATTAGTAGTTATAACTAGTGATTATGATTGTTTTTTTATAAGATAAGTTTAATGCTAGCTAGCAATTTACCATGACTTCTACTGCATTTGCGTAACAGGCAGGCTACTCGTGGAGTGCAATGAGAGGCAGGTGGTTAGAGCGTTTGACTAGTTAACTGTGCGGTTGCAAGATTATATCCCCAGAGCTGACAAGGTGAAAATCTGTCGTTCTGCCCCTGAACAAGGCAGTTAACCCACAGTTCCTAGGCCGTCAGTGAAAATAAGAATGTGTTCTTAACTGACTTGCCTAGTTAAATCAAAAGGTACAAAAAAATATTTTAAAAATCAACGGAAATCGGCGCCCAAAAATACCGATTTCCAATTGTTATGAAAACTTGAAATCGGCCCTAATTAATCGGCCATTCCGATTAATCAGTCGACCTCTACTTCTGACCCACTGGAATTGTGATACAGTGAATTATAAGTGAAATAATCTGTCTGTAAACAATTGTTGGAAAAATTACTTGTGTCATGCACAAAGTAGATGTCCTAACCGACTTGCCAAAACTATAGTTTGTTAACAAGAAATTGGTGGAGTGGTTGAAAAACGAGTTTTAATGACTCCAACCTAAGTGTATGTAAACTTCCGATTTCAACTGTATGTCTGCTGCAGAGGGACAAGAGAGAGCCTGAGAAAACAAGTTTTGATCAGTCATGGAAATAAAAGTGCTGAAAACATGTTGGCTCACTATTTAAAAATAAGACGGAGAACAACTTATAAGATGAAAAATACAAGATTTTTGGTGCAGGTATAGCCGACTAGTGCTATCTAACGCTACCTACAGTAGCAAAAAAAAAATCACTTTTAGCTACCCAATGGCGTCATAAAGGTGTTTCAGATCTTGCAAAGTCACCTTCCTCATCACCATATATCCGGCTGGCTGGGAGACACTGAGGTTCTCAGCTCATGTCTCCCTATGGCTAATGATCAGGGCTGTCTGATGAATTTCTCCTCATGAACATAAGTAGAGGGAGATGAAGAGTGGAGAAGAGGGGGATCGATACATCCTGCATTTCCAAGACTAGCCCAGACAAACATGGCAAGGAGAAGATGGATGGCCAGAATCAACTCTGAGCGCCTACTCGTGTCTGGGAAAGAGAGAGGAAAAGGGAGAGAGGGAGTCCTCAATGGGGTGGGACTGCAGTATCTATGCTTCCCTCCTCTCTCTGCAGGGTTTTCAACTGATGATCCAGAATCTGAGCCAATAACAGTTAGCCACTGACTGATATTTGCACTGGGCATGTTTTAAAGCTTGGTACTGCAAAGACCAGTCAAATCTGGATGGATCGTTCGATATATTTTATGATTCTTTATGTCCCAAGAAACATCCATGTGTGTATCCATGATACATTTCATGAGGCTTTTTCTTCCCAATTCCAATCAAGTCAGAGGAAATGCTATTGGATGGGGAGTTAACACAGCAACACAAACACGAGGAAATTGTTTAATTTATGTAGCTACCTTGTATTCTGGACCATAGGGATTCCCCCATAGAGCTATTCTCAACAGTGATTTCACCCCCACAACCTATTCCCTTTTGCACACCATTTGGTCATGTCAGAGATGCTTCCATGCTTTAATAACCGAGGAGGCACATGTCCTCCTTCTGCACATCTCTTCCTGCATTATTAATAGAATGCTTTCAATGAATTTCAAACAGTATGTACAGTGCTTTGATGCTGAGGAGGATTGGGGTGGGGGGAGTCAGTGGGATGGGGGGATTGAAACGTCCTTACAAGCCTAACAACCCAGCCTTGTGCGGAAGCAGTCTAAATTCAAGAAAAATCTCTTGTGCAATTTAGGATTTTATAAGACCTTATAATTCTACCGGCTGTGAGACATGCATATGGGAAATCACTGCTGTTGTTTACCTGTCAAAACACTTCCCAGCTCTCACCAGGGACACAATCTCTCATTACCTTGTCACAATGCGAGGAGCTGAAACTCCTGTCTCAAAACAGTTCATATCATAATCCACCTCATGTTTCTTATGAAGTCACAGTGGAGAAGGTCTTCCTGCCCTCCTGCCTTCCTCCCTGCAGCTCCAAACAATCCCCAGTAGATAGGGAGGCTGTTTCGATAGCTACTAATCCCAGTTCAAAGGGAAGAGCCGAGTCTCTGCATCAGGGCCATGTAATGCCCATAAAATGAACTGATGCATGCCTGCCTGCCCTGTCTGGATGCCTGCGAGCCCTGAGAGAGTGCTACGCTAGGTTATGCTAACGTGGCTCCCATTGCTAGCATCAGCACCACTCTGATTAGGAGATGACAGAGCATGGCACGGGTGCCCACGCAAAAACCACACACAAAAAAAACATACCAAAAGGCACAGAAGCTGGCGGCAGGAGGCAGCCCTTCATCTCAACCACAGCCGAGCCTGTATCTGTTTTATTGGAGCGCTGAGATCGCAGCAACATTGCAGCATTATTGCAAGAACTTTGGGGTAATCTATGCATGAGCTGCAAAGGCATTCAAAGATGGTTAACCTAAAGGCAATTCATTCACAAATACCCTGTGGTTTATATGACCTTTCAGCAACATTGCATGAACATTAGCCACTGTGGTTTCTTAACCAAGACTGTGGAGCAGCACAGCATACCTCCTTTAAACGTAGGGATAAATATTGCAGTTAAGAATCCTCGGATGACACAGGAAGGAGTATTGTTAGTAGTGAAACACAAGGCTTCAGATAACTCCAGAGGTGATGAGAGACTAATGAAAGACAGGGGAGAGGAAATACCATTAGGGCTGAGGCTGAGCCAAGTGTAAATTGCAATAACAGTGGCTCCGTGAGTGTGATTACTGATGGGGAAAGGGCTATCCTCAGTCTGCAGATATACAAAAGTATGCACGCCCGAACGCACACACACTCACACATGCACAGGGGCAGGGATATCCTCAGTATAAAGTCACACGCACACACACACACACACGCACACATGCACAACAAGAATGTACAGTAAGTAGTGCTGGGAGGATGTGCAGCAGTTAGAGATATGGGGGAGAGCGATATTGGGAGAAACCCATCAAGTGCAAAGCGACACTAATTACATTGCAATAACAGGGAAGAGGGGGATACACAGTGCACCTTTCATTAGGCATTTAGAGTTGTATACTCACAAAAACACTAGGCCGTTACACATGCCTGCACACAGACACACGTCCATACACAAACACATACACATATATGACCGTGCACACTCACACATTGCAAATTCAATGGTGGCTGCAGCAGTATTCACGCCTCTAGGCTGTCAATTATGTGACTTCAAGGATATAAACACACACACGTACAGCAACCACACACACGCACATACATCACACGCGCGCACGTACATCACGTACATCACACACACAAACGATTCCCTGGTCAGGCAAAAGGCAGATGCCGGAATTAATGTACACAAGATCAGAAAAATGTCAGCATGTTTTCCTTCGACTGGGCTGGGCTCCTTGGAGGGCAGTCAGGGTGAAGCTTTACACAGAGAATATTTTTACATGATTTCACCCTGATTTCTGCTGAGAGGTTGCCTTCTATTTTCCTCTTTAGTCAAAATCTCCTCTGCAGTATTGTACATTGTTGCAGATTCTAAAAGGTCTACCATCTCTCAGCTGGACTAGGTCTGGGAATCCCAGGGAACCTATTCATGCTGTCACTCTGCTGTTAGCTGGTGGTGTGGTGGTAGAGGAAGATGGCTCTGACTGGGTTCATAATAGCCGGTGAGGAATGGTTTCTAGACCCATTACCGGTTACACTCCTTCATCACCATTAATTATAGCCTTGCCTTAGGTCCCACCTCCACCATGCCTCTCCACCTGGCTAACATCAGCTGGACAGTAGCCTCACTTGGCCAACACAGACACAGTGGTTGGGAAGTTGAGACTACTGACTGAAGTGAACAGTTATGAGAATGCCAGTATGCTGGTTTAGAGATAGATCTGGCTACAGTTTCAAAAAAGACATACAGAATGTAGCTGTAGAGGAAGGTTTAATCCTCCAGACACTTGATTCTCCTACCTAACATTTCAGCAATCATCATAGTATGCTACTCCCTGTGTTGGCTGTGAAACGAGAGGGCTGCACATTGGGGAAGTTCCTGATTTGATCATCTCTCTTTGTGAGAGAGGCTGTTACATAAACTATGCTGTCATCATGCCTTCTAGGCATGGTGTGGAACATCATCATGTCAGTAATAGGTCAATAGTTCCTCACAATGGTTTTTAGTTTCTCTGTTTTGTGCTCTTGCAAGTAACCAGAGAGGCAGAACTCTATGCTCTGACTGGGGCTTGAGCTGTGTAGAACAAATTATTACAATGTAATCAGTGTTCATTAATTTTATGGTGGAGAGGCTTCTTACATACCGATAGGATAACAAACTGCAACACAGAGAGGAAAGAACTGAAGGCGGACTGTGCGGAATACAATAGAGAGAAAACAGATTATCAGTGTTCTGGAATCATTCAGCACGTGCTATGTTCTAGATGTAAAGCACAAGATGTACCTCCAATATGAAGCTGAGTTTTAAAACAAACTCCACAGCGCAAACACTGTACATTGAGGAGAAAATGAGAGCATAATGAAATACTATTATCATTACAAATGGGGCCAAGTCTTTTTATTGAGTGTCTCTCTTAAGAAGCATCTCTATTCAATTCAATGTTGCTTCATGCTAATGCATTAATATGCCGTTTCATTCTCTGATCAAAGATTAAAGCTTGAGCGAAGTGTATGTGTGTGGGGGGGATTGAATTGAAGGATGTATATATAATATCTCCTATTATCAAAAGTCAGGCTGGAGATGGTTTTCTTTCAGGAGTAGTAGAGAAGGACAACAAGACAATGTCTCACTTAAGGAGAAGGGGAATAAATATCAGCTGTTTGACATTGATTGCCGAGGCTCAGCCGAGGCGCGGCCTGCTGGCATCCTGGGCGGAGCGCTGCTCAACTGTGTTCTCTGGGTTTTCTATTTCATGGCAGTCAAGACGTCTGCGGCTTTCGGGAGTGAACGGTTCTGTCCACGTCAAGAGTATCCCCGCCACTTCTCTCTCTTACACCCACCCACACACATATGCCGATACATGCCGTATCTTAATTTGACCTTGAATACACTACAAATTTGCATTTCCTGCTGTGCATGAAAATTACGGCAACAACAGGATGATCGAATTAAGATACGGCATCTGTACACAGGTGCACACAGAGACGTACACAGACAGACAACCTCTTTGACTGGCTTCGGAAGCTACCTCTACAAGTGATGCACACACTTTCAAACAAAGCATAGACTTGCATACACTGTATAAAACAGTGTAATATTTTTCCTTCCTACTTTAAACTGAAGGTGGTTGCACGATGTTTGTGCAGAAATTATGTGTATTACGCACCCACAGAGCTGACCATAGCAAACCCCTCATAAGGGAAAAACACATAGGCAAACACACACACTCAGACCTCATCCCTTTACTATTTCATACTGATTGAATATGTTTGTGAATTGTGACGCACAATTTCCACAGAAACATAATTGGTGAGTAGTCTTCACCTCTACATGGTCAGGAAAGCCATGACTACAAAGGTAGCTATCACTCCAAAAAAAAAAAGTTTTTCCTTCTTACTAATGTCAATTACCACGTGCAGGGAGGGAAAAAACATATTAACGCTCTTCTTCAAATTATTTCTTCAAACTCGCGTTTATTACACAGCTTAATGAGCCTTGAAATTGGTGAGATTACTTTTTTGTACATTTCTTTCAATAGCTCAAGTCTCAGTGGGAATGGTTTCCCCCTGGATGATGATGACTGTATATGTTGCATGATCACATAAGGGAGCAGAGCACTGCAGTGCTACAGAGAGTATGTAACCACTGGTCTGGGAAATATGTGAGGGAGTCCCCCCTGATCACAGTGGAGTTGCCATTAGCCAGCTGATTTACTTTAGGAGCTACATGGCTGGTTGAAGTCCTGGCAAAACACACAAAAGTGTCACTTTGGAGGCTGGACTCTGAAAATGGAGCACATGGAATGGGTTTGCTTGGACTTAGTGTTACAGGTCCCCGTTTTGGGACTGGTGCAGCAGATAATAGTTCCTGTAACACAGGATAAATAATGAAACAGGAGAAAGTGGCTTCTCATTCAAAGGTTCTCTCAATAATTTTATTCAACATTCTCTGAAGTGAAAACTGTATTTTTCTGTCTTTTCATTGCATTTCAATCTTTTCTTTTGTTTTTCTTTAACATGTATTTAATCATCTGTCTCATAAATCCCTGACATATTAGTTCATACACATGTCAAACATACATCAAATGACACATAAAAAAATAGTACGTTCCAATCCAATTCACATCCTCAAATGATTTACATTTATACCCTAAACACATTTACTCTTAACTTTAATTCACCTGTTAATGTTATTATTATGTAGAAGACTGTTGCCCACTATAGCCCCATAGGAGACTCTAAAACATGAAAGCCTTTAAAGACTGGTATAACTCAATAGAAGTTACTTTATACCCATGCTCAAAATACATTCACCCAGTGTAAGAAGGGCCAAAAGAAAGACAAGACTATTGCAACTGCCATTAATGCTAATTATTGTAAAATGATTGAACAAGCTAGCATAGCGCTAACCAAAGCTAGCAACCAACTGACCCGCGCTAGCAAACAGCTAACCGGAGCTAGTCAAAAGCTATTCGGAGCAAGCTAATAGCTAACTGAACTTTTCTAACATTTACTGTACAACAATTACAAAGTTCTTAACCATCACAGCTACGATATTACATTTTCTATGTTGTCAGGAGTCTTCGTTTTTTTCTCAAAGATCAAAGGAATGCACCGTCATCATTTCATTTTACACTCGACAGCCGTTTTCTGTCTCGTATGAAGTTATACAATTACTATGTTGTTCAAAACCATTACAATCACTTCAAAAGGGAAGTTACAAAACTATATTGTGGTATTCAGTGTATTTTTGCACTACTGACCTGCAACACAGGATAAATGATTACATCTGAAAAGATTTGGCATGGGTCCTCAGATCCTCAAAAGGTTTTATAGCTGCACCATCGAGAGCATACTGACGGGTTGCATCACTGCCTGGTATGGCAACTGCTCGGCCTCCGACCGCAAGGCACTACAGAGGGTAGTGGGACCGGCCCAGTACATCACCGGGTCAAGCTTCCTGCCATCCAGGTCCCCTATACAAGGTGGTGTCAGGGAAAGATTGTCAAATTGTCAAAGACTCCAGGAACCCTAGTCATAGACTGTTCTCTCTGTTCTCTCACCGGTGCCCCCGCACATTGACACATTGACTCTGTACCGGTACCCCCTGTATATACCCCCGCTATTGTTATTCACTGCTGCTTAATTATTTGTTTTTCTTATCTCTTACTTATTTGGGGGTATTTTCTTAAAACTGCACGGTTGGTTAAGGGTTTGTAAGTAAGCTTTTCACTGTAAGGTCTACTGTTGTATTAGGCGCATTTGACAAATACAATTTGATTTGAACAGGAGAACGTGGCTTCTCTTTCAAAGGTTCTCTCAATTATGAGAACACACAGGTGAAGGATCGTGTATAGTCCCAGTGCGAAGCAAACACTTCTCACTGCCCCCAACTGGCCAACAGTAGTATAAATGCCTTGCAATGGCGAAACCTTGGAGGACTGACATTTCAGTAAAAGCATTCTTTCCCAATACAAAGAAACAATACATAAACATAAATGTGACCATGCATTTGTGCACGTCACATTAGCATGCAGTGATTGCATCTAATGGGACTATTTTTCTAGGTCAGGTGTCTCAGAGTATGGTGACCATTTTCAAGACCTACTACGCCTGCAATGCTTGGTTCTACTTCTTCAATGCAAACCGTGCCTGATAAACTATCCTGTCCTTTAGAGATGCTGTTCAGACCGAGACAATGAGGACATTCTCCCGATCCATCCCCATGTTTACCACTACAGTATGACAACATAGATGACCTGGAAGCCTCCTGGGCTTATTGGATGTGAAAATCAATAGCCTTTTTTCCATGCCGGACCCCTTTTAGTTTGCTAATCTGTAATGCCTGATGCAGAAACACGGTTGGCATTATGAAGAGATGGATGTTTTATGGATGTTTTGTCTCTGGTCACTGTTACTGGCTCAGCTAACACCCACCACTTCAGGTCGCTTTCAGTCCCAGAGAAACACTTGTTTAGAGGTGGACCGATAGACAGTCTGTCACACGTCACCACCGCCAAACTCATGCCGGCCACAGCCGCAGAGGGTCCATGTGACTCTTCCCTCATCCCTCATCGTAACCACTCTGCCTGTTTTTGTGGGCCACTAGGCAGGAGAGTAGCTTGCAAATTAGCAGAAAAGAGCAAGGTGTTCAATTTAGGCCCGTAATTTGGTGAAATTATGAATCTGTTCTCCAACATGTGCTGCCCCTTGAGGATGGCTGGACCGGAAGCATCCCACATAGTGTCCCCAGGGGAGAAGATAGCCCTCTCCCTGAACTGAAAATGCTAGAGGAAGAAGATGATCTCATGATTATACAGCAAATGGTTACATTCCAGCAAATGTGAATCCTTCTCAAACTCCTGCATTCCTTGAAAAATGTTGTTTTGTTGTTACTATTTGTCGTGTCTGGGACCAAGATAACTATTTGTCATACTATTGTGGTTATACTAATAATACCTACTGTATAATGCTAGCAAATACTAAACCTCAGCGTTTGGGCAGAAAATGGGAGCATAAAACGTGTGCGGCCTTCCTGTTCTTTGGGCAGAAAACGGCACATCTTCTGACCAAATGCACAGAAAATCTAGTGGCAAGGGTGGAATTACTCAAATAAATAAATAATCCCACACAGCCGTTTGTAGTGCTATTTAAAGGATTTTGGCAGCTTGAGCGGTCCGAAAGAGTTCCATGCAGCACTCAATGTCCATTAAGAATTTAAAGAGGAGATTCAGAACTAGGCCACAGACAATTCAAGCAAGAGAAACACAAGGCACGATCGCTTCCTCTCCCTCTTGTTCAGGAATAAGAGAAGTGAAGAATTAGTTTCAAGTTCTACGTTTTATTAGTCGTATGTACAGGATACACATAGCCGCGGGAAGTACGGGTGCTGAAGGTGCTGCACCACCCCCTGATAAATCACAATAAAAAATGTATTAATATTAGAAGAAAAAAAACGAACAAAATGTTTCGAAAAAGACTTGTCCTTCTCGACAATGCAACAACAATAAGAAATAAGAAAATATAATAATACGAACATAAAGTAAATGGCTCAGTAGAATATAATAAATATTTTAGCATAAGCATAATACAGGAAGACACAATTTATAATATTTACACGTGTATTGGGTAAAGGGGATTGGGGGGCAGTGTTTAAATTGTGCAGTATTTAGCAATAATAATAAGAGTCTGGTAGCAGCAGTTGTGTAGCATGAATGTATATATATATATATATATATATATATGTGTGTGTGTGAATGTGTACTAAGGTGTGGAGAATCCGAGCAGGTGTTCAGTCCAGTTCAAGTGTTCAGCAGTCTGATGGCTTGTAGATATAAACTATCTGAGCCTGTTGGTATCAGATCTCATGCTCTGATTTATCTCATGCTCTGATATTGTCTGCCCGACACTAAGGGAGTGAACAGCTCATGACTGGGGTGTGTGGGGTCCTTGATGATGCTGCGGGCCTTCCTCAGGCACTGTTTTGAGCGGATGTCCTGGATGGGTGGGAGCGCGGTCCCAGTGATGTACTGGGCCGTCTTCACCACCCGCTGGAGTGCCTTGCGGTTGTGGACAGAGAAACTCCCATAAAAGGCCGTGATGCAACCGGTCAGGACACTCGATGGTGCAGTGGTGGAATGCCGAATTTCAGCCGCCTTAAGGGTCTATCAGAGTACCAAACGTGAACATGTATGCACAGCATTGTTGTCAAATATTGGACCTTTGGCAGTCATACTTTTCAAATTCTCATCGCAGCTCACACAATATCTTCAACTGTCAACACATTCCAATTAGTAGAGGACGTGTACCGGAGACAAGTTGATTGGGAATTGTGGGAAGGTGCGGTTCTGGCTGTGCGTTCCCCGCGGATGGTGGTCTCAGAGCCACGTAGCTATGTCACAATCGGAAGCCGGACTATCGCGTGTCAGCGTCTGTGGACTATGATTTATGATGATGCTGTTGCACCCTCTTGACAAGAGTGGTGGTGTTGTTGGTCCATATCAAGTCCTCGGTGATGTGGACGCTGAGGAATTTAAAACTGCTGACTCTTTCTACTGCAGTCCCGTTGATGTCGCAGTTGTAAATGACAACTTGTTCTCAACTAGCTTACCTGGTTAAATAAAGGTGAAAAAATATAGAATTAAAATGTGTATTGCTGATGTTGCTGATGTTGAGGGAGAAGTTGTTTGTCCTGGCACCACAATGCCAGTTCACTGTGGGTCTCCCCGAGAGAGACAGTCACCTCATAATCCTGAGCTGGATGAGTAGAGAACTCAATTAAATTCCCATTGAAGCCGACTGTACAATCTCAGAGAGGCAACTACCGTGGAATAAGAAGTTCAGTTCAGCAGGGCTCTTGAGACAAGCCATGAGGGCAAACCTTGTAAACCTTTGAGGTTTGTTTGGGCCACTATTAACAAAACCAATCATGTGTATTCAACTTTCCATACAAGGACTGGTTATAGATCTAGACAGGTAATGACGGTTTGATAAACTACTTTGTACAGCGTTCTGACAGAACACAATCACTGAGGGGCTTTATAATGCACAAGGGGAAGTGACAGTTAGTCAACCATTTTTTTTTTTACCTAGGCTAGTCAGTTAAGAACAAATTCTTCTTTACAATGACAGCCTACCTGGGAACAGTGGGCTAACTGCCTGGTTCAGAACGACAGATGTTTACCTTGTCAGCTCAGGGATTCAATCCAGCAGCCTTTCGGTTACTGGCCCAACGCTCTAACCACTAGGCTACCCGCCGCCCCATTAAAGAGTGTTGAGCTGTACTAAGAAGATTTAAAATGTCTCACTCCCATCACTTCCTTTGACTAATGATAAGTCTGTATTTTCCCAAGTTATACAGCTTGCATTGGTATTCACTCCAACCGTTAGTTACAGTACCATTATCTCATATGACTATGCCACCACCTATAAAATAATGCCTTGAAAGTTTTGTCCCATTTCTGTGACATCCAGAGAGGACTTTATCAGGCTCCTGGCTCAGACGGTCTGATAATCCGAGGGGGGATTTTGACGTAGTCACTTTGAGAAGTGCCCGGGTCAGAGTGGGCTTTCAGGAAAGGTTAGAGTGGACCTTGCCAAAGACAAGCGACAAAGCTGTTCTAAGGATCTAATGTCCTTGGATTTCCCTGACGCAAATCATATCATTACTTCTGAGACTCTAATTTCACTTCTGTTAATCTAAGCGGTGGAGTGAGTCATTCTACTTTCTGGAAGAATTCACTTGTCTCCATATGGTGAGTATTACGATCCCAAGATACGGTGTGTGAAAGTATTTTCTCCAAATGCACACTTTGAGTAGAATTGGCCACAGAATACTAATCTTGTGAGTTCAAAGTCGTAACAGGTCTGATGCAATCAAAATCACTACAGGGATCTCTTCTGTGCTCATCCAAGAGACAGGCAACTCCCAAATGAATTATGAGTTAAGAGAGTTTGAATGACAGATGTTGACTGTCAGCAGAAGAGATGATTTATGGCCACCTGTCAGGCAGTCCCCTGGACCAACACCACGGGAAACGCCTCAAATCACCAACCACATCATAGCATGTGTCTTTACTCGATCTTCGTCTATTGCTAATTCATCCAGAAAGACATAATTTCAGTCCAGGCAGCAGATTTCTCTTCCACTTGAGTGAGTTTAGAAATGAGCACACCAGTTTTGCTCCATTTAGCCAGTAATGGGAGTTGAAAATGCCATCAATAACACAACAGCTTTAGTCACCCAACCAGGCCGGCTGAGACTACTAGTGACCGTTTGGAGACGTCTGACGCAACATCCTGTTTCACCTCAGTAACCTTGCCTACAGTTTGTTTTAGCAGAGATGAGAGGCCGATGATCCTCAAGAAAAACAGCACGAGTGCATCCCATATTCCACAGGCGTAGTAGTAGACACCAACATTCACCCTTGCCTGTGCTGCATTTTCCAGCGCTATACCATAATTTCTGTGCTACCCTGAAATTGGTGGCAAATTGCCACTAGATTTAGTGAAGGAACTAAATCTTCTGAGGGGAAGGTCGGTCTGGAGCTCAGGCTGTGCTCCCTCATTAGAGTCATTACCAGTCGAGCTCAGATAATTTACCACACCATCCGTTACACCATTTACCAGTGTCTTTAAATGAAGCTGGTTGTCAACTCACACTCAGAATAGAATGAATAAAACACTATTTAAGATTGTCTCTGACTTTACACTAGAGTTTTAAAATAACTTGGTAGACACTTTTTAGGCCAACAAGAAGCACACAACCCAATGAAGTTCCACCTCTCTGATGTCAGATTAAGTTAGCCCGTTGTCAGATTAAGTGAGCCCGCTACTCTTCCTGGACTCCAGGAAGAGTAGCTGCTACTTTGCAACAGCTAATGGGGGATCTTAATAAAATACCAAATACCAAAAACTCCCCATCCACAAAAAGCAACCCACTTTACTTTCCAATATGCAACTTCATTTCAAATACACAAATCCTCTCAGACACATCATTCATCATTGTGAATTCAGTGTTGAGTAATGTCCGTAAAATGGATACAAGAGACTCAACAAAACTTAAAATGACACGGTTCCCATAAGAACTATTAAGCTAGCTTCAATCCCTTTCCCTAAAAATACCAAAGCCATACTAGGATATTTTCCAATCTCTTGAACATATTAAGGGAAAATTGACACATTTGGGTTACATTAAATTCACGTTATTGCAATGAGCACTAGAGATTTGCAAAGGATGCTGGCCAAGATTTGTTGTTCTGCCTTGCAATAGCAACCTACTCTGCTGTTTGGAAAATCAGATAAAAAATCCTGCACGGCATGTGAAGCAAAGAGAAAATCTTGATCTGTGTTTGATGAAAATCAAATTTCTGATACCAGTATATGAACATCCAATGAATGGGAACATACTGTATGTATATTCATAATTGACTATTCCCAATCACGCTCAAACAGAAAATGTTTTAAAAATGATTATGTAATGTATGGTTTAAATGCAGACAAGCGCTTCTACAGAACTGTACATTATGGTGTTCCCTGATGATGTTTGTCTCCATTACATATTAGATTGGTCTGGAGACCCCTGCAATCCCCAATGTGATGTTTTCTGCCCCAAATCCACGGAGTGTACTGCTGTAATGATTTTCTGGGAGGAAAAAGATGTTGTGTATGGCAAAAAAATTGTCACTCTGCTAATTCAGCCCCCCCATCGCCACCCACCCACTCATCTCGTGAGGTGAGGGACTAGCATACACGGGGAGGGTAATGGAGTGTTGCTGACACAGCTGAAACAGAATAAATGATTCTGTGGAATTCTATGATGGTGGTTTTCATGCCACAATGTTTCATTTTATCAGATGGGATACCCACTAGTCAAGCAATCGATTGTTGTCAAAACCTTTCAAATCTGTTATTCCTCACATCTGAGTTGATTTAGGTTTCACACTAACTAATGTCACACATAAAGCACTCACATTTTTATAAGAGGGAAGTTGTGGAAACCTAATGTCTGGATAAAACACCAGACTGGAACACCCTAACATTGTAATAACAGCCAGATCCATTGTTTCCTGATTCATGCAGTTACAATACAGAGAGTATCAAAGTCCCCCCACAAGGACGCTAATTTGAGCTATTCTCATTCAGTCTTCTGATAAATATTTACCCCCATAGAAAACCCATTACAATGAAAGACACATTCACATTCTTGGCATGTTCTCCTTGCTAACTGAGTCTCACCCATCAGCCAATGGACAAAGTGGTGTTATTGCCCTCCAATGCATTTCTCCTAAGCAACAGGCTTAATAAGACATCAATTTGTTTTATTGATTTAACTTACCAATAGGCATTGCCTCTGCTAGATGCAGTGCAGAGGCCTATTATAAAACTGTGAGCAGAGCTGGAAACATTTATTGGCGGCAAGATAGTAATCAAACAAATACCACACACATTACAAGGACTTTTTATTTTCCTGGAGATACTTAAAACCTCTTAAAGCACAGTATGTTGGTGAGTGTTGAACACAGACACAAGTGATTTATGATCTTCTAATTGGAGCAAATAGCCAGTTACTGTAGATCTTCATAGCCTGTTAATAAAGGTCTAGATAGTTGATATACAGTCCGTTCGGAAAGTATTCAGACCCGTTCACTTTTTCCACATTTTGTTTTGTTACAGCCTAATTCTAAAATGTATTAAATCATTTTTCCCCTCATCAATCTAAACGCAATACACCATGACAAAGCAAAACAGGTTTTTAGACATTTTTGCAAATGTATTAAAAAAAACAGAAATATCTTATTTATTGAAGTATTCAGACCCTTTGCTGTGAGACTCAAAATTGAGCTCAGGTTAATCCTGTTTCCATTGATCATCCTTGAGATGTCTCTACAACTTGATTGGAGTCCACCTGTGGTAAATTCAATTGATTGGACATGATTTGGAAAGGCACACACCTGTCTATATTAGGTCCCACAGTTGACAGTGCATGTCAGAGCAAAAACCAAGCCATGAGGTCGAAGCAATTGTCCGTAGAGCTCTGAGACAGGATTGTGTCGAGGCACAGATCTGGGGAAGGGTACCAAAAAAATGTCTGCAGCATTGAAGGTACCCAAGAACACAGTGCCCTCCATCATTCTTAAATGGAAGAAGTTTAGAACCACCAAGACTCTTTCTAGAGCTGGCCGCCCGGCCAAACTGAGCAATCGGGGGAGAAGGGCCTTGGTTGGGGTGGTGTCCAGGAACCCGATGGTCACTCTGACAGAGCTCCAGAGTTCCTCTGTGAAGATGGGAGAGCCTTCCAGAAGGATAACCATCTCTGCAGCACTCCACCAATCAGGCCTTTATGGTAGAGCGGCCAGACGGAAGCCACTCCTCAAATCAAATCAAATGTTATTGGTCACATACACATATTTAGCAGATGTTATTGCGGGTGAAGCCAAATGATTGTGTTCCTAGTTCCAACAGTGCAGTAGTATCTAACAATTCACACAAATCTGTGCTTAGCTACCCCATAAATTCATGGTCAGGGGGATGATTTACTCTTGCGAGGTTGCACTTTATCCCGACAGAGGAGCATTGCCATTTGGAGAGGCTAAGCCTATTTAACCCCTGTGTGTCATTAGAGAAGGAAGATCCCTCAGTTTGCCCTGCCTGCCCGTTGTACCCAGTATCAGTCTGGCAATGTGGGAGGCCACACAATACAACAGCAGAGCATCTATTCTACACAATCCACCAAAGTTCCCTATCCAGGCCAGCAACATAAGTATCCCCTGAAGCAGCTTAATATTGTAGAGTAGGGAGAAGCGACAGCCCTCCAGTCTCTCAAAGGCAACCAATCTGGAGAGATTGGGATGTGCTGCTTATCCTTTGGCTCTGGCCTGGTCCATATATGCAGATTTATACCCTAAAATACAGCCTGTGCGTTGAAGATTAAATAACTGCCTTCTGAAACCTTGGTAAAGCCTTCGGCTACCAGCAGTGGCAGTCTCCTACTTGAATCGATTACAGTGCAAACCCTTGAACTAGGATGAAAAGCGTTCACAGAATATCGGAAAAAGTGCCTTCAAATCTTATATCTCTGTGCCAAATCTGATTTCCCTGTACTCTGTCCTAACTCAACTCATGGTAATATAGGTAGATGAATACAAATTATTATTCTCAAATTCCCTTTTCCACACACAAAATAAAAGCTTTACTGATCACAGCTGAACATCTCTACCCGAACTGAACCAAACAGATCCATTCAGTACAGTAATATTATTACCCCCCAACCCTGTTATTAATAACAATATATCAAACTGAAGCAGGGAAGTAACCACTTGCAAAGTGCAAGATAATAAAACAGTGGACCTATAGTAGCTCATGTGTCCAATCTGATTGGTGCTAGTCCGCCCGGATGCTTCCGGAGCAACTGCAAGGCCTCTTGAGTAGAATAAAGCAATCCAATCTGGGGAATGGGAGTGCGATGATGTGTGAAGATGTCAGCACGGAATTAGAAGGGAGAGGAGGACAGAAAAGCACTGTCTGAAATCAGGATGGCAATTATTGGGGAGCTGTCAAAATCAGATTAAATGCTCAATGGCTCCTCTGTGATTCCATCCATACAGTGCCTCCAGAAAGTATTCACAACCCCCTGACTTATCACACATTTTGTTGTGTTACAGCCTGAATTTAAAATGGATTAAATTGAGATTGTCACTGGCCTACACACAATAACCCATAATATCAAAGTGGAATTGTGTTTTTTTTTTTTTTTTTTTTTTACAAATATTTAAACATTTAAAGGTGAAATTTCTTGAGTCCATAAGTATTCAGTCCTTATAAACGCAACACAATTTCAAAGATATTACTGAGTTACTGTTCATATATAAGCAAATCAGTCAATTTAAATTAATAAATTAGGCCCTAATCTAGGGATTTCACATGACTGGGTAGGGGTGCAGCCATGGGTGGGCTTTGGAGGGCATAGGCCCACCCACTTGGTAGCCAGGCCCACCCACTGGGAAGCTAGGCCAAGCCAATCAGAATTACTTTTTCAAAATGCCCTCCAAGGCCTACTCAGGCCCATCCATAGCTGCACCCCTGCCCAGTCATTCGAAATCAATAGATTATGGCCTAATGAATTTATTTCAATTGACTGATTTCTTATATGAACTGTATCTCTGTAAAATCTTTGAAATTGTTGCATGTTGCAGTTATATTTTTGTTCAGTATAGATGAGTTCATCAACTGAGTGAAATACATTTTCTCCACGCTGACATATCTGTCATCATGCAACCTGTATCTGCAGCAAAGGAGGAGGATTTTCCAGATGGACATACAGTATATAAGTGATTCACTTGTTTTTCCAGCAAAGGCAAGACATTCTGTTAAACCCACCATGTCTTCCAGCTAAGGTCTCTTAAATTCAGTCCTAGCCTGGAAATATTGTCTGCAGATTTAGGTGTAGTGAATATCGAACGACACCTCTGTCATCCCAGTTTAAATGTTTTGGGGTTATTCAGGACAAGTGTCACATTCCAATAGTCCCTTAAAGTGGATTTAAACAGCTTTTTCAATGAATGAACATCCAAGGTCTCCTGGATTTACTCTAAAATAGGAAATAAGGAGAGGCAAATGCAAATTGGTGGAACACAGCATATGGTCTCTCACTGCAGTCGTCCAAATAATTGGTAGCTTTCTTTAGATATTAAGAACTCTAATTCTCCAAGGGGCTGGAACATGTGGTAATGACCTGGCAGGATGGATCTGGGCTGAGCTTATGCTAATTTCACGTCACGTAATTAGCATCCCTATACACTCTACAGCTGGGCTGACTTGTTCAAAAGTGTTGCAGGTCGTAAAAATTAATGGTGAGAAAAAAAACACATAAGACCACACCCAATTCCTGCACATCCACTGACTTCATTATCTAACACGTCTGTGTTGGTGCATTAGGTTACAGCACTGTGATACAAGACTTCTTCGATCTTAATAAGTATATACGAAGATGTGGCGTGGAGGTGCTGAGGTAAGATGAATAAGATCCAAGAATATCCTACAGTTCATTTGAATGCTGTGTTCCGAATATGAAATTAGTTGGATCAAATCCATGACCACTGACACTGCTGATTTGACAGTAAGATGCTTCATCGTGCCACTGTACATCTTGCAATAATATTGGATTACAAGCAAGTGTGCATTGATGTCTTAATGCGATTAAAAACGGACAGAAAATTAGTCTAGTAAAGAGTTTCTTCCCTGGACTAATGTTTGATTTTTCTAAAAGAGCTTTCTCATTACACACCAACGAGGAGAAGGTGGTATCTATCTTCATCATAAAACAGGAGCCACAACAGACAGCAAAATACTTTCGGAGGCCAGGAAACAGGTCTCATAGCATGTACAGGCATGATTGATTGGCCAATTGCTTGGGTGGGGCTATGTGGTGCACAAGATGCAGGGCCATCCTCAAATTCCAGCATACGGCTACACAAACCTCTGTCTAAGGCTTTGGGACGTGGAGTGGAGAAGTGTACATCAACCAACACAGCCATAAAGGGTTTTAGTGTCAGTAATTTACAATACACAGTCTCTACTCTAGGTCAGGATATCAACCCTGTTCCTGAAGAGCTACCGTCCTGTAGGTTTTCGCTCCAACCCTAGCCTAGCGTACCTGATGCTAATAATTAGCTGGTTGATAAACTGAATCAGATTAGTTACAACTGGGGTTGGATTGAAAACCTACAGGAGGGTAGCTATCCAGGAACAGGGTTTGAGAGGCCTGCTTTAGGTCATGGAAAGACTGGGAGTATCGGGAAAGTAGCTATCTGCATTTCCAAAGAATGCTAGTTCAGTCCAGCTTGTCTTTTCATTATTTCATTAGTCTAAAGCTTTTGACATTCAGGTTATTCAACTGAATGTTTAATCCCTGAAAAGTAGATTCATTAGACTAAAAGCCTGGCTAAGAAATATATTTTCTGACAGCCTTTCATTCGCTGTCAAAATAATAGCCCAGAGTTGTGCACTTCTACAATGTGCTGAGAGGAAGTACGTGTGGACGATGGGAGAGGAGGAGAGGAGGGGGAGAGAGCAGAATGCTGCATTGCTGACCAGAGCTAGGGTTTTCAATCCAGAACGTGCTGGCTACTGTGCTTCAATTACTGGCTTCATGTCAAGCTTGGTGGGGGAGAGGCAGCCGACTTTGATTGAGAACAACTCTGCTCTGCATGGGCCTGAAAAACATATGAACTAAACAGAAAAACCTCTTTGAATTCTGTACGCCAACCACACTGGACGTATCCTCACCGAAATTACACTTCTCTGAATCAGCTGCATATGGGAGGCTCAGTTTGCCTTGCATATCTTACAAAGGACGTTTCCTTTCCCTTAGGTCAGGACTGGCAAGTGTTCAATAATTCAAGACCTGTTATAATTCCTGTTGTGTAATATACACATTTCATTTTCATTGGGATGAACAATGCTGGATAAACAGCTGTAGCCTAAACACAATGAGGCAAATTCCATTGCAAATTCCTTTCCTTTCCAAATCTACCTTTTGAGGCCAAGCTAATATGACACACAAATATGTATGGTCATATTTTTTATGTTTTATTTCATTTGTTATTTTATGGGGCCAGTCATTTGTATAATTTTCTAGGCCTCCCAGGTATTTGCCCTTAAAGTAATGTATATGATTACTGCCGCTAGGGCGAGCTGTGATGCCAATGGGGAGCGTTAGTGAGATTGTGAGGACTTGCCTACTACTGAACACTACAAATGTTTCATCATTTTACCCTGTTAATTCAAGTATGTAATGAGCAAAAGTGCAATATGACTCAAAATATTGAGGTAACATGGTTAACTGCATAGTCTGTGGGTTTGGTGATGTTTGAAGGCAATTGAAGGGAGTTTTAACCGAAAATAGCGTTTGACAGTTTGCTAGCTTGATGCTAACCAAATTTAGGCTACTGTTGACTAACCCATTCCGTAGAAATTTGCTCAAGCCCGGTATTCAAATGAGGCTGCAATGAAAACTAATGGGACTGTAGCGACTGTGTTGGCATCAAAAACTGGGGTGTGAACTACGTTTCTATTCAAGCGTTGATTGACATGGTAATGGCACGATAGAAAAATTGAAAAAGCGGACACCTCTGACGTTGTACGATAAATTGTGACGTGTCATGATGTAACGTAAAGCACACATAATACAAATAATTCTGTGTCATACAGCCTCTCTCCACCAGGTGTAGCGATTCTCTTGTAGATTAAAACAAGAAAGGAACACGGACAGGGTAAGGGGGATACCTAGTCAATTGAACAACTGAATGCATTAATTTTTTGCGTCATGACTCTCAAAATTCGCGACAGCCGCTGTTTACTTCTGAAGATAACTTTAGCGCTGCCCTAAAAACCCGATTCAAATTCGACACAAACCTTCAAATTCTATAAACTATTTATAGTGTTTAATTTACATTTTAGAGGTGATAAATTGGACAGATCGGGTGAAAAAAGCCGTTTCCCCACACGACTTCTCAACCTTTCCCGATCACGCAGTAGGTTTTGCTTCCCCACCCGCCATTTTTAAAAAGACCCAACAGAGCTCATTGCCTTCTTCAATTATGCAGAGACTGGCAGCATGAAGGTCTCGTCATTTATTTTGCTGGAAAGGGGAGAAATTGTGCTTTACAATGGTATTCATATTACAGTTGACATGGAAGTATTACGTTTTTTGGGCGCTAAAATAAGGTAAATTGTATATTACAGCGCCATGTACAAAAGTGCGTTTGCGAACTATAGTTGGTTTCATTCAATGTTAGCTTACATGTTTGTGGTTTATAATGTAATGGTTGTAGCATTGTTTAGCACAGGCATCCAGTAATTTAAATATTTTCGAAATTGACAGTGATAGTACATTGAGTTATATATAATGTGAATGTGTAGATGTATGGTGATCGTTTTTGAACCCGATAACTTTTATTTTTGATACTATAATATGAAATGTGCAGATGTAATACTACAATAGATTTGTAATGGATAATTGATTTTGACAACAAAAATGATTAACAATATTTGAATAAATCTTGGAGAATGACCACTACTGAACAGTACTAACGTTTCTCCGTCTCATCATTTTACCCTAATCCAGGTTTATCATCTACTGACCACGTCTCATAAGACATGAGAAATGAAGAGCACCAGACTGTAAATAAATATGTATTTGAAAAACCTCGGTTGGTCCTTGCATTAACTTGGAGCAGCTTCCTGTCCCAGGGAATTGTTAGGCTGGAAGCCTCCCTTAGCCTGTGTCTTAAGAGAGGATCCACAGTGTCTCGCGAGGTTAACAGTCTGCTGCTGATGCAGATCCTCAGGGACCGCAGTGCTCTCAGGCAACCTCACACACACACACGCGGGCACACACACACGGGCGGACACAGGCGCGCACAGGCACGCACACATGCCCAGCAGGTTTCTTCCACAACTCAGATGTTATTTTCAGCACAAAATGTCCTCAAAGTGACAGTCTCATCCTCGCTTCAGTCTACCTCAGAGTCTGTGTGTTACACTACATGACCAAAAATAAGTGGAAACCTGCTCGTTGAACATCTCATTCCAAAATCATGGGCATTAATATGGAGTTGGTCTTCCCTTTGCTGCTATAACAACTTCCACTGTTCTGGGAAGGCTTTCCACTAAATGTTGGAACATGGCTGCAGGGACTTGCACAAGAGCCTTAGTGAGGTCAGGGACTGATGTTGGGCGATTAGGCCTGGCTTGCAGTCGGCGTTCCAATTCATGCCTCTTAGTTTCCTTCAATGGAACTTAGGGGCCAGCTTGAACCATGAAAAACAGCCCCAGACCATTATTCCGCACTATAGTTCGCAATATGCATTGGGGCAGGTAGCATTCTCCTGGCATCCACCAAACCTGGATTCGTCCGTCGGATTGCCAGATGGTGAAGCATGATTCATCACGCCAGAGAACGCATTTCCACTGCTCCAGAGTCCAATGGCGGCGAGCTTAACACCACTCCAGCTGACGCTTAGCATTGTGCATGGTGATCTTAGGCTTGTGTGCGGCTGCTCTGCCATGAAAACCCATTTCATGAAGCTCCTGACAAACAGTTCTTATTCTGACGTTGCTTCCAGAGGCAGTTTGGAACTCAGTAGTGAGTGTTGCAACCAAGGACAGAATATTTTTTATGCGCTACGCACTTCAGCATTCGCGGTCCTGTTCTGTAAGCTTGTGTGGCCTACCACTTTGCAGCTGAGCACTTGTTGCTCCTAGACATTTCCACTTCACAATAACAGCACTTGCAGTTGACCGGGGCGGCTCTAGCAGGGCAGAAATTTGACAAACTGACTTGTTGGAAAGGTGGCATCCTATGACGGTGCCACGTTGAAAGTCACTGAGCTCTTCTGTAAGGCCATTCTACAGCCAATGTTTGTCTATGGAGATTGCATGGCTGTGTGCTCGATTTGATACACCTGTCGGCAACGGGTGTGGCTGAAATAGCCGAATCCACTCATTTGAAGGGGTGTCCACATACTTTTGCATATATAGTGTACCAGCCTAAATGTGTGAGTAAACTCAAGTGGTTTGTCTGCTAACTTGTCACCCATGTTCTGAAGACAGAATGTCACAGTAAGAGCACTAAGCCTGTTAATTCCCTGGGTGGCAGAAAAGCCTTCATTAATCTTTCCACAAGTGTGACTGACTTCTCAGCAGAATTGAGAGCTGAACATCTTTGACTTCACAGACAATATGGTGACAATTCAGAATACTTTAGCCCCTAAATATGTGTATTGCAAGCTGTCAGTCAAATTACTTAAAGGCCAGTGCAGTCAAAAATGTGATTTCCCTGTGTTTTATATATATTTACAGACTATGAGATTAGAATAATACTGTGAAATTGTGAAAACTATGATAATTACCTTTTAGTGGAAGAGCTGCTTTCAGCCTGTTTTGGTGGAATGGAGTTTTGACATCACCAAGGAGTAAAATAGTTAATAGACCAATAAGAAAGAGAGTTCCAAATCTCTCTGCTAATAACAGCTAGTTTTCAGTTTTCATTTCCCTGTTCAGACCACTCCCAGACAGCCCTAGCAAAATTCTTGCTTGAGAAATTGTTCTTGCTAAGAAGCTATTTTTGTTGATTTTTTACCATTACTGCTGAGAGATTAACCAACATTTTAGTTTTTCTTCTGTTATTAAACAACTAATTGACCTACATCGGTTAAATTACTTGAATTTAAAAAAAAATTGTGAGCCCAGCATGCAGTTTCAGATCAACATTACAGAAATCAAGGCAAGAACCGTGTGGGACTCTGGGTTGAAGGGAGTTGTATTCATTAAACACATATTCAACCTAGTTCAGCTCAGAAAAGTGGTAATTAACTACAATCCCATAATCCGTTTTGCCAGTTTTCAGTCTAGGACGGAGATGGATCAGAGAGGAAAAGGCAAAGCAAAAGCTTTTATTCTCACCAGTGTGTCCAAAATAAGCCCAATGTGTTTCTATGGGCTTATTTTGGATATAAACTTGTCGCTTGTCTTCCCGCCTTTGGGACAACGACTCCCATTGTTAGGGTGGAGACATGAGCATCTCATCATTATATACAGATCTGTGGACGGACACACTTTTACGCCTGCTAGTTACGTTAGACACACACACCGCATGAGAGTGGAATGTACACAACACAACAATGAGATGGACAGAGACAGTTCGTGAAAGTATGCCATATCTACTTTGAAGAACTAGTCAAATGATTTCGTCAGACAGCTCTGCAACATAGGCTACTTAGGCAGACTGGCTAAATAGGATGACTAATGACAGTACAGTATGTGGAGCACATACTGTAGATGGTTTGGCTGGCAGACTGCTACTGCCTGAGCAGAGATTTAGTAATATACACAACTGAAATATTTAATTTCATAGTAATTTCCTATTTTTCCATTGATGTCTACCCAATGTGGCCCTAACAAAGACAATGGAATATTTTCAATGTTTTGACAAGTGAATGCTTACTTTAAAAAAAAGGTATATTTCATTATACCTTTAAGGTAAAAAATAAATAAAACCGAAATAAAAAACCTTAATAATTTTTGCATATTAGAACCGAAACTGAACCGACCTCAGAAAGCACTAATGCTCAGCACTACTGACCATTTTGATTAAAAACAGTAAGGTACTTAATTGTTACCTGGAAATCATTTGATACTGAGATGAAAACTGCATTGGACCTTCAAAATTGTAATGTGACACAGTGGCAAAGTTTTTGGCATTATGAAACTCGATTAACACTACAGTTTATGGCATTATGAAACTCGATTAACACTAAAGTTTATGGCATTATGAAACTCTATTAACACTACAGTTTATGGCATTATGAAACTCGATTAACACTACAGTTTATGGCATTATGAAACTCGATTAACACTAAAGTTTATGGCATTATGAAACTCGATTAACACTACAGTTTATGGCATTATGAAACTCGATTAACACTAAAGTTTATGGCATTATGAAACTCGATTAACACTAAAGTTTATGGCATGAAACTCTATTAACACTAAAGCTTATGGCATTATGAAACTCGATTAACACTAAAGTTTATGGCATGAAACTCTATTAACACTAAAGCTTAAGGCATTATGAAACTCCATTAACACTAAAGCTTAAGGCATTATGAAACTCGATTAACACTACAGTTTATGGCATTATGAAACTCGATTAACACTAAAGCTTAAGGCATTATGAAACTTGATTAACACTAAAGCTTAAGGCATTATGAAACTCTATTAACACTAAAGTTTTTGGCATTATGAAACTCCATCAACACTAAAGCTTAAGGCATTATGAAACTCGATTAACACTAAAGCTTATGGCATTATGAAACTCGATTAACACTACAGTTTATGGCATTATGAAACTCGATTAACACTAAAGTTTATGGCATTATGAAACTCGATTAACACTACAGTTTATGGCATTATGAAACTCGATAGTTTATGGCATTATGAAACTCCATTAACACTAAAGTTTTTGGCATTATGAAACTCTATTAACACTAAAGCTTAAGGCATTATGAAACTCCATTTACACTAAAGCTTAAGGCATTATGAAACTCGATTAACACTACAGTTTATGGCATTATGAAACTCGATTAACACTAAAGCTTATGGCATTATGAAACTCTATTAACACTAAAGTTTATGGCATTATGAAACTCGATTAACACTACAGTTTATGGCATTATGAAACTCGATTAACACTAAAGTTTATGGAATTATGAAACTCGATTAACACTACAGTTTATGGCATTATGAAACTCGATTAACACTACAGTTTATGGCATTATGAAACTCGATAGTTTATGGCATGAAACTCCATTAACACTAAAGCTTAAGGCATTATGAAACTCTATTAACACTAAAGCTTAAGGCATTATGAACCTCCATTAACACTACAGTTTATGGCATTATGAAACTCGATTAACACTAAAGTTTATGACATTATGAAACTCGATTAACACTAAAGTTTATGACATTGTCAAATATAGGCACGCTATTAACACCATAGCTGCAAAAGGGATTTATGACCTCCACCAATGTGCGAATATTCAATAATGAACTTTTGAGAGAGACCCTGCCAGATAAAATGTTCTTGCTCTGGCTGAAAAAAGATGCTATTAATATCCCCCTCCAACCACTTTGAAAGGAATCAAGCTGGAACATCTGTGACTAAGGATCAGAGGCCAGTTAGCTGTGGGAAAACCTAACAGCAGTTTTCCATTCCAAGCTGTAAACCCCTGTGAGATTGGTTGTGCTCTTGTTGCCTAGGACCGTGCTGGTTACAGCTATATTGAGGGTATAGTAGCCAATAACCAATCTCACCAACCACCTAACATATAGACTGCCAGAGGTACAGTAGTTTATATGATTTGAGATGAAAACATCCTTCGTTGTCGAATGAATGATAAGAAACATATTCATGGCAGTCATTAAGTTATTTGTTCCTCGAGGAAATCGTTAAGAAATGTTTACAGAAGGCTATAGTATATTGGCCATTGCAATTCATGGTGAGGGATCCTTGACATTGTATCTAAATAAAAGTTCATCTTTATAAGACATATTGATCTGTGATATTCTCAATACACTCATTAGCCTAAGATTAGAAATGAATTAATATACACTAGGCACCCGGAATTCACCTGGCCATGCAACAATTACTTAAAACCTGTTCCAATTGGTACAGTTCCAGTGTATATGCCACATGTAATCGAAAAACAAGTAAGCTTCCGAATTTATATATTGTAAAGGCATGAACAAGAGCTTCGTGGTCATATTGCAACTCAGTGCCCATGAATGAAGGGTAGGCTTACATTGTTTAGTCCACCGTAAACCCGTTTAAACCGCAGGTGGATGAGTTGAGGGTAGTACAGTATAGATGCGCCCGCGGAGTTCCAAACAAACTGAGCGTTGCGGCGCGGCACTTTGATGCTGCAGCATCCAACTGCAAACGTGAATCATGTCTGTTCGCAGCATCAGTGGATTAAAGGTTAATACATCACATCAAATTCAAGGTAAATAAATCACATCATTTGGTAGCTGGTAGCAATCCGTCGGTTATGGACCATGGGGATTGTTAAAAGATGGGTATCGCCATTTATTCAGAACTAGGCTATTCATACAAGAGCTGCGCCCGTGTGTAAATACTTCTCCATTCTCATTTCTTTCATAAAGAAAATAAAGTATCCTACCTCACTCATGATGTTCAGTAGTAATCTCGAGGTTGCTCTCGGTTTCCAACGCTTGAGTTCGCCTATCAGGAGTTAACGGTCGTCTTTTTCACAGTGGCTCACCACTGACAGAGAACCTTTTTAAAGTATTATGCCGAACTCCTGTGTCATCACGTTCCCACTAAACCAATAGGAATGCCGTCGGCAAATTTGTCTCACATGTCACCACCCAACTCTTTAAAATATTCATAGACTGTGTAAGCTTTTTTCATTATATTCAAAAAACAGTGGTTCTTTTCTTTCTGACAAGCGTTAGGTCATGAATTCAAACAGGGAGAGGCATTTTATGAATTTGCCATGTCATTATTCTATCACTGTGCATCGCTTCTTACGCAGAGCGAGGAACCTACAATGTACACCACATCACCAAAAGTATGTGAAAATCGCTTCAAATTAGTGGACTCGGCTATTTTAGCCACACCCGTTGCTCACAGGTATATAAAATCGAGCACACAGCTATGCAATTTCCGTAGACAAACATTGGCAGTAAATAGGATGCCTCCTTTTCAACAAGTCAGTTCGTCAAATGTCTGCCCTGCTAGATCTGCCCTGGTCAACTGTAAGTGCTGTTATTGTGAAGTGGAAACTTCTAGGAGCAACAGCGAAGTGGTAGGCCACACAAGCTCACAGAAATGCTGAAGCGCATGCATAATGCTTTAAAAAACCACTCACTGCCAAGTTCCAAACTACCTTTGGATGCAGCTTCAGCACACTAACTGTTTGTCAGCACAATAACTGTTTGTCAGGAGCTTAATCAAATGGGTTTCCGTGGCAGAGCAGCAGCATACAAGCCTAAGATCACCATATCCAATACCAAGCGTCAGCTAGAGTGGTGTAAAGTTCGCCGCCATTGGACTCTGGAGCAGTTGAAATGCGTTCTCTGGAGTGATGTATCACGCTTCACCATCTGGCAATCTAAAGGACAAATCTGAGTTTGGCGAATGCAAGGAGAACGCTACCTGCCCCAATGCATAGCGTCAACTGTATAGTTTGGCGGAGGAGGAATAATGCTCTGGGGCTGTTTTTCATGGTTCAGGCTAGGCCCCTTAGTTCCAGTGAAGGGAAATTATAATGCTATAGCATACAATCATTCTAACATTCTAGACAATTTTGTGCTTCCAAATTTGTGGCAACAGTTTGGGGAAGGTCCTTTCCTGTTTCAGCATGACAATTCTCCCGTGCACAAAGCAAAGTCCATACAGAAATGGTTTGTTGAGATTGACTGACCCTGCACAGAGCCCTGACCTCAACCCCATCGAACACCTTTTGGATGAATTGGAATGCTGACTGCGAGCCAGGCCCAACATCAGTGCCCGACCTCACTAATGTTCTTGTGGCTGAATGGAAGCAAGTCCCCGCAGCAATGTTACAACATCTAGTGGAAATCCTTCCCAACAGAGAGGAGGCTGGTATAGCAGCAAAGGGGGGACCAACTCCTTATTAATGCCCATGATTTTGGAATGAGATGTTTGACGAGCAGGTGTCCACATACTTTTGGTCATGTAGTGTATCTGACTATCTTGACACATATTTAGGCTAGTAATTTATACTTTTACTTAGATTTTAACAGTACAGTAGGTTGTGTTGAGAGGTTGAACACTTGAATGTCTTTGCACCAGAGAGTTAATGAGAGTAACTTATACAAAGTTGAGCATGGTCTCACCATGTGTGGGTGTTTTATGGCTTCACAGAATCTCTGAGGTGAACTCAGACATAAAATTGTATTTGCCTTTTTGTTCTGAACCAATTAGAATTCCTTTGGCGAATCTCCAGTCGCAGGATTTAGATTGAATTGCTGGTCAGATAGACGGTTTGTTTAAAGTGATCTTTCTTTAGGACAGTTTACTTGGTGTTATAAGGATATGGTAATGCATATTATAACTAGGTCTATCAACTGTTTGACAATCTCTTCAGAGTGATGTTTCCCAAAACAATTCTCCTAAGGCCCTGAAAAATTCTGATATTATTTGTCATATCATTATGTTTATTAATAGACTAGTCCTCAATGTCATTGCATGCCATTGCATATAGGTCTATTGGCTTAAAAAATAAAACATCCACTCTATTACTCTTTGGCTATTATTCTCTCTATCCATCACCCCCATTTATAATCCCCACAAAGTCTATTAAATGGAATTGAGGATAGCTCATTAGAATTTGCTTCCAAGCTGTATATTTTTTCTCTGAACATACTGGACACAAATTAAGCGATGGTTTTCTGTTCACTCAATAGGGAAGGAAAGATTTCACCCACATGTAACGTGCTCCCATTCACTCATCTCTTCCTGTCTTTTTATTTCTTTAACAGAAATCATTATGGAAAGGCAGGAATTGCAGATGAGCGATATTCTCAGCACCTTTGTAGTTGGTTTTCACTTTAGGGGTGTACGGCAGAGGAGGCTGGTGGGAGGATGGGCTCATTATAATGGCTGGAATTAAATAAATGAAACAGTACCAAATACTTCAAACATATAATTGAAACCATGTGTTTGACTCAGTTCCATTAATTCCATTCCAGCCACTACAATGAGCCCGTCCTCCTATAGCTACTGTAGCATCCTAAGGCCGGGACTGTCATCAGAGTGCCAGTGAAGTCCCTGAAGAGTGATGACAGATGGAAGGGAGAATGATTACAAATGTAGCCTAGGTCTCTGGTGTGTGTCCTTCTGATGAGGGCATCACCTCATCTAGAGGAAGTGTCTATACATATCCATCCAGTGAGACCAATATGTAATGTGCATCTCCTATACCGCATATCTCCCTTGTTATCATACATGAGAAGAGAAGCCAAAGGACATTCATATTCACCATGTCCTAATGAGGAACCCCAGTTCTCAAAGGTGCCTAAGGTTCTGTACCCCACAGTGAGTTTATGATGACAATGTGTGAGGCTTAGCTCTTTATTAATAACTTTGCATACTTATCCTTCATATCTCAGTGTTTGTAAGCGTGACCATAGTGTATTTTAAGGGATAGCATTGTATTTGATTGTATTTTCTTAGTTAGTTCTGGGCATTGCTCATCCCTCAGTGGGTTGCATAGAATGTCTATTTCAGAGGTGTGTAACTGTGTATGTATGTGTGAGTGCGTGAGGGGTGTTGCGCGTGCAGGCGCTGTTTGTGTGTGTGAGCACAGCTCCTCTCATTCACAGGTAAGATAAAAGCATTGGTCCCAACTCTGGCGCTCCTGGCTCACACACAGTTCAGAATCAATCTCCTCTTTAATACACGAGCCAGAGGAAGCAGTTAGACCATAAATAGACAGCTTCTCCTTTTATCTCCTGTAGAAAGATCTCACCTTACACTGCAGGAGAGAGGAGGAGCAGAGGAACAAAGACAAGAGCTGAGACAGGCGGCAGGTAGCCTAGAGGTTAAGAGCTTTGTGTCAGTAACCGAAAGGTTGCTGGTTTAAATCCCAGAGCCAAATAGGTCAAAATATTTCTCCATATGTCCTTGAGCATGGCACTTAACCCTAATTGCTCCTGTAAGTTGCACTGGATAAGAGTGCCTGCTATATGACTAAAATGTAATTGCATGCCCTTGTTGACTGTGTGGGATGTTATTAAATAATACAATCTCCTAGTCTAACCAGCCTCATGCATGTATGAGCCAAGTTGAAATACTGCAGAAAACAGTGGCATGAACAACACCCATATACTGTTTTTATTACACTCATAATTGGTCCTAGCTTAACTGTCTGTCAACTAAATACTACTGTAATAATACTATTACTACACATGCACAGTGTAGCACCGAGGATGATAACAACACCACTGTATTGTGTTGTAGTGAGCCATACTCTGCATGCTGACAGCTGATGTAGAGCACTGCTTCTGTGGTAGCAGCCTCTTTTATGTATTCAATAAATATGGCATGCGGTGTGAGTCTTTTCCAACCCCTTTAGGGATCTAAATACCCAAGCAGCCCATCTATTTAAATTACAAGATAAACTACACAAAGAATGATGGGAAAGAAAACTTGTGATACAAGGATATAGGGAAAATATTATTTTAGGTTATGTACGTACAAAAGCCCAATTGTGTGGCCCTGCTATTATGTGCTAATGTTATTACAATGTGAAAACATTGTTTTAGCAGCACATGATATTTAATATGCAAGGTGTAAGAATGTGTCATTCAAATAGTGCTAAATTCCTGCAATAAATCAGTAGCGATAAGAGAATGAGATTTGGTGAGAGCAGTTTAGCACTTCAGACCCTATTTTTGGCACAAGTAATTTCATTATAAGTGTGACTTGAATGTCTTTCAAACTTTATGCAGAAGTGGGATCAGTTAGACTGTTCAATCCGATGCACCAAGTGTGAAACCAACACGACCCTGAACAGCCTCTACCCTCAAGCCAAAAGTCTGCTAAATGGTTACAGTATATAGTGTATATAGCCAAGTTATCATTATTTTTTATGTTATTTTTCTCTATGTATTGTTGGGAAGGGCCCGTAAGTTAACATTTCACTGTTAGTCTACACCCGTTACCATTTACTAAGCATGTAACAAATACAATTTGATTTTATTAGAATTTTAGCCAGTTTGCTACAGCAGGAGAATAATCCTGCAGCAACAGGGAATTTGAATATTTACGTGGATTATATTAAAAATGAATGGCTAGCTAGTTAGCGGTGGTGTGCGCTAATAGCGTTTCAATCGGTGACATCACTTGCTCTGAGACCTTGAAGTAGTGGTTCCCCTTGCTCTGCAAGGGCCGTGGCTTTTGTGGAGCGATGGGTAACGATGCTTCGTGGGTGTCAGTTGTTGATGTGTGCAGAGGGTCCCTGGTTCGAGCCCAGGTATGGGCGAGGGGACGGACTAAAGTTATACTGTTACATATGTACATGAATGTATAGTTAAAGTGACTATGCATATATAATAAACAGAGAGTAGCAGCAGCGTAAAAGAGGGGTTGGTGGGGGCACACAATGCAAATAGTCCGGGTAGCCATTTGATTACCTGTTCAGGAGTCTTATGGCTTGGAGGTAAAAACTGTTGAAAAGCCTTTTTGTCCTAGACTTGGCACTCCGGTACTGCTTGCCATGCGGTAGTAGAGAGAACAGTCTATGACTGGGGTGGCTGGGGTCTTTGACAATTGTTAGGGCCTTCCTCTGACACTGCCTAGTGTAGAGGTCCTGGATGGCAGGCAGCTTAGCCCCCTTGCTGTACTCACACTGCTAAAACCCTTGACCATTTACTAAACTACCTTCCAGAATGCATGTAAGGCCCTCCCTCGCCCTCCATTCGGCAAATTGAACCACGATTCCATCTTGCTCCTCCCCTCCTATAGGCAGAAACTCAAACCGGAAGCACCCGTGGTGAGGACCATTCAACGCTGGTCTGACCAATCGGAATCAACGCTTCAAGATTTTTTTGATCACGCGGACTGGGAAATGTTCAGAGTAGCTTCAGAAAATCATATTGACGCATATACCTATACGGTGAATGAGGTTATCAGAAAGTGCATAGGAGATGTTGTACCCACTGTGACTATTAAAACCCAGCCTGACCAGAAACCGTGGATAGATGGGAGTATTCTCACAAAACTGAAAGAGCGAACCACCACATTTAACAAGGGCAAGAAGACTGGGAATATGGAAGAATACGAACAGCGTAGTTATTCAGCCTACAGGAAGGAGGTTAGGGCTCTGGGAATGTGGAGCCAGGAAAATAACCTCTCACTCAACGTCAACAAAACTAAGGAGATGATCGTGGACTTCAGGAAACAGCAAAGGGAGCACCCCCCATCCACATCGATGGGATTGCATTGGAGAAGGTGGAAAGCTTCAAGTTCCTTGGTGTACACATCACTGACAAACTGAAATGGTCCACCCACACAGACAGTGTGGTGAAGAAGGCGCAACAGTGCCTCTTCAACCTCAGGAGGCTATTGAAATGTGGCTCATCAAGGACAACCACCTGTGCCACTGCCTGTTCACCTCGTTATCATCCAGAAGGTGAGGTCAGTGCAGGTGAATCAAAGCCGGGACTGAGGGACTGAAAAACAGCTTCTATCTCAAGGCCATCAGACTGCTAAACAGCCATCACTAGCACATCAGAGGCGGCTGCCTATAGACATAGATTAGGAATCACTGGCCACTTTAATAATGTTCTGTATCTAGCATTACTCATCTCATATGTATAAACTGCACTCCACATTATTCTACGGTATCTTAGTCACTTTTAAATTGTGTTTACAAATTGCATCACCCATTTGATATGCATTTACTGTATTGTATTCTAGACTACACCACTGACTGTAAAAAAGCCATCTCCAGCACATCAGAGGCTGCTGTCTAAAGACATAGATTATGTCTAATCTCTGGCCACTTTAAGGAAATGAAACACTAAGCACTTTAATAATGTCTCCGTATCTTGCATTGCTCATCTCATATGTGTAAACTGTACTCTATACTATTCTACGACACCTTAGTCACTTTAATTGTTTGTAAATATTGCGTCACCCATCTCATATGTAATGTATATACTGTACTCTATACTATGCCACTGTATCTTAGTCCAATGCCGCCCTGTCATACACTATCGTTCAAAAGTTTGGGGTCACTTAGAAATGTCCTTATTTTTTAAAGAAAAGCATTTTTTTGTCCATTAAAATAACATCAAATGGATCAGAAATACAGTGTAGAACATTGTTAATGTTTTTAATGTCTATTGTAGCTGGAAACAATGATTTTTCATGGAATATCCACATAGGCGTACAGAGGCCCATTTTCAGCAACCATCAGTCCTGTGTTCCAATGGCACGTTGTATTAGCTAATCCAAGTTTATCATTTTAAAAGGCTATTTGATCATTAGAAAACCCTTTCGCAATTATGTTAGCACATCTGAAAACTGTTGTTCTGATTAAAGAAGCAATAACATTGGCCTTTAGACTTGTTGAGTATCTGGAGCATCAGCATTTGTGGGTTCGATTACAGGCTCAAAATGGCCAGAAACAAAGTACTTTCTTCTGAAACTCGTCAGTCTATTCTTATCTGAGAAATTAAGGCTATTCCATGTGAGAAATTGCCAAGAAACTGAAGATCTCGTACAACGCTGTGTACTACTCCCTTCACAGAACAGTGCAAACTGGCTCTAACCAGAATAGAAAGAGGACTGGGAGGCTCCGGTGCACAACTGAGCAAGAGGACAAGTACATTAGAGTGTCTAGTTTGAGAAACGGACGCCTCACAAGTCCTCAACAGGCAGCTTCATGAAATAGTACCCTCAAAACACCAGTCTCTACGTCAACATTGAAGAGGCGACTCCGGGATGCTGGCCTTCTAGGCAGAGTTGCAAATACAAAGCCAGACACGCTAGATAATATCTAGTAATGTCATCAACCATGTGTAGTTAACTAGTGATTATGATTGATTGATTGTTTTTTATAAGATAGATTTAATGCTAGCTAGCAACTTACCTTGGCTACCTGCATTCAAGTAACAGGCAGTCTCCTTGTGAAGTGCAACGAGAGAGAGGCAGGTCGTTATTGCGTTGGACTAGTTAACTGTAAGGTTTCAAGATTGAATCCCCCGAACTGACAAGGTGAAAATCTGTCATTCTGCCCCTGAACGAGGCAGTTCCTAGGCCGTCATTGAAAATAAGAATCAGTTCTTAACTGACTTGCCTAGTTAAAAAAATATTAAATAAAGCTGTAAAAAAATAAAAATAAATCTGCAAAATCGGTGTCACTCTGGTGTCCAAAAATACTGATTTCCGATTGTTATGAAAACTTGAAATTGGCCCTAATTAATCGTCCATTCCGATGAATCGGTTGACCTCTAATCTCAACCCTATTGAGCTGTTGAGCTGTTGTGGGAGCAGTTTGACAGTATTGTACGTAAAAAGTGCCCATTAAGCCAATCCAATTTGTGGGAGGTGCTTCAAGAAGCATGGGCTGAAATCTCTTCAGATTACCTCAACAAATTGACAACTAGAATGCCAAAGGACTGTAAGGCTGGAATTGCTGCAAATGGAGGATTTTTTGACAAAAGCAAAGTTTGAAGGACACAATTATTATTTCAATTAAAAAGTATTATTTATAACCTTGTCAACATCTTGACTATATTTCCTATTAATTTTGCAACTCATTTCATGTATGTTTTTTGAAAAACAAGGACATTTCTAAGTGACCCCAAACTGTTGAACGGTAGTGTATACTGTATGTACAGTTGAGGTCGGAGGTTTACATACACTTAGGTTGTAGTCATTAAAACTAGTTTTTCAACCACTCCACAAAATCCTTGTTAACAAACTATAGTTTTGACAAGTCGGTTGGGACATCTACTTCGTGCATGACACAAGTCATTTTTCTAACAATTGTTTACAGACAGACTATTTCACTTATAATTCACTGTATCACAATTCCAGTGAGTCAGAAGTTTACATAAAATCAAATCTAATCAAATTTTATTCGTCACATACACATGGTTAGCAGATGTTAATGCGAGTGTAGCGAAATACTTGTGCTTCTAGTTCCGACAATGCAGTAATAACCAACAAGTAATCTAGCTAACAATTCCAAAACAACTACCTTGTGTCTATACACAAGTGTAAGGGGATAAAGAATATGTACATAAAGATATATGAATGAGTGATGGTACAGAGCGGCATAGGCAAGATACAGTAGATGGTATTGAGTACAGTATATACATATGAGATGAGTATGTAAACAAAGTGGCATAGTTAAAGTGGCTAGTGATACATGTATTACATAAAGATGTAGTAGATGATATAGAGTACAGTATAAACGTATACATATGAGCTGAATAATGTAGGGCATGTAAACATTATATTAGGTAGCATTGTTTAAAGTGGCTAGTGATATATTTTACATAATTTCCCATCAATTCCCATTATTAAAGTGGCTGGAGTTGAGTCAGTGTGTTGGCAGCAGCCACTCAATGTTAGTGGTGGCTGTTTAACAGTCTGATGGCCTTGAGATAGAAGCTGTTTTTCAGTCTCTCGGTCCCAGCTTTGATGCACCTGTACTGACCTCGCCTTCTGGATGATAGCGGGGTGAACAGGCAGTGGCTCGGGTGGTCCTTGTCTCGTCGTTGTTGGTAATCAAGCCTACCACTGTTGTGTCGTCAGCAAACTTGATGATTAGTTGGAGGCGTGCGTGGTCACGCAGTCGTGGGTGAACAGGGAGTACAGGAGAGGGCTCAGAACGCACCCTTGTGGGGCCCCAGTGTTGAGGATCAGCGGGGTGGAGATGTTGTTGCCTACCCTCACCACCTGGGGGCGGCCCGTCAGGAAGTCCAGTACCCAGTTGCACAGGGCGGGGTCGAGACCCAGGGTCTCGAGCTTGATGACGAGCTTGGAGGGCACTATGGTGTTAAATGCCGAGCTGTAGTCGATGAACAGCATTCTCACATAGGTATTCCTCTTGTCCAGATGGGTTAGGGCAGTGTGCAGTGTGGTTGAGATTGCATTGTCGGGCCTCCCGGGTGGCGCAGTGGTTAAGGGCGCTGTACTGCAGCGCCAGCTGTGCCATCAGAGTCCCTGGCTTCGTGCCCAGGCTCTGTCGTAACCGGCCGCGACCGGGAGGTCCGTGGGGTGACGCACAATTGGCCTAGCGTCGTCCGGGTTAGGGAGGGCTTGGTCGGTAGGGATGTCCTTGTCTCATCGCGCACCAGCGACTCCTGCGGCTGGCTTCCGGGTTGGATGCGCTCTGTGTTAAGAAGCAGTGCGGCTGGTTGGGTTGTGTATCGGAGGACGCATGACATTCAGTCTTGGAGCGTGGAATCAGATTGGTCGGACCAGCGTTGAACAGACCTCAGCGTGGGAGCTTCTTGTTTTAGCTTCTGTCGGTAGGCAGGGAGCAACAAAATGGAGTCGTGGTCAGCTTTTCCAAAAGGAGGGCGGGGCAGGGCCTTATATGCATCGCGGAAGTTAGAATAGCAATGATCCAAGGTTTTACCAGCCCTGGTTGCGCAATCGATAAGCTGATACAGTTTAGGGAGTCTTGTTTTCAGATTAGCCTTGTTAAAATCTACTGACTGTGCCTTTAAACAGCTTGGAAAATTCCAGAAAATTATGGCATGGCTTTAGAAGCTTCTAATAGGCTAATTGACATCATTTGAGTCAATTGGAGGTGTACCTGTGGATGTGTTTAAAGGCCTACCTTCAAACTCAGTGCCTGTAACGATTTTCGTTGGTGGAAGGAGAGGGGGACCAAAGTGCAGCGTGGTACATATCCATAATACTTTTCATCCAGAATGAATACACAAACAAAAACAACAAAACGATAAACAAACAGTTCTGACAGGTGCAACAAACACTAACCAGAAAATAACTACCCACAACCCATAGTGGGTAAACAGGCTGCCTAAGTATGGGTCTCAATCAGAGACAACGATCGACAGCTGCCTCTGATTGGGAACCATACCAGGCCAAACACAGAAATACAAACCTAAAATACACAACATAGAATGCCCACCCCAACCCCCCCCCCCCCCAAAGGTGTGGATTCCGGCCGCAAAACCTAAACCTGTAGGGGAGGGTCTGGGTGGGCATCTGTCCCCGGGACGTGGACCCCACTCCACCATAGTCTTGGCGCCACGGTAAGCACGGGGAGTTGGCTCAGGTCTCCAACCTGACTCTGCCACACTCCCTGTGTGCCCCCCCAAAAAATGTGGGGCTGCCTCTCGGGCTTCCTTGCCAGCTGTGTTCTCTCGTATCGCCGGTTCCCTTTTCCTGCTCCCTCCGCTCTCCTGGCTGCCTCCACCTGTTCCCATGGGAGGCAATCCTTTCCAGCCAGGATCTCCTCCCATGTGTAGGATCCCTTACCGTCTAGAATGTCCTCCCAAGTCCAGGAGTCCAGAACCCTCTGCTCCGGGTTACCACGCTGCTTGGTCCTTTTTTGGTGGGTGATTCTGTAACGATTTTCGTTGGTGGAAGGAGAGGGGGACCAAAGTGCAACGTGGTACGTATCCATAATACTTTTAATCCAGAATGAATACACGAACAAAAACAACAAACCGATAAACGAACAGTTCGGACAGGTGCAACAAACACTAACCAGGAAATAACTACCCACAACCCATAGTGGGTAAACAGGCTGCCTAAGCATGGTTCTCAATCAGAGACAACGATCGACAGCTCCAGACTTCGGTTTGCAACTGCACATGGGAACAAAGATTGTACTTTTTGGAGAAATGTCCTCTGGTCTGATGAAACAAAAATACAACTGTTTGGCCATAATGACCATCATTATGTTTGGAGGAAAAAGGGGAAGGCTTGCAAGCCGAATAACACTATCCCAACCGTGAAGCACAGGTGTGGCAGCATCATGTTGGGGGGGTGCTTTGCTGCAGGTGTCACGTTCTGACCTTTATTTTGTCATTATTTAGTATGGTCAGGGCGTGAGTTGGGGTGGGCAGTCTATGTTTGTTTTTCTATGATTTTGGGGATTTCTATGTTTCGGCCTAGTATGGTTCTCAATCAGAGGCAGGTGTCATTAGTTGTCTCTGATTGAGAATCATACTTAGGTAGCCTGGGTTTCACTGTTTGTTCGTGGGTGATTGTCTATGTTAGTTGCTTGTGTCAGCACAGTTCTTATGATAGCTTCACGGTCGTTATTTGTTTTTCAGTTCTGCCCACAAATGTTCTATAGGATTGAGGTCAGGGCTTTGTGATGGCCACTCCAATACCTTGACTTTTGTCCTTAAGCCATTTTGCCACAACTGTGGAAGTATGCTTGGGGTCATTGTTCATTTGGAAGACCCATTTGCGACCAAGCTTTAACTTCAGGACTGATGTTGCTTCAATATATCCACATCATTTTCCTTCCTTCCTTCTTAATCTTTACCCTCTCTGGATCACCTCTCTCCTCTCTGTATACAGCCCTGCATACAGAGACCCTGCATCCAACACTGGTGTGCCTCTCTGTGCGCTTTCCAAATAAACAATGTGTCAAAAGAGCCTGGGGACATTCTTTGTGTTTTCATGACCATGGCAGGAAACTTAATTTAATCCTGTGAGCATGGCCACTGCCAGTGAGCCCTAGACAGCCGCATAATGAAATCACACACAGGGAAAGCCCGACAGCCATCCCTGGGCCCTGCTGGGTCCAGAGCTATTTTAAGGCTCTGTGGGCTGTCTCTGCTGTCTCTGCTGCACGCTTTTCCTCAGCCTCCCTTCATCCTCGCCTGTTGTGTCTCCTAATTGCTAGTCGTGTTCCTCACTGTTGTTCACTCAGATAGACCCCGGTTGTTTAGTGAAGCCCAAGCGTTTTTTGGCCAAGTCCCTTCTCTGGAGAATCGTCTTCATCAGAATGTGCACAATGATTGGCTAAACAACTGTTCCTTGGCGCTCTGAGTGGAAGGGTGCATCCGCTCCCATTACCTCAAAGCTCATTGAAGGAAATGTAGGGTGGCTTTAATGTAATTCAATTTGCCTTCCCTCCTGTGTTCTTGATCAATTCCAGTTATATTGCAAGTGGAGCCGTGCCAAGCCTATCTGCGCCTATCTGCACTGTCAGCAGTTGCATATAGACTGATGTGTCCAGAAATATTCCTTTGTATTTTTAATCTCTTGACTCATTGCACGTGGTGCACAATATGCAAAACATTGCCTAATGTAACCGAACGTAGTCCACCGAAGCACATCAACCTTGCAATCAGCTGGAAGTGTTTGCCGTTTGGTCTGTGGCTCGGTTAGGCCATATTGTGCAACTGTTTGTCATATGCAAATTGCATCAGTATTGAAAATAAAAACTGGAAGTACAAACCAATATACAGACCAGCGTCCTGGAAGTTGGGTTAATAAAACTAATCTGTGGAAATGTTGTGAAAATGTTCGAGCAGCAGAAAGACAAATCGCAAAGACAACCTGTAGAGCAAGTTTAAATGCAATCGTATTCAACATTCTTGTAAGGAACATTTACACAAGTACAGTGCCTTCGGAAAGTATTCAGGCCCCTTGACTTTTTCCACATTTTGTTACGTTACAGCCTTATTCTAAAATTGATTAAATATATATTTTTTCAGCATCTACACGCAATATCCCATAATGACAAAGTGAAAACAGGTTTAAGTTTTTACCTTATTTACATAAGTATTCAGACCCTTTGGTATGAGACTCGAAATTGAGCTCAGGTGCATCCTGTTTCCATTGATCATCCTTGAGATGTTGCTGCAACTTGATTGGAGTCCACCTGTGGTTAATTCAATTGATTGGACATGATTTGGAAAGGCACACACCTGTCTATATAAGGTCTCACAGTTGACAGTGCATGTCAGAGCAAAAACCAAGCCATGAGGTTGAAGGAATTGTCCGTAGAGCTCCGAGACAATATTGTGTCGAAACACAGATCTGGGGAAGGGTACCAAAACATGTCTGCAGCATTGAAGGTCCCCAAGAACACAGTGGCTTCCATCATTCTTAAATGGAAGAAGTTTGGAACCACCAAGACTCTTCCCAGAGCTGGACACCCGGCCAAACTGAGCAATCGGGGGAGAAGGGCCTTGGTCAGGGAGGTGACCAAGAACCCAAGGGTCACTCTGACAGAGCTCTAGAGTTCCTCTGTGGAGATGGGAGAACATCCCAGAAGAACAAACATCTCTGCAGCACTCTACCAATCAGGTCTTTATGGTAACCAGACGAAGCCACTCCTCAATAAGGGGCACATGACAGCCCGCTTGGAGTTTGCCAAAAGGCACCTATACCCTCTCAGACCATGAGAAACAATATTCTTTGGTGGGATGAAACCACGATTGAACTCTTTGGCAAAAATGTCTAAAAACCTGTTTTTGCTTTATCATTATGGGGTTTTGTGTGTAGTTTGATGAGAGGAAAAAATGTTTTTATCTATCCAAAATGTGGAAAAAGTCAAGGGGTCTGAATACTTTCCGAATGCACCGTACCAATTAATTGTGTTCTACAGCCCGATTAATCAGACTCAATGAAATACATTGTCTTTCCGTTGAATCTATAAGAACTCTAAAGCTTCGTTGGTTATTTAACGCATCATCTCAACACTTACATCACAAGAAAGAGAAGAAAGATAACTTTATTTTGATTGGTGTTAATTTTTTGGGGAATAAAAAAAGTAATAATTAATACAGTTGAAATGTTTACAAATTAGTTGCTCTGAAATTAAAGCAATTTCCAAAAATGAACGCTCGGATGATAGTGATTTTATGTTTGATCTCGCAAACAATGTAAAAGAGCCAAGTGTGTTGATTTTTAATCCTAGGGTGTTCTGCTATTGACACACTTGTTGAATTATGCAAGAGAACGTGACAACATCAGTATTTAAGGATGCAGTCTAGACAGAGCAGGTGAGTGCAGGTAGGGTAGACAGAGTAAGTGTGTGCAGGTAGGGTAGACAGAGTAAGTGAGTGCAGGTAAGGTAGACAGTAAGTGAGTGGAGGTAGGGTAGACAGAGTAAGTGAGTGCAGGTAGGGTAGACAGAGTAAGTGAGTGCAGGTAGGGTAGACAGAGTAAGTGAGTGCAGGTAGGGTAGACATAGTAAGTGAGTGCAGGTAGGGTAGACAGAGTAAGTGAGTGCAGGTGGGGTAGACAGAGTAAGTTAGTGCAGGTAGGGTAGACAGAGTAAGTGAGTGCAGGTAGGGTAGACAGAGTAAGTGAGTGCAGGTAGGGTAGACATAGTAAGTGAGTGCAGGTAGAGTAGACAGAGTAAGTGAGTGCAGGTGGGGTAGACAGAGTAAGTTAGTGCAGGTAGGGTAGACAGAGTAAGTGAGTGCAGGTAGGGTAGACAGAGAAAGTGAGTGCAGGTAGGGTAGACAGAGTAAGTGAGTGCAGGTAGGGTAGACAGTAAGTGAGTGCAGGTAGGGTAGACAGAGTAAGTGAGTGCAGGTAGGGTAGACAGAGTAAGTGAGTGCAGGTAGGGTAGACAGAGTGAGTGAGTGCAGGTAGGGTAGACAGAGCAAGTGAGTGCAGGTAGGGTAGACATAGTAAGTGAGTGCAGGTAGGGTAGACAGAGTAAGTGAGTGCAGGTGGGGTAGACAGAGTAAGTTAGTGCAGGTAGGGTAGATAGAGTAAGTGAGTGCAGGTAGGGTAGACAGAGTAAGTGAGTGCAGGTAGGGTAGACAGAGTAAGTGAGTGCAGGTAGGGTAGACAGAGTAAGTGAGTGCAGGTAGGGTAGGGTAGGGTAGACAAAGTAAGTGAGTGCAGGTAGGGTAGACAGAGAAAGTGAGTGCAGGTAGGGTAGACAGAGTAAGTGAGTGCAGGTAGGGTAGACAGTAAGTGAGTGCAGGTAGGGTAGACAGAGTAAGTGAGTGCAGGTAGGGTAGACAGAGTAAGTGAGTGCAGGTAGGGTAGACAGAGTGAGTGAGTGCAGGTAGGGTAGACAGAGCAAGTGAGTGCAGGTAGGGTAGACATAGTAAGTGAGTGCAGGTAGGGTAGACAGAGTAAGTGAGTGCAGGTGGGGTAGACAGAGTAAGTTAGTGCAGGTAGGGTAGATAGAGTAAGTGAGTGCAGGTAGGGTAGACAGAGTAAGTGAGTGCAGGTAGGGTAGACAGAGTAAGTGAGTGCAGGTAGGGTAGACAGAGTAAGTGAGTGCAGGTAGGGTAGGGTAGGGTAGACAAAGTAAGTGAGTGCAGGTAGGGTAGACAGAGTAAGTGAGTGCAGGTGGGGTAGACAGAGTAAGTGAGTGCAGGTAGGGTAGACAGAGTAAGTGAGTGCAGGTAGAGTAGACAGAGTAAGTGAGTGCAGGTGGGGTAGACAGAGTAAGTTAGTGCAGGTAGGGTAGACAGAGTAAGTGAGTGCAGGTAGGGTAGACAGAGTAAGTGAGTGCAGGTAGGGTAGACAGTAAGTGAGTGCAGGTAGGGTAGACAGAGTAAGTGAGTGCAGGTAGGGTAGACAGAGTAAGTGAGTGCAGGTAGGGTAGACAGAGTAAGTGAGTGCAGGTAGGGTAGACAGAGCAAGTGAGTGCAGGTAGGGTAGAAAGAGTAAGTGAGTGCAGGTGGGGTAGACAGAGTAAGTTAGTGCAGGTAGGGTAGACAGAGTAAGTGAGTGCAGGTAGGGTAGACAGAGTAAGTGAGTGCAGGTAGGGTAGACAGAGTAAGTGAGTGCAGGTAGGGTAGACAGAGTAAGTGAGTGCAGGTGGGGTAGACAGAGTAAGTGAGTGCAGGTAGGGTAGACAAAGTAAGTGAGTGCAGGTAGGGTAGGGTAGACAGAGTAAGTGAGTGCAGGTAGGGTAGACAGAGTAAGTGAGTGCAGGTAGGGTAGACAGAGTAAGTGAGTGCAGGTGGGGTAGACAGAGTAAGTGAGTGCAGGTAGGGTAGACAGAGTAAGTGAGTGCAGGTAGGGTAGACAGAGTAAGTGAGTGCAGGTAGGGTAGACAAAGTAAGTGAGTGCAGGTAGGGTAGACAGAATAAGTGAGTGCAGGTGGGGTAGACAGAGTAAGGGAGTGCAGGTAGGGTAGACAAAGTAAGTTAGTGCAGGTAGGGTAGGGTAGACAGAGTAAGTTAGTGCAGGTAGGGTAGACAGAGTAAGTGAGTGCAGGTAGGGTAGACAAAGTAAGTGAGTGCAGGTAGGGTAGACAGAATAAGTGAGTGCAGGTGGGGTAGACAGAGTAAGGGAGTGCAGGTAGGGTAGACAGAGTAAGTGAGTGCAGGTAGGGTAGACAGAGTAAGTGAGTGCAGGTAGGGTAGACAGAGTAAGTGAGTGCAGGTAGGGTAGACAGAGTAAGTGAGTGCAGGTAAGGTAGACAGTAAGTGAGTGCAGGTAGGGTAGACAGAGTAAGTGAGTGCAGGTAGGGTAGACAGAGTAAGTGAGTGCAGGTAGGGTAGAAAGAGTAAGTGAGTGCAGGTAGGGTAGACATAGTAAGTGAGTGCAGGTAGGGTAGACAGAGTAAGTGAGTGCAGGTGGGGTAGACAGAGTAAGTGAGTGCAGGTAGGGTAGACAAAGTAAGTGAGTGCAGGTAGGGTAGGGTAGACAGAGTAAGTGAGTGCAGGTAGGGTAGACAGAGTAAGTGAGTGCAGGTAGGGTAGACAGAGTAAGTGAGTGCAGGTAGGGTAGACAGAGTAAGTGAGTGCAGGTAGGGTAGACAAAGTAAGTGAGTGCAGGTAGGGTAGACAGAATAAGTGAGTGCAGGTGGGGTAGACAGAGTAAGTGAGTGCAGGTAGGGTATACAGAGTAAGTGAGTGCAGGTAGGGTAGACAGAGTAAGTGAGTGCAGGTAGGGTAGACATAGTAAGTGAGTGCAGGTAGGGTAGACAGAGTAAGTGAGTGCAGGTGGGGTAGACAGAGTAAGTTAGTGCAGGTAGGGTAGACAGAGTAAGTGAGTGCAGGTAGGGTAGACAGAGTAAGTGAGTGCAGGTAGGGTAGACATAGTAAGTGAGTGCAGGTAGAGTAGACAGAGTAAGTGAGTGCAGGTGGGGTAGACAGAGTAAGTTAGTGCAGGTAGGGTAGACAGAGTAAGTGAGTGCAGGTAGGGTAGACAGAGAAAGTGAGTGCAGGTAGGGTAGACAGAGTAAGTGAGTGCAGGTAGGGTAGACAGTAAGTGAGTGCAGGTAGGGTAGACAGAGTAAGTGAGTGCAGGTAGGGTAGACAGAGTAAGTGAGTGCAGGTAGGGTAGACAGAGTGAGTGAGTGCAGGTAGGGTAGACAGAGCAAGTGAGTGCAGGTAGGGTAGACATAGTAAGTGAGTGCAGGTAGGGTAGACAGAGTAAGTGAGTGCAGGTGGGGTAGACAGAGTAAGTTAGTGCAGGTAGGGTAGATAGAGTAAGTGAGTGCAGGTAGGGTAGACAGAGTAAGTGAGTGCAGGTAGGGTAGACAGAGTAAGTGAGTGCAGGTAGGGTAGACAGAGTAAGTGAGTGCAGGTAGGGTAGGGTAGGGTAGACAAAGTAAGTGAGTGCAGGTAGGGTAGACAGAGAAAGTGAGTGCAGGTAGGGTAGACAGAGTAAGTGAGTGCAGGTAGGGTAGACAGTAAGTGAGTGCAGGTAGGGTAGACAGAGTAAGTGAGTGCAGGTAGGGTAGACAGAGTAAGTGAGTGCAGGTAGGGTAGACAGAGTTAGTGAGTGCAGGTAGGGTAGACAGAGCAAGTGAGTGCAGGTAGGGTAGACATAGTAAGTGAGTGCAGGTAGGGTAGACAGAGTAAGTGAGTGCAGGTGGGGTAGACAGAGTAAGTTAGTGCAGGTAGGGTAGATAGAGTAAGTGAGTGCAGGTAGGGTAGACAGAGTAAGTGAGTGCAGGTAGGGTAGACAGAGTAAGTGAGTGCAGGTAGGGTAGACAGAGTAAGTGAGTGCAGGTAGGGTAGGGTAGGGTAGACAAAGTAAGTGAGTGCAGGTAGGGTAGACAGAGTAAGTGAGTGCAGGTGGGGTAGACAGAGTAAGTGAGTGCAGGTAGGGTAGACAGAGTAAGTGATTGCAGGTAGAGTAGACAGAGTAAGTGAGTGCAGGTGGGGTAGACAGAGTAAGTTAGTGCAGGTAGGGTAGACAGAGTAAGTGAGTGCAGGTAGGGTAGACAGAGTAAGTGAGTGCAGGTAGGGTAGACAGAGTAAGTGAGTGCAGGTAGGGTAGACAGTAAGTGAGTGCAGGTAGGGTAGACAGAGTAAGTGAGTGCAGGTAGGGTAGACAGAGTAAGTTAGTGCAGGTAGGGTAGACAGAGTAAGTGAGTGCAGGTAGGGTAGACAGAGTAAGTGAGTGCAGGTAGGGTAGACATAGTAAGTGAGTGCAGGTAGAGTAGACAGAGTAAGTGAGTGCAGGTGGGGTAGACAGAGTAAGTTAGTGCAGGTAGGGTAGACAGAGTAAGTGAGTGCAGGTAGGGTAGACAGAGAAAGTGAGTGCAGGTAGGGTAGACAGAGTAAGTGAGTGCAGGTAGGGTAGACAGTAAGTGAGTGCAGGTAGGGTAGACAGAGTAAGTGAGTGCAGGTAGGGTAGACAGAGTAAGTGAGTGCAGGTAGGGTAGACAGAGTGAGTGAGTGCAGGTAGGGTAGACAGAGCAAGTGAGTGCAGGTAGGGTAGACAAAGTAACTGAGTGCAGGTAGGGTAGGGTAGACAGAGTAAGTGAGTGCAGGTAGGGTAGACAGAGTAAGTGAGTGCAGGTAGGGTAGACAGAGTAAGTGAGTGCAGGTGGGGTAGACAGAGTAAGTGAGTGCAGGTAGGGTAGACAGAGTAAGTGAGTGCAGGTAGGGTAGACAGAGTAAGTGAGTGCAGGTGGGGTAGACAGAGTAAGTGAGTGCAGGTAGGGTAGACAAAGTAAGTGAGTGCAGGTAGGGTAGGGTAGACAGAGTAAGTGAGTGCAGGTAGGGTAGACAGAGTAAGTGAGTGCAGGTAGGGTAGACAGAGTAAGTGAGTGCAGGTAGGGTAGACAGAGTAAGTGAGTGCAGGTAGGGTAGACAAAGTAAGTGAGTGCAGGTAGGGTAGACAGAATAAGTGAGTGCAGGTGGGGTAGACAGAGTAAGTGAGTGCAGGTAGGGTAGACAAAGTAAGTTAGTGCAGGTAGGGTAGGGTAGACAGAGTAAGTTAGTGCAGGTAGGGTAGACAGAGTAAGTGAGTGCAGGTAGGGTAGACAAAGTAAGTGAGTGCAGGTAGGGTAGACAGAATAAGTGAGTGCAGGTGGGGTAGACAGAGTAAGGGAGTGCAGGTAGGGTAGACAGAGTAAGTGAGTGCAGGTAGGGTGGACAGAGTAAGTGAGTGCTGGTAGGGTAGACAGAGTAAGTGAGTGCAGGTAGGGTAGACAGAGTAAGTGAGTGCAGGTAAGGTAGACAGTAAGTGAGTGCAGGTAGGGTAGACAGAGTAAGTGAGTGCAGGTAGGGTAGACAGAGTAAGTGAGTGCAGGTAGGGTAGACATAGTAAGTGAGTGCAGGTAGGGTAGACAGAGTAAGTGAGTGCAGGTGGGGTAGACAGACTAAGTTAGTGCAGGTAGGGTAGACAGAGTAAGTGAGTGCAGGTAGGGTAGACAGAGTAAGTGAGTGCAGGTAGGGTAGACATAGTAAGTGAGTGCAGGTAGAGTAGACAGAGTAAGTGAGTGCAGGAGGGGTAGACAGAGTAAGTTAGTGCAGGTAGGGTAGACAGAGTAAGTGAGTGCAGGTAGGGTAGACAGAGAAAGTGAGTGCAGGTAGGGTAGACAGAGTAAGTGAGTGCAGGTAGGGTAGACAGTAAGTGAGTGCAGGTAGGGTAGACAGAGTAAGTGAGTGCAGGTAGGGTAGACAGAGTAAGTGAGTGCAGGTAGGGTAGACAGAGCAAGTGAGTGCAGGTAGGGTAGACATAGTAAGTGAGTGCAGGTAGGGTAGACAGAGTAAGTGAGTGCAGGTGGGGTAGACAGAGTAAGTTAGTGCAGGTAGGGTAGATAGAGTAAGTGAGTGCAGGTAGGGTAGACAGAGTAAGTGAGTGCAGGTAGGGTAGACAGAGTAAGTGAGTGCAGGTAGGGTAGACAGAGTAAGTGAGTGCAGGTAGGGTAGGGTAGGGTAGACAAAGTAAGTGAGTGCAGGTAGGGTAGACAGAGTAAGTGAGTGCAGGTGGGGTAGACAGAGTAAGGGAGTGCAGGTAGGGTAGACAGAGTAAGTGAGTGCAGGTAGAGTAGACAGAGTAAGTGAGTGCAGGTGGGGTAGACAGAGTAAGTTAGTGCAGGTAGGGTAGACAGAGTAAGTGAGTGCAGGTAGGGTAGACAGAGTAAGTGAGTGCAGGTAGGGTAGACAGAGTAAGTGAGTGCAGGTAGGGTAGACAGTAAGTGAGTGCAGGTAGGGTAGACAGAGTAAGTGAGTGCAGGTAGGGTAGACAGAGTAAGTGAGTGCAGGTAGGGTAGACAGAGTTAGTGAGTGCAGGTAGGGTAGACAGAGCAAGTGAGTGCAGGTAGGGTAGACAGAGTAAGTGAGTGCAGGTGGGGTAGACAGAGTAACTTAGTGCAGGTAGGGTAGACAGAGTAAGTGAGTGCAGGTAGGGTAGACAGAGTAAGTGAGTGCAGGTAGGGTAGACAGAGTAAGTGAGTGCAGGTAGGGTAGGGTAGACAGAGTAAGTGAGTGCAGGTAGGGTAGACAGAGTAAGTGAGTGCAGGTAGGGTAGACAGAGTAAGTGAGTGCAGGTAGGGTAGACAGAGTAAGTGAGTGCAGGTGGGGTAGACAGAGTAAGTGAGTGCAGGTAGGGTAGACAGAGTAAGTGAGTGCAGGTAGGGTAGACAGAGTAAGTGAGTGCAGGTAGGGTAGACAGAGTAAGTGAGTGCAGGTGGGGTAGACAGAGTAAGTGAGTGCAGGTAGGGTAGACAAAGTAAGTGAGTGCAGGTAGGGTAGGGTAGACAGAGTAAGTGAGTGCAGGTAGGGTAGACAGAGTAAGTGAGTGCAGGTAGGGTAGACAAAGTAAGTGAGTGCAGGTAGGGTAGGGTAGACAGAGTAAGTGAGTGCAGGTAGGGTAGACAGAGTAAGTGAGTGCAGGTGGGGTAGACAGAGTAAGTGAGTGCAGGTAGGGTAGACAAAGTAAGTGAGTGCAGGTGGGGTAGACAGAGTAAGTGAGTGCAGGTAGGGTAGACAAAGTAAGTGAGTGCAGGTAGGGTAGGGTAGACAGAGTAAGTGAGTGCAGGTAGGGTAGACAGAGTAAGTGAGTGCAGGTAGGGTAGACAGAGTAAGTGAGTGCAGGTAGGGTAGACAGAGTAAGTGAGTGCAGGTAGGGTAGACAGAGTAAGTGAGTGCAGGTGGGGTAGACAGAGTAAGTGAGTGCAGGTAGGGTAGACAAAGTATGTGAGTGCAGGTAGGGTAGGGTAGACAGAGTAAGTGAGTGCAGGTAGGGTAGACAGAGTAAGTGAGTGCAGGTAGGGTAGACAGAGTAAGTGAGTGCAGGTAGGGTAGACAGTGAGTGCAGGTAGGGTAGACAGAGTAAGTGAGTGCAGGTAGGGTAGACAGAGTAAGTGAGTGCAGGTAGGGTAGACAGAGTAAGTGAGTGCAGGTGGGGTAGACAGAGTAAGTGAGTGCAGGTAGGGTAGACAAAGTATGTGAGTGCAGGTAGGGTAGGGTAGACAGAGTAAGTGAGTGCAGGTAGGGTAGGGTAGACAGTGTAAGTGAGTGCAGGTAGGGTAGACAGAGTAAGTGAGTGCAGGTAGGGTAGACAAAGTAAGTGAGTGCAGGTAGGGTAGACAGAATAAGTGAGTGCAGGTGGGGTAGACAGAGTAAGGGAGTGCAGGTAGGGTAGACAAAGTAAGTGAGTGCAGGTAGGGTAGACAAAGTATGTGAGTGCAGGTAGGGTAGGGTAGACAGAGTAAGTGAGTGCAGGTAGGGTAGACAGAGTAAGTGAGTGCAGGTAGGGTAGACAGAGTAAGTGAGTGCAGGTAGGGTAGACAGTAAGTGAGTGCAGGTAGGGTAGACAGAGTAAGTGAGTGCAGGTAGGGTAGACAAAGTATGTGAGTGCAGGTAGGGTAGGGTAGACAGAGTAAGTGAGTACAGGTGGGGTAGACAGAGTAAGTGAGTGCAGGTAGGGTAGACAAAGTATGTGAGTGCAGGTAGGGTAGGGTAGACAGAGTAAGTGAGTGCAGGTAGGGTAGACAGAGTAAGTGAGTGCAGGTAGGGTAGACAGAGTAAGTGAGTGCAGGTAGGGTAGACAGTAAGTGAGTGCAGGTAGGGTAGACAGAGTAAGTGAGTGCAGGTAGGGTAGACAGAGTAAGTGAGTGCAGGTAGGGTAGACAGAGTAAGTGAGTGCAGGTGGGGTAGACAGAGTAAGTGAGTGCAGGTAGGGTAGACAAAGTATGTGAGTGCAGGTAGGGTAGGGTAGACAGAGTAAGTGAGTGCAGGTAGGGTAGGGTAGACAGTGTAAGTGAGTGCAGGTAGGGTAGACAGAGTAAGTGAGTGCAGGTAGGGTAGACAAAGTAAGTGAGTGCAGGTAGGGTAGACAGAATAAGTGAGTGCAGGTAGGGTAGACAGAGTAAGTGAGTGCAGGTAGGGTAGACAGAGTAAGTGAGTGCAGGTAGGGTAGACAGAGTAAGTGAGTGCAGGTGGGGTAGACAGAGTAAGTGAGTGCAGGTAGGGTAGACAAAGTAAGTGAGTGCAGGTAGGGTAGGGTAGACAGAGTAAGTGAGTGTAGGTAGGGTAGACAGAGTAAGTGAGTGCAGGTAGGGTAGACAAAGTAAGTGAGTGCAGGTAGGGTAGGGTAGACAGAGTAAGTGAGTGCAGGTAGGGTAGACAGAGTAAGTGAGTGCAGGTGGGGTAGACAGAGTAAGTGAGTGCAGGTAGGGTAGACAGAGTAAGTGAGTGCAGGTGGGGTAGACAGAGTAAGTGAGTGCAGGTAGGGTAGACAAAGTAAGTGAGTGCAGGTAGGGTAGGGTAGACAGAGTAAGTGAGTGCAGGTAGGGTAGACAGAGTAAGTGAGTGCAGGTAGGGTAGACAGAGTAAGTGAGTGCAGGTAGGGTAGACAGAGTAAGTGAGTGCAGGTAGGGTAGACAGAGTAAGTGAGTGCAGGTGGGGTAGACAGAGTAAGTGAGTGCAGGTAGGGTAGACAAAGTATGTGAGTGCAGGTAGGGTAGGGTAGACAGAGTAAGTGAGTGCAGGTAGGGTAGACAGAGTAAGTGAGTGCAGATGGGGTAGACAGAGTAAGTGAGTGCAGGTAGGGTAGACAAAGTAAGTGAGTGCAGGTAGGGTAGGGTAGACAGAGTAAGTGAGTGCAGGTAGGGTAGACAGAGTAAGTGAGTGCAGGTAGGGTAGACAAAGTAAGTGAGTGCAGGTAGGGTAGACAGAATAAGTGAGTGCAGGTGGGGTAGACAGAGTAAGTGAGTGCAGGTAGGGTAGGGTAGACAGAGTAAGTGAGTGCAGGTAGGGTAGACAGAGTAAGTGAGTGCAGGTAGGGTAGACAGTAAGTGAGTGCAGGTAGGGTAGACAGAGTAAGTGAGTGCAGGTAGGGTAGACAAAGTATGTGAGTGCAGGTAGGGTAGGGTAGACAGAGTAAGTGAGTGCAGGTGGGGTAGACAGAGTAAGTGAGTGCAGGTAGGGTAGACAAAGTATGTGAGTGCAGGTAGGGTAGGGTAGACAGAGTAAGTGAGTGCAGGTAGGGTAGACAGAGTAAGTGAGTGCAGGTAGGGTAGACAGAGTAAGTGAGTGCAGGTAGGGTAGACAGAGTAAGTGAGTGCAGGTAGGGTAGACAGAGTAAGTGAGTGCAGGTAGGGTAGACAGAGTAAGTGAGTGCAGGTAGGGTAGACAGAGTAAGTGAGTGCAGGTGGGGTAGACAGAGTAAGTGAGTGCAGGTAGGGTAGACAAAGTATGTGAGTGCAGGTAGGGTAGGGTAGACAGAGTAAGTGAGTGCAGGTAGGGTAGGGTAGACAGTGTAATTGAGTGCAGGTAGGGTAGACAGAGTAAGTGAGTGCACGTAGGGTAGACAAAGTAAGTGAGTGCAGGTAGGGTAGACAGAATAAGTGAGTGCAGGTGGGGTAGACAGAGTAAGGGAGTGCAGGTAGGGTAGACAAAGTAAGTGAGTGCAGGTAGGGTAGACAGAGTAAGTGAGTGCAGGTAGGGTAGACAGAGTAAGTGAGTGCAGGTAGGGTAGACAGAGTAAGTGAGTGCAGGTAGGGTAGACAGAGTAAGTGAGTGCAGGTGGGGTAGACAGAGTAAGTGAGTGCAGGTAGGGTAGACAAAGTAAGTGAGTGCAGGTAGGGTAGGATAGACAGAGTAAGTGAGTGCAGGTAGGGTAGACAGAGTAAGTGAGTGCAGGTAGGGTAGACAAAGTAAGTGAGTGCAGGTAGGGTAGGGTAGACAGAGTAAGTGAGTGCAGGTAGGGTAGACAGAGTAAGTGAGTGCAGGTGGGGTAGACAGAGTAAGTGAGTGCAGGTAGGGTAGACAGAGTAAGTGAGTGCAGGTGGGGTAGACAGAGTAAGTGAGTGCAGGTAGGGTAGACAAAGTAAGTGAGTGCAGGTAGGGTAGGGTAGACAGAGTAAGTGAGTGCAGGTAGGGTAGACAGAGTAAGTGAGTGCAGGTAGGGTAGACAGAGTAAGTGAGTGCAGGTAGGGTAGACAGAGTAAGTGAGTGCAGGTAGGGTAGACAGAGTAAGTGAGTGCAGGTGGGGTAGACAGAGTAAGTGAGTGCAGGTAGGGTAGACAAAGTATGTGAGTGCAGGTAGGGTAGGGTAGACAGAGTAAGTGAGTGCAGGTAGGGTAGACAGAGTAAGTGAGTGCAGGTAGGGTAGACAGAGTAAGTGAGTGCAGATGGGGTAGACAGAGTAAGTGAGTGCAGGTAGGGTAGACAAAGTAAGTGAGTGCAGGTAGGGTAGGGTAGACAGAGTAAGTGAGTGCAGGTAGGGTAGACAGAGTAAGTGAGTGCAGGTAGGGTAGACAAAGTAAGTGAGTGCAGGTAGGGTAGACAGAATAAGTGAGTGCAGGTGGGGTAGACAGAGTAAGGGAGTGCAGGTAGGGTAGACAAAGTAAGTGAGTGCAGGTAGGGTAGACAGAGTAAGTGAGTGCAGGTAGGGTAGACAGAGTAAGTGAGTGCAGGTAGGGTAGACAGAGTAAGTGAGTGCAGGTAGGGTAGACAGAGTAAGTGAGTGCAGGTGGGGTAGACAGAGTAAGTGAGTGCAGGTAGGGTAGACGAAGTAAGTGAGTGCAGGTAGGGTAGGGTAGACAGAGTAAGTGAGTGCAGGTAGGGTAGACAGAGTAAGTGAGTGCAGGTAGGGTAGACAAAGTAAGTGAGTGCAGGTAGGGTAGGGTAGACAGAGTAAGTGAGTGCAGGTAGGGTAGAGTAAGTGAGTGCAGGTGGGGTAGACAGAGTAAGTGAGTGCAGGTAGGGTAGACAAATTAAGTGAGTGCAGGTGGGGTAGACAGAGTAAGTGAGTGCAGGTAGGGTAGACAAAGTAAGTGAGTGCAGGTAGGGTAGGGTAGACAGAGTAAGTGAGTGCAGGTAGGGTAGACAGAGTAAGTGAGTGCAGGTAGGGTAGACAGAGTAAGTGAGTGCAGGTAGGGTAGACAGAGTAAGTGAGTGCAGGTAGGGTAGACAGAGTAAGTGAGTGCAGGTGGGGTAGACAGAGTAAGTGAGTGCAGGTAGGGTAGACAAAGTATGTGAGTGCAGGTAGGGTAGGGTAGACAGAGTAAGTGAGTGCAGGTAGGGTAGACAGAGTAAGTGAGTGCAGGTAGGGTAGACAGAGTAAGTGAGTGCAGATGGGGTAGACAGAGTAAGTGAGTGCAGGTAGGGTAGACAAAGTAAGTGAGTGCAGGTAGGGTAGGGTAGACAGAGTAAGTGAGTGCAGGTAGGGTAGACAGAGTAAGTGAGTGCAGGTAGGGTAGACAGTAAGTGTGTGCAGGTGGGGTAGACAGAGTAAGTGAGTGCAGGTAGGGTAGACAGAGTAAGTGAGTGCAGGTAGGGTAGACAGAGTAAGTGAGTGCAGGTAGGGTAGACAGAGTAAGTGAGTGCAGGTAGGGTAGACAGAGCAAGTGAGTGCAGGTAGGGTAGACAGAGTAAGTGAGTGCAGGTAGGGTAGACAGAGTAAGTGAGTGCAGGTAGGGTAGACAGAGTAAGTGAGTGCAGGTAGGGTAGACAGAGTAAGTGAGTGCAGGTAGGGTAGACAGAGCAAGTGTTTGGTGTTTGCAGCCCTGTCCCACTCCTTTAATTTAATGTATTAATATATTACAATTCACCTGGTGTATTTATGCAAATTAGGCATGTATCATTTTCTTTATTTTAACACAAAATATATAAAAAAAAATAAAAATTGATGTGCATCTATCATTCAACAAAATGTGTCAAAGAAAGCCAGTAGGAGAATGCTGTTTAATATTGTGAAAGGCAAAGCAGAAAACATTCAGCATCACTACGTCACAGGAAATGTAGTATTCTTTCCAACAAAGATATCTACATATATTTCAGGTTGTTGTGTATCCCTAGAAATAATCAGAATGGATGTAAACATAGCAGTTTTGAAAACATAGCTTGTCCCAAAAAAGTGGTCTCATTGCACAACTAGTATGGGGTAAATTGAGCATAGGGACAGGGTAAATGGGTGATGGTGTCCTGTGACAGTGGGTGATGGTGCTGGTAGGTCAAAGTTGAATGCATGGGATGGGGGTTTGGTATTTTGTATATCTTAAATGTATGCCTACATTCAGCTGTAGATACCATATCTATGTTCAATATCACTTACCCTTCCATTTCTTGACCAGTTGTCTGTGACAGGAATGTTGTTTCAATGTGCCAATTTGTAGGCAAGTTCTCTGCATATGAGGCTACTATGTCCATGAAACTAGTCTACGAAATTCTTGATGTATTTAGCATTCATCATATAATCATGGTCATATTAGATATTATGTGCCTCTGCTACTCTACCATAGCCTCTCTTTCACACTGGTAGACATTTGTTTTCTTTTTTGTCAATGTACCACTTCAGTGTCATTCAATCTATTTTTTCATCCCTTCCTGCTGCTTGAATGGATGTCTTCCTTTCTCTGACTTCCTTGGCTGCTCTCTCAAGTGCCTTAACGGGGGCTAGACCCCTGCTTGTTTTAAGTTTGTGCAGTGCATTCGGAAAGTATTCAGGCCCCTTGACCTTTTCCACATTTATTCTAAAATTGATTACATTATTTATTTTCCCCAAACGTGATGTTTGGTATTCAGGCCAAAAAGTTCAATCGTGGTTTCATCAGACCAGAGAATCTTGTTTCTCATGGTCTGAGAGTTTTTAGGTGCCCTTTGGCAAGCTCCAAATGGGCTGTCATGTGCCCTTTACTGAGGAGTGGCTTCCGTCTGGTCACACTACTATAACGGCCTGATTGGTGGAGTGCTGCAGAGATGGTTGTCCTTCTGGAAGATTCTCCCAACTCCACAGAGGAACTCTAGAGCTCTGTCAGAGTGACCATTGGGTTCTTGGTCACCTCCCTGATTAAGACCCTTCTCCCCCGATTGCTCAGTTTGGCCAGCTCTAGGAAGTGTCATGGTGCTTCCATTTAAGAATGATCGAGGCCACCGTGTTCTCGGGGTCCTTCAATGCTGCAGACATTTTTTGGTACCCTTCCCTAGATCTCTGCCTCGACACAATCCTGTCTCAGAGCTCTACGGACAATTCCTTCAATCTCATGGCTTGGTTTTTGCTCTGACTTCTACTGTCAACTGTGGGACCTTATATAGAGAGGTGTGTGCTTTTCCAAATCATGTCTAATCAATTGAATTTACCACAGGTGGACTCAAATCAAGTTGTAAAAACATCTCAAATGTGATCAACGGAAACAGGATGCACCTGAGCTCAATTTCGATTCTCATAGCAAAGGGTCTGAATACTTATGTAAACAAGGTTTATTTATGTATTTTTATTTGTAATAAATTTTCCAAAATTTCCAAAACCTGTTTTCACTTTGTCATTATGGGGTATTATGTGTAGATTGCTGAGGATTTTAAACATTTTTATACATTTTAGCAGAAGGCTGTAACGTAACAAAATGTGGAAAAAGTCAAGGAGTCTGAACACTTTCCGAAGACACTGTATACATAGGACATTATTGTGTCTGCTATGTAACAATAAAAATGCACTATATTGAGTTCATATGCATGACACATTGCAAAAATGCTATGCATAAAACTGACAAAATGTCAGAATTTGTGTGGGGTATTGTGGCCATTGGCTCAACTTACCCCAAGGCAAACATTTTAATTATATTAGTCCACACACGGATGCACTTTAATGCTAGGTTTCAGACCTCATATTCTACCTTACAGAGACGCCAACTGAAGTATAAAACCATCTTAAAATGATCTACTTTGGTTTAGATACAAGCATCATGAAACCTATAACACAATACATTTATTTGACTTTTGGAAAATCTGTTTTTTGGACCTAACTTGCTTATCACTTTTCCCATGTGTTTTCTTCCTTCACAGACTCCATGAAATGATGGCATCTTCCTAAATATTTGGTCACATGATGAATTTTGTGTATGGTTTCCCGTAAACACTCTCCCCTACAGTTCTCCCTCTAAATGAAATGCATCATGTATACTCCAACAGCACTGATAACATCTGCATAAATCATCCCTAGCACCAACATTATTTTCTGATTGTAAACAGACAGTGTTCCCTTTAGACATAAACAAACACCCACCACTGTTGTCTCCGGGCAGCTTTAAAGTATCACACTGCGAAAATCCAGCTGAAATACGATGCCCAGAGCTTACCCATGATGTTGCACAGCGATTTAAGTCAATAAGTCATTGCTTTAGTATGTATATATTTGGGCTTTAAGTGGGAAATCCGAAGTGGAAACTTATCCATGTCAATGCTGTGTGTTCCCCTTTTGACATGCCGTGCAAATACTTTTCACACTACGTTTCTTTTCAGGGCTGGGTTTTATTTGAATGTTACCACCCACCAGCATGGGATTGTTTATTCATCAGAAACACCTGCAAAGTTCTTTCAATGTCCAATGTCCAAAGTTTCAATGTCCACTTGTGCGTCTAAGCCCTGGGGCAGATTAAAGTAGGGGAGGCAAACATGTTTTTGCACCTTCACTTTTTTTTACCAGATAATTATCATAATCCATTGGAGAATTTGTTCATATTTTTTAGCTAGTCTGTATTAAAAGTATATTTTATGAATTGTATAATTCCATTTGGCATCCCTGCTCCCCGTCACCCCAAGATGAATGGTTTTGACCACAAACGTTTTGGATCGCCACACGCGCCACAGCTTTGATTGGTGAAGCTAGAAAGCATTATTTCAAAAGTGTCTATTCTATAATGAAAAGTCTCCTATGAAAGAAGATTCAAAGAACTTGTTTATCTATGTTGCTCTGCTGTTGTTACATTTGTATTGGGGTTTTGTCCAATGCGCTCAGGGTGTTGTTACATATCATTTGAGCAGTGTGTATCATGAGCAAAGTCATTGTAGCCTATCATTTCATTTTCCATGTGGGAACCATGAGCATGGCTGACTTGGCTTTGCTGTACTGCAGCCAAATAGCCTACCAGCATCCTACCAAAAATTGCACCTTGTCCCTTACAATGTAGAATAACGCATGTCTAAACCAAATCGTTCAATAGTTATCCATATTACCAGAGCTTTATCTTATTATTTCAAACTATTACAATGGTTGATTCGCGGCCACAATTTATGGAAGATGCCAAAACTTTGGAGATAACAATAGATGGCGAAGTCAAAGATAGGCTACTGATTTCATCTGTGGCGAAGTTTCCCCTAAATGCTTATGACAAATCCAGCTCCAGAAGCAGCCAGAGCCAGCTCTCTAATCTTTTGAATACTATGTAAAACAGCAACAACAGATAACAGCTACTGTAGCTAGATAAGGTTAGCATGCTAGATTGACAGATGTCAGTGTCCTATTTGTTGTTGTGTCTCTCCACTACACATGGAATTCACAACAACGTTCACACCCCCAACTTGTGAATATGTACGAGTCTGTGTCATACTTCGGAGGTGCAACTAAACAAGCATTTCCGTTCTAGGACAGGAATTACTTCGAAATGGGGATGGAAACTTCCTCTGGAGGGCACCTTTAAGGTTACCAAGCAGGAGAGAGGGAGCAGGAGAGAGAGGGAAAGGTTAGACTAGAGCAAGTCTGCTCCTCCACTGTTTCCTAGGGAATGGCTCCAATGTTTGCTTTTAATTTCCTCCATAAAAGGCCATGGTGTGAAATGTACACATTGAAGTGGACAGTACAGGCAAAGTAACTATGGAGGTGTGCTATCAAGTTATGACCAGAGAGAGAAGGACAGAGATGGACAGAAGAAACCACAGACTATCTACCTATCTCATCCTCCTACCTCTAGTTCCGGTACAGCTGAACACAAAGCCCATGCAGTGCTGAAAGAGAGAAGCAACGACTGCCATCTCCCAGTCAGCATAGTGAGATCGAAGGGAAAGATAGGTCAATGCTTAATTACTGCACAACCAAAATACCTTGGATTGATCTACTATCCAAATTACTTTATTGAAAACTGTTTCTGAAGATTACTTTAAGCTGTTTTTTTATGAGAAGTGAATATATTGAGAGTAAGACCCAGACCAGGAGTTAAAAGGCCTTGGCGAGCAGAGGTTGCATTACTGATGGTCTATCAATAGCCATTAGCCATTTCTCATTCCCTGTTGCCCTGACAATTGTCTTCGCTAAGAAAGGGGAGAGAGAATATATACATCCTAGCAACAAGGTTAGTCTACTTAGCCCAGATGAGACCTCAAGACGGTGAAAGGAGCAACACAGAGACGTGGTAATCGATGGCTCCAATGGGTTCTGTAAAAGGAACGGCACATTTGGGAGTCAATCATGTCTTCCTTGCCCCATTACTCAGCCCTTGTCATCAATAGCTCTGTTTGCTCATCTGTGGAATAAAGACTATAGGGTTGCATGTCTTCAGAACCAGGGCTGAGACCTAGCATAGGAGCCAGAGGTAATGCTAAAGGGAGAAGCCTAATCTAAGGTACTCATCCCTGGAATCATGTCTAATGCATGCAAATTGTCTATTTAACTATGTATGAATAATTGAGGCCGATGATTAACTGTGGAATGGGATTCACCCAGGGATGCTGCTTTCTATCTCTCTTCCTGTCTGCTAATGGCTAGAGATGGGATGACCCCAGCCCCTCCCAGCAGGCTCACACTTACGCTGATCCTTGATGATGGGCTGCATAGCATAGGGGAGGTGTATTGAAACCAATAGCTACACCAACAATGTCAAACTGACTTTGACAGCAATTGATCAACTCTCTCTGGTTAGTGCAACTGGATCAACTATACATTTCCAATATAGAACTCTTATTTTATTTTTATTTCTTATAATTTTTGTAATGTTTTATTTTATTTAAATTGGTTTTATTATATGTCCTTGTCTATAACTGTTCTTTACTTTGTAATGTATTTGTACATTTTATGTGCAACCCAGGAAAGTAGTGCATATTGATTGCCAATATTGTTCAGCTGGTCACTAATATTTTGTAAATGGATAAGAGGAGTTGGTTTGGTTCTCCCTGAAGGTAAGCTAGATCCGTAATGTAAATGCATGTTCAACGTACAGAGAGGGAGACAATTTCTACAGTAAGCGACTGTACATAAAAACGAATATTGATTACTACTGAAAGATATCAAATCGAACAATTGTATTTCCACTTCAGCCGAATACTGTTCTTATGGAATTTTTTCAGAATGTTTGTCAAATAAGGGCTGCAGGATGTTGCTTGTCAAAAGTGGTTTAAAAAAGAAATAGTAGGAGACTGACAAGTTGTGACAACAAATAAGCGTGCTATGGCAATAATCCTTCCTGTCACCAGTCATGAATATATTTGTCACTACACTGTCATTGATTGGTGTGTTTGAGTTAAGCAGAAGGAACTGCTCAATAGCTTACTGATAGTCTCAAGGATTCACTAGCAGTAAATACACACTGGGATGTGTAGTTTCGTAGACTTCGGAGAGCCATGGCATATTGATGATTAGGCAGTGTAGAGAAAATCTTTACACACTAATGCCACACAGTACCTAGGCTTTGTGATTTCTGTCATTATTAAACCCATGCCGAGTACAAGGCTTATTTCACATTATGATTTGCAATGATGATTATTCAGATCAGGGATTTAAAGATTGGACGAGAGGTATCATTAAACAGAGGTTAGGCTGCTGAACCAAAACAAATACAAGTGGTCAGTCAAGAGCAGCTTCATTTTAGCGGACCGGGAAAATTAAGTGCTGGTGTGCTTTGGGTTTTGACAAACTTGAACTTTGGGCATGTGCTACTCAAGTTGTGAGCAGAGAGGATCATCAAAAAGGACAGCTGTGTCTCTTGATAAAATACTGCCCATTGCTAAGCTCTGCTAGCATGTTGTGATAAACCTGGAAAGCCTCTTTCAGAAACATAAACAGTTTCCAAACCAGTGTGCACCTTTTAAAATACCTGACACAGCACTCGAAGTTCAGGAAGAGAACATAAAGTAAATTCAACCAAAAAAACGTGAAAACTGTCAATGCGATTGTTACCCTACATACTGTACTGGTATGTATGCATCTCTACCCTGACAGCTTTACTGCACCCTGCTGACAGTGCATATATGTGTCCAGGGCCCGTATCTACAAAGCATCTCAAAGTAGGAGTTTGTCCATATAATCTTATTCATTTTAATCTAAAAGGCTAAACTGATCCTGGATCAGCACTCCTGCTCTGAGAGGCTTTGTGGATACAGGTACAGGTCTAAATCCATGGGAAATATCTCATCAGATGGTCACAGAGAAACCATGTCACCACCACTTTTACAAAAGGCCCCTCCAATATCGCAGCTCTCTGAAAAAAACAATGTCTGTTCTTTCTTTCATACCAGTGAGCACACCTTTGATTTTCCCCTCCTCTTTTGAAGCACACAGAGGTTGGCTCCAACACTCCAAGGTGATGGTGTGTGTGGGTGAGACAGAGGTGAACTCTCTCATAGCCTACTGTAAGGCATCCTTCATCTTCTAGGTCTCTCTGGAGATTAAAAAAAATTGAATCCTGGTCCCAAAAAAAGAAGAAGCCAAAGTGCTGGATGCCTTCATGCAGTACTGTAGAGTACAAGACACAAGTTATATCTGCTGATCATCTCAAAATAATACAAAAACAGCTCAGAGACGGCTTTAGGAAGAGCTTTTCAACTCACCTTAACAAAAAAGTGCGTTGGAATTTAAACTCTGGGATAGTACTAGATAATTCCAATCCAGGAATCGGTATGTGCCAGTATTGGTCATGATATGTCTCTAATTTGTTGTCCATGGGCTAATACCAGAGTTAGCAAACTGATCCACACATATGAAGTCTAACATCCTATCTAATGCTGTAGGTCTCCGTTTGGGAGTTGTTTTACTAAGCTACTTCTGTGATGTGAGAGTGAACAACGATGAGCCAATGCAGATTTTTTATGAAGAGGCTTTCTATTAGGGGCTCTAGTGTTGCATTAGTCTTTTGCCTGCTGCCCTGTGACTGCTGGGTGTAGTTTATCAGGACGAGAGCTGTCAGGGGACGTGAACTGCTGCTCCCTTTCTGCCAAGGGTCCGCAGAACCTGCAGAGAGTTCATCGGAGCAACTGTGGGTGAACTCAATGTAAGGATGGGTTGCGTGATGAAGTGAGATTTCATTGAAGTGCCCATGCACCCAATCTAACCGTGGTAATATTCGAATAGGTACAGGGAATAGGTACAGGGAATAGGTACAGGGAATAGGTACAGGGAATAGGTACAGGGAATAGGTACAGGGAATAGGTACAGGGAATAGGTACAGGGAATAGGTACAGGGAATAGGTACAGGGAATAGGTACAGGGTAAAAAATACAATAGACTGGACATCAGAAGATAACATCTGTTAGATAAAATATGTTCTTATTTGCCCAAAATGGGTGCAATTGAAGTCATCAAAAATGACAGAATAATCTGAATCAGATGCAGTCTACACTGATATAAAAATTATATCCATCCTTAGTTGGCTGGTGATATAATCGTTTCTACACCCTTGTTTGAAACAGCAGGTTGCCCTTAGCAACACACTACAAAACAATTCCCCAAACCAAGATATTAGGGCCTGTCTCAAGAAACAAAAGACTTCTGTCCAGTTCACTTATGATTCTCTGAGAATTGCCAGCGATAATATAAACACATGCTGCAACAAAAAAAAAGAAGCTTTCATCCTTAAAGAAATGGACCAGAAAATATTTGACGGCAAATCATTATTTGAGTGCACATGACGACATGAATCGTCCCCAAGGCTTAACTTGTACCACATAAGTCCAACAGCGCTTTCTTGCCAGCTACCATTCAGTCATTAATGTGATTACAGTCTGTTGACACAGGGAAAGGAGAAAAACAAAGCTAAGATGTAAGAGTTGTCATGCAATGCTATTGCTATGATTAGCAATGCACCATTAGAGTATAGAGAACACTATAATGTATGTATACTGTATAATAATGTTCTTCCTAGAATGGCTAAAAGGTGACCTTGATGTTCATTCCATGCTCTTCCAAGATGTATCCCACTAGAGGGCTTGTTTTTATTCTGGTGATAACCCTTGTGCAACTAAAAATGTGTGTTTGGCTACGGCTAATGTTAATGGTAGGATATGAAATTGAATCTAACTGAAAGTACAGTGAGTCAGAGACACATACTGGAGGGAGAGGGAAGGCAGGGCAGGGTTGGAGTTGCCTCAGAGGTTTAAAAGTGGAAGTGTTCTGCTTAGCTAGGAATCAGAAGGTGGCCATACCTTGACCCTGCTCCAAATTCTGCCACAACCAGTTAAAGTGATGCTCCAGAGCTTTTGTATAATTTCAGCAAGTAGTTTTGAAAGTAGTGCTCACAAGCCAAAATAGGTCCATGATTATTTTTTAAATTCGTATGAAATGGTACGAATTCCTAAGTGCTTAAGATCCCGGATTGCATCTTCAATCAGCCACTGGGGTCTGGAGCAAAGTGAAGAAACATATACCAGTCTGCCTCTCTCAGAGATCTCTCACAGAGAAAGGACAGCCACATGCAGCTCTCTCTCTCGCACTCTGGTAAAGGGCTGCGGCATCTATTTCTAAATTGCATTAATCAGCTAATTAAGAGAGCCTTAATTATGTTAACAGGGTCACGTCAAGGATGTTTTGCTCCAGTTGCCTTTAATAACCCAGACACATAATACAGTAGCAAAGGACTGGTTTTGGAAGCCTTTCACTCATGCCTAGGCCAGTGAAAGATGCACTTGAGAGCATTGGCTTTCAATAACGAGAGGGGGGCCATGCTAAGTTATTCATCAGCATTGGCCCTGAGAGGCACAAACCAAGCACAATAGTTTTATTTGCCCTGACCAATGCCAAGAGGGACAATTTAATTCAAGTCAATTACATCAAATCAAGACCCCTCCTGAAGAGGCAAAGTAGTTTATGTCACTGGGGTCTAATATGCATGAATAAATATTTATAGAAATGGTGAAGAGCTCTCAGGCTTCACATCCTATTACTGCCGTATTATCATGTTAATATTGGAGTGACGGAGTTGCACTCATGTATCTACATTCATGGGTCAATGAGGAGAGATGAATCTGGTGCCACCTTGCCTTGTGTTTACTCAATAGAATAACCTGTGTTTCTATATCTGTACAAGCCCTGTTTCTCTCCGGCACAAGCAGTTCAAGATTAAGAATATCCTTACTGTATGCAGACTGTTTAAACAAGCATGCAATAGAGAACCAGAGAACCCTTAGCAAAGGCTCCATTTATTTATTCATATGTTAGAAAAGCCCCTTGAAGAGAGGAGTGTTTATTACGTAAGAGCTGCCCCCAAAGGCTGAGAGACAGGACGGCACCTGAGAGAGACTGTGCAACGTGACTGCAGCCTCACACAAGAACCTGAGCAGGTGGAGAGCTAAGAAAGAAAGGAGGAGAAGCAATGGAGAATGAGTGAGGGAGAGACAGAGATGCTGCCAAGATGTTGATGCTGGAAAGGCACACCTTGGGGTATCCTAGCGATATGAATACACCGTTGATGAAGGGTAACTGAAAACCTTGGAGCTCACTTGAGCTCCAGGGAGGGTAACATTAGTCTGGAAAACAAAACACAGAACAGAGTCATGTAATAGGCCTCTCATATCATGCCCCTCTTTGTGAACCCACTGGAGGATGTTTAATTTATTTAATAGCCGCTGCTTTGACGGCACGGCAGGCGTTTGGTGTGGAAAAACAGAAGGCTGGGACAATCACGTTAGGGCTAGGCCACTTTCCTCTCAGGCACAGGCATTATGGGATTTTTAAGGAGAAGATCTGTACTATCACCCATCTGGTGAAATAGAATTGCAGTGAACAAAACACCACCCAATAAGGATGTTATGTCTTTCATTTACTTTCTATTAAAAGTTCTCACTCACTCTCTGACACCAAGTGGAATCTTCAAACTACAGGCTGCACAGATACAATTACTGTACCATTTACAGATAGACAAATTAGACTAGAAAACCACATAATCTGCATATAAAGAGGTATTAAGGTCAGGGCCCAAACATTTTGCTCTGTGGTGTTTCTGGCCCCTTCTTCTCCACCAAGGTCACAGACACTGACAAATCAAATCAATGTGCTAAATGGGTCTATAAGAATGCATAAATACATTGAGATGTCTGTGTGTTTTCTATTCACAAAGCATAAGCCACTGATTGCATTCCTTGCCACTTTCCACTCCCATGCTGTTAAAAGATGTAACAAATCAAGTGCCTCGACCTCTGAGATAGAAGTCATAGGCATGTCATTATTTTGTATGCATGCCGGCTCTGTAAGTGACAGTAACGCCAGTCTGACTATAGAATTGCTATGACAGATTCATATACCTCTGCCACTCGTGACTATTCTCCTTTACCATTATAAAATGCAAATGTGATATCATCCCTTCTGCAAGAATATCCACATTCCAATGCATTGCTGAGCCTCTCTCTCACAGGAGCAGCAGCAGCATACCACTCCAAGCTTTTCCATGGCTGTTGTAGCCGTTTCCTCCCCTGAAAAGGGAATTCATTGAGTTAGAGATATAAGGAGGCGAGGGGAGAGGTGCTGACACATATTGGACTACGGTTTAGCTGTCAAAATGATTATATGAAGAAAAGGGAAGAGGGGGGAACAAGGTTCTCGGACTGGCTATTGTTGGTGAAAATGGTTCTTTCAGATTAAACATTTTATGACACCCTGGTTCCGCCTTTGTGAGGGACAATGACTGACCGAACACTGTGGCTCTGCAAGTTAACTGGGGTTTGGTTGCTCCTTGGTTGCTTAACTCTATTCAGGGGTAGATAGAGACAGTGAATGGTCTTTCTATTAATGCCAGTAGTGTGTATTGAATACATACATTATTGAATCCCTTGAGTTCCATCCAGCATGGTCGTATTGCGTAACATACATTTACTCTCATATAATATAGAACATGCTTTATTTTTATATCATAGGCAGCTTTTGAAGAGAAAGTTTACATATCTCACGTAATAAAAAGCCATTTTTGTCTTCCGTTTTGTTGAAAGTCACTTGTATCCATTTTCACAGGAAGGGATAGCATACATTATTAATGTCGGCATCATTCATCAATGAACACAGGAAGGTATCCCTATCCTATAACACCTCAACTGGAGGAAAATGCCACTAGAACACCTGCTGTCACTCACTTCCCAGGCCTTATCATTGACCATTGTGATGATTGGTCAATACAGACCCATGTAACTGCCGGGTTAACATCTACTTACAAGGAGGTCTTGAAACCATGCCACTATATCACCGAAAATTGTCCCATGCTTTATCTTTTCCGAACCCTGTCACCTATGAAAATGTGAAACCTAGCTGAGCATTGTGATGATGGTGAGTTGGCCATGTAACTGTTGACAGGAGGATTAACATAGGCTTACACAACAGATATCAACGATGAACCCATGAGTCGGTGGGGTCCAGGCTATTGTGTTTCTTAATCCATATCACTAATATACCACAGTTGATTTGATACCCAAATGAGGACAACAGCGCTGTGCGCAGCTAGCTTGATTTTAAACAGCACTATACATCCTACACAATCTGACTATAACTATTATACAGCAAACTAAGAACCTTACACAGTCAAATCATAAATCACAGTGTGCACCTTATAAGATGAATCTGTTGTTTTCAGTCAGAAAGAGAGAACAACTCCTCCTAAAACATGGGAAGAATATGTGAGTGAGAACAAAAATGTATGAGAGAGTCAGTCATCTGATGTCTTGGTCTGTGTGATCCCAAAAACTGTGTGAACACAAAACCCCACAAACAATATGCAGTGACAATACAAACATTTTAAAAGTTTACATCAAGTGAATATACCTACTGTATGTACAATAAAGTGTGATACATTTAATGAAAAGCATGTTGTGTAGCATAATTGGCAATGTTACACTAATGTAACAGTAAAAATCCAGCATATCTTATTATACAACGATCACACCGTAGTCATTCTTCTGACTGTCTTGGAGCCATCTCCACAGTGGTCAGTTGGGGCAGTACTCTCTCTGGTGGTTGGCGAGAAGTTACTGGAAGAGACAACATCTGGGATCTGGAATATAGAAAATGGGAATATTTTGTGACAGTTGAACTTTTGACCTTGCGCAAAGCTACTTGAAGGACAAGGCAAGGAGAGTGTGGTTGCCATATCGTTCTCCCATCACCATTACTGATCATGCAACAACTCTGAACATTCCTTTGATCAATATTCCAATCAGTTACTGGTGTTATTTCTTAACTGTCTTTATAAAACCATCTAAGAAGCTCCATTGGCTCATCAACACTGATGAACTAATATCCAATATATAATTGACTAACTTTAATCTACATTTTGAACAGTCAGTTAGTTAGCCTGTTATCATATACAGTACAGTGGGTGTATTATGAGTAAATCATGGGCCCTTGTCAAAACTAGTGCACTCTATTTTATTTGATTTGATTTCATCTTTATTTAACCAGGTAGGCTAGTTGAGAACAAGTTCTCATTTACAACTGCGACCTGGCCAACATAAAGCATAGCAGTGTGAACAGACAACACAGTTACACATGGAGTAAACAATTAACAACAAATTAACAAGTCAATATAGTCTATATACATTGTGTGCAAAAGGCATGAGGAGGTAGGCGAATAATTACAATTTTGCAGATTAACACTGGAGTGATAAATGATCAGATGGTCATTTACAGGTAGAGATACTGGTGTGCAAAAGAGCAGAAAAGTAAATAAATATAAACAGTATGGGGATGAGGTAGGTAAATTGGGTGGGCTATTTACCGATAGACTATGTACAGCTGCAGCGATCGGTTAGCTGCTCAGATAGCAGATGTTTGAAGTTGGTGAGGGAGATAAAAGTCTCCAAATTCAGCTATTTTTGCAATTCGTTCCAGTCACAGGCAGCAGAGAACTGGAACGAGAGGCGGCCAAATGAGGTGTTGGCTTTAGGGATGATCAGTGAGATACACCTGCTGGAGCGCGTGCTACGGGTGGGTGTTGCCATCGTGACCAGTGAACTGAGATAAGGCGGAGTATTACCTAGCATGGACTTGTAGATGACTTGGAGCCAGTGGGTCTGGCGACAAATATGTAGCGAGGGCCAGCCGACTAGAGCATACAGGTCGCAGTGGTGGGTGGTATAAGGCGCTTTGGTAACAAAGCGGATGGCACCGTGATAGACTACATCCAATTTGCTGAGTAGAGTATTGGAAGCTATTTTGTAGATGACATCGCCGAAGTCGAGGATCGGTAGGATAGTCAGTTTTACTAGGGTAAGTTTGGTGGCGTGAGTGAAGGAGGCTTTGTTGCGGAATAGAAAACCGACTCTAGATTTGATTTTAGATTGGAGATGTTTGATATGAGTCTGGAAGGAGAGTTTACAGTCTAGCTAGACACCTAGGTACTTATAGATGCCCACATATTCTAGGTCGGAACCATCCAGGGTGGTGATGCTAGTCGGGCGTGTGGGTGCAGGCAGCGAACGGTTGAAAAGCATGCATTTGGTTTTACTAGCGTTTAAGACCAGTTGGAGGCCACGGAAGGAGTATTGTATGGCGTTGAAGCTCGTTTGGAGGTTAGATAGCACAGTGTCCAATGAAGGGCCGGAAGTATACAGAATGGTCGTCTGCGTAGAGGTGGATCAGGGAATCACCCGCAGCAAGAGCAACACCATTGATATATACAGAGAAAAGAGTCGGCCCGAGAATTGAACCCTGTGGCAGCCCCATAGAGACTGCCAGAGGACTGGACAACGTTCCCTCCAATTTGACACACTGAACTCTGTTCTGCAAAGTAGTTGGTGAACCAGGCAAGGCAGTCATTAGAAAAAGTTAACTGTCCTCCGGCCAGGGGAGGACGATCTGGGCAGTCCCTGCAGTCCCCGTCAATGTGAGAGCCTGGGAGGTGTCAGGGACTCCGGCTGCAGTATGGAGACTGACTCTGCATTATTCAGCTGCAGTAAGTGGCCCTCTCTCCCTCTCCTTACCTTGTGAGCGCTGATGGAGTTCATCTGGCTGTGGGTTTCCCCAGTGACGATGAGGTCACTGCGGCCAGCGTCTGTCGAGTGAGAAACAGGCATTTACCTGACCTGACATCCCCTCTGACCATTTCACTGTACCACACTATGCTCAGGGGAAGAAGTATAGTACAACGGCTCCAACATAGAACATGGCGTTATTATTACATCATAGTCAATTATAGCCTCTAATGCTGTTAGTAGCCTATAATACTTTTAACAAATTCTAAAAATCACAGATAAAATAGAATAGCCTATCCATTCTGATTTTCTATGCCTACCTACCTCACTGATCTCATTAGATGTTGAAGATAATGTGTCCTAATGAGGAACAGGGGTATTTGTCACCCTGACTCTCACCTGAGTGGCCCTCTGTGGTGTATCCCAGGTTGACCTCCCCCCCGGTCTCCTCGGCAACGGAGCTTCTTCCGCCCTTTGATTCGTCTATCCTGTGGAAACCAAGAGGAAAAGCCCAATGGAAAATATGACCTATTCCTACAGATCTCAGTCTCCTACAGCAGGAAAATGGTGTAACCTTGAAAGAAGCAACAGTTTTGTGAGCTTTATGTTGGTACTATAAATTGTCTTCTCTTGTGACTGCAGTGTACAGGCTATAGTGTTTATTTCCCCATTGTAATCTGCTGATACCTATGAAAAAATAAAGCCATTATAATTATTCAATTTATTTAGACTTAACAACTCTTCTGTCAGCGTGTTCACTGCTTCAATAGTAAAATGGTATCATTAGGGACATTAAAACTGCTGACAAATCTACTAGCTATGTTTGACCCTCCCTAGAGTATGCCGCACCAGTTTGGCACAGCTCCTTGACTCAAGCCCTCGCTGACCAAATCAAATCAAATCAAACTTGAGCGAATACAGAAGCATGCTTGCAGAATCCTCCTTGGCACGGCATATGCCCTCACTTCATGAGAGAAGAGAGAAACTGTGCCTGGACTTCAAGTCCCCCATCAGAGACTGATTACCTGCCTGCCCAGGACAAGTGTCAGGCACCTCCACCAACATTACACATCTGCTTTCAATTCCACAGGCCAGGACGTCGCACATTCCATACCTATGCAAATGAATTTGAGTCTCCTGAATGTACACATTGTCATGAATTCCACTTGTGAGATCAACTTGGATGTGTTATTGTGTATGTATTGTTTTCTGTTTCCTTGACTACCATGTGGATATTGTGGAGTAAACTATAGTTCCAGTCTTAATGTCCATGTTATAATCTAATAACCATCTAATGTTCCAAATGATTCTCAATTCTTTATTTAATTAACTATAAAATCCCAGTCTCTTCTCAGACACAAGGTAGACTCGGAGCCATATAAATACATGCCTTTGGGTAGACTTATTTACTGATTTATGCTGAGTCCCAGCAGTAACTTGTGTAAAGGACTAATGGAATTTTGTATCAATAGGATGAGACTGTATTAGTTCCCTCTCACAAATGTTTTCCATAAATCGTTTTATGGATGGTTAGTCACGTCCTCGAAACCACATTTGATCCTGGATCTTCATTCGTCAGCTCTCGCCAATAAAAATAAATACCTGTACCGTTTCAAACACTGTATAATCCCACATCAACAAGCAGGTTGAGAGGTTAGAAATAATGGCACAAAGAGCATCAAACTCTCACCTTATTTCCTCCGGTAGGCTTGATTCTGAAAGACAACCAAATACAGAAAATTACATGTCATGATCTTATGTGATCTTACATTATGGCTATCATACAGGGTTTTCACTGTCTCAATGCTCAATCTAGACCTATACAGTAATCCTGACCTTGCTTGTGGTTGCATAGACCACAACATCATTTAGTTTGCTCAGTGTCTGAAGCTCCAAAATACACTCTTAGAAAAAAAAGGTTCCAAAAGGGTTCTTCAGCTGTACCAGTAGGAGAACCCTTTTTGGTTCCAGGTAATAACCCATTTTGCTTTCAGGTAGAACCCTTTTGGGTTCCATGAAGAAAGGGTTCTACCTGCAACCAAAAAGGGTTCCTCAAATGGTTCTTCTATAGGGTGAATGAGTGTATAAGAGTGTATGACAGCTGTAAATGCAGCTTTCACTCGTTTTGGGCCAGCACACACTCACTGTAGCCTGAGGTCACTTAAGAAATGTTAGAGTGAAAGCCTGAGCTGATTGTTAATGAATATTATCACACAGCATCATTACCTTTCTTAGCCCAAGGTCCTGGCCAGAGAGAAAACAATTCTATAACAATGGCGGTACAGATGGTGCCGGCCCAGGAAAAGGATAAACCAGACTCTTTTACAAGAGGAGAAATTGCCTCGTCCTTTATTGTTTTAAACCCACACTGTTCAAAGTTATTAAGGTGAATATATTTCATCCACATTCTGTCTGAATAATTACAATGCATACATTACTCTTCAGTGTGTTGGATTAGTTCAGGGAGCAAGACTGACTTGGAGCCATGCCATTTTCTTAAATGGGAAAAATACTGATTATGTTGATTTGACGCTTTGCTGCCTGGGAATTACAATAAGGAAAGCAGCGGGAAAGGAACTGGACCAAATCAAGGACAGTGAAAAGATACCAGCTATTGGTGAATACTGTAAATGTACTTAAGAGGGCACACCTGCCTTATTAAGATAATCCTACAACTGCCAAATAACGGCCCTGATTTGCACTGGTCTGAAATCAGTTTCAGGGATTAGAGCAGTCTAATTTATGACTCAGGGGCAAGTTCTGTTATCTCACACAACAGCAAGACGGCCGCCTCGTCGCCCACAACAACGATCACCTCCGAGATGGCTCTCCAGAAACTCCTCACCAACCATCTCTACCCCTAAAGTCGCCAAAGACTCACAATACATTCTAGTCACTGGTTGCTGGTAACCCAGAAAGACATTAATCCCAGGGGTATGAAGTTGAAGATTTTTGGGGGTCATTTCAGAGACATGTTTGTGGATTGTGGCCCCTATTAGAGTCATAATGAATCAGTCTTGGTATATAAACTAAAATAAATATATATATAAAAATAAACTAAATATGATTGGCTAACTCCTGCCTAATGTAATTATCACCCATATTCATGAGTCTGTCTACCTGTGTTACTTAGTGACAGAATAACTGCATTTCCATAGAGTGACCACCAGGAGGTGCTGTGTCCAGTGTGTCTCTCCTGGACAACTATCTCTCCATGGTAGTGCTCCTGTATTTTACGGACAGGTGGGGGGTTAGGCCAAAGCCAGCACTTTAGACCTGGAGCATTCCGCTGACAGTTGAAGTTCTGTATGTGTTCAAAAATCCATGACCTTGCCGATGCAGGCGTGGGGCACACTGCAGAATCACTACGTGTGACAGCCTAATTCCTTCATTATACTTTAATCATTGTTCCTGTGCCCCCCGCGTGGGGGGGGGTGATGGACATTTTTCACTGAGCCGTATAAAAAGAAAAGGTGCTTACTTGCTCTTCTCCTCCGTATGTAACAGAGGACAATGCAGATGCTTAGCAGCAGGAGCAGGAGCACGGCGGACACGGAGGCTGTTACTGCCATTAGAACAGCGCAGTCGTCACAAACATTCTCCACACCCACCTCTGCAACTAAAAAAATAAGGTAATTTATGAGGTTTAGTCCCAAAGAAGCTGAAAAATTGCATTATTCAATTAATTAATCAATTAATCAATCAATCAATAGACTATTATCAGGGTTTGCTGGCACGGAGAGTGACGTCTTTTGTTTACACTATTGAATGTATTTCAAGACTACCCAAACCACAGAGGGGAAACTCAGTGAACGCAGCAAATCCTGCAGCTCCCAATACTCTATTCATGTAGGATGACTTCAGAGAGATTGGGAACACTTTGCTCCACTTCAATGGTGATTAAAGCCTTGTGTCTATCCTGCAATGTCTTTCTTGTAATTTCTCTCATCACCAATAACAATTCCCCACCATCTGCTTTCACTGATGAATATGTGGACATAGACAAACCCCAGCTCAGAGTAGAGAGAAAGAGTGAGAGAGAGTGTTTATGTTTCTCACCCACAGTCAGACGTACACCGCTGGCCTGGGGCGTGGGGAGGGCAGAGACAGAGGCTAGGCACTCCACATGAGAGCTCTCTGCTGCCTGGACGCTGAGGTTACTGGTCAGGTTGTAGAGCCCATCCACATCAACAGGCCCTTCCGTGCTGATGTTGTACTGACTCTGGTCCACCTCTCTGCCATTCACAAGCCAAGTCAGACTAGGCACTGGGTACCATCCTACAGCCAGGCACTGGAACAGGATCTCTTCCCCCTTCAGCACAGTCACGTTCCCCCCTGTGATGGCCACATTACCCCTCTCTGGAAAGAACATTTTAAATGTTTTGGGATACTGTCTGTATTTTTTTTTACAGTTTACCAGGTCATTCTAGTCCATTGTGAGACTGATAGGGATTCTCCGATCGCAATTTACCTGCTCACTTATAGAGGCTTCTTACTCTTCCTAAATGATTAATCGTGTGCCTCGAGGTCTCAATTGGCTGATGGGAGAATGCCTCTTTCCCCTCTCAGACACTGGCAACCAAATAAGCCACTTAGACTGGGCAATATCGTCTGTGAAGTCTATTGTCTGGCAGAGTGAAAGGCAGACGGCGCAGCAGAGAATTGCTATAGATAGACAGATAATTACTGACGCTTTGTCGCTTTGTCTAACCAAATTACATTCAGGATCAAAGCTTTCAATGTTCTGTGCACAATGACGGCTCCCCCATTCGTCATAGGCTGCACTTTCATATTTGATTTGGTGTCATATACTGTAAGTTGATGTGTAACTTTGATTACACCGACTCCCCTATTGAAAAGGCTGTAAAAGGAATCTCAGCAGTGCAATAAAGTAATGGGGATCAGAAGAAGAAAGCAGCATCTCACTTCCATGGACTAATAAACTACTGCAACTAATTATGGATGGAAGATTGATACATTTGAGGAGAGATAGTCAGTCTCTCACAACATGAGGCTCCTCCCCATCATTCCAATCTAAGTGATCTCTGAAATAAGGTTTCATAAGGTTTGTTAATCACAGTAAGCCTAGCCATCTTAGACAGGCTTGGTGACTGTTTCCTGAGAAGATACTGTGTTTTTTCAATAGGGCCCTCGGCAGGGAAATTGTAACTCTGAGGGACAGCATTTAATCTGGAAGAAGTATGGGCACTTTCTGCTCAGATTAGCAGTATTGTATGTTCCAACAGCACTAGTGGTTATGCATGTGTTTGTATGTATTTGTATGTGTGTCTGTGTATGAATTTATTCTGATGAACATCCAATCACCAAAGGCATACTCTGATTTACACCAGTGGCCTCATCCTCGGCTCTAGCCCTTACAGCACATTCTGTTCATATTATATCAACCACATACAGACATATTGATTTGTTGAAGAGAAAATGTGTGTGTCTGCATGTGTGTGTCTGTGTGTGTGTGTGTGTGTGTGTGTGTGTGTGTGTGTATATTCATATATGTCTGTTTGTTTGTGTGTCTGCAAGCAGTACGTGTGTATACGTTCTGTGTGGGCGTGTTTACATCACATTCATATTGGACAATTAGAACGGAGGGCTGAGGAGAGCAAAGGGCCCGTTTCCAGTGTAGATTTGTGGCTCTCCTCCGATGGTATATTTGGACCAACAGGCCACAAATCACCAGCAGAGTTGCTGACTGGTAACTGGAAAACACCTAGATGCACAATTAATTCAAAGGCTCTGAGATCTTCTGCATCCACACTGGAGGACTTGATCCACCATGCACTATTGTTAATGGGTAGTGGTTACATACACTGAGTATATAAAACATTAAGACCACCTGCTCCTTCTATGACATAGACTGACCAGGTGAATCCAGGTGAAAGCTATGATCCTTCTTGATGTCACTTGTGAAATCCACTTAAAATCGTGTGTGCCATTTAGAAGGTGCCTGGGCAAGACAAAATATTTAAGTGCCTTTGAACGGGGCATGGTAGTAGGTGCCAGGCACACCGGTTTGTGTCAAGAACTGCAACACTGTTGGATTTTTTCACACTCAACAGTTTCCCATGTGTATCAAGAATGGTCCACCACCCAAAGGACATCCAGCCAACTTGACATAACTGTGGGAAGCATTGGAGTCAACATGGGCCAGCATCCCTGTGGAATGCTTTTGATACCTTGTAGAGTCCATGACCCAATGAATTGAAGCTGTTCTGATGGCAAAAGGGGGTGTCCAACTCAATATTAGGAAAGTGTTCCTAATGTTTGGTATACTCAGTGTATGTCAGTTATAATGTGTAGAATTGGCAATAAAGGAGGAATCCTGTAATATATTGAAGGCAATGGGTCATTGCTTTGTTCCCTCCTTTTTGCATGGATGACTTTGTTCAGGCTTTTAGCTGAGCTCTCAGTTTGCAGCAGGGCAAAATTAGCTGAATAATGAGAGCAGAAAGGGGAATATCTGAATATCTTGTATTGTGTAATGTCATCTTCATCATCTTAAAAAAAAAAAAAATGTTTACATATCATCATCATAACCATCTCATTCATTTTTATGCTAAAATGTTGCAGAGTAAACATCATTAATACAATATTTATGTTTTCATCGCAAAATTAATTATTAATTTCACAGCTTTTCTTGTTACCAACCCATTTGTCTTTGGTCCAACTTTCCAATATGAGTGGAGTTTAAAATAAGATTATAGGACTTGTGAAAAATGTAGAGGAGATATCAGCAACACCTCCTAGCATTGCTACTGTCCATACCAGTTTATCAGTTCTGGTGAATCCTGGCCCAGTGTATGGGTTGTAATCAATCTTTATGTTTCTTCATTTCTGGCTGAGTATTCTCTGTGGTAATTCTTTTCCATGCAGGGCATCCCCAGAAAACCCTCGGAGATGATTCACTGGAATACTTTTGGCTTGGAGAAATAACAATTTCAGCTAAATCTGAGGAGGAGCTCCGATTCTTATCCTGCCCTGACTTTTGAACACTATTCAATATTTGTGTTACTCAATCTCTCCACACTTTCGCCCTTGTGGAACAGTCTATCTGCATGCTGTCAAACGTAGTGAAATCAGAGAAATGCACTGTGGTTACAGTGGCGCAAAGCACTGCATCAACGATCAGAAATTGAATAACGAAAAGGAAAACAGTAATGTCCTCCAGATCCAAATAAAAGTTCAAGAAGAGTATTTTCAGTCATTCATGAACTTGCTCCAAATACATCAACATAATATATCTGAACAAGATAACCAATAGTTCAAAGCACAGACAGTGATACTTTGAAAACCATGCCTGTCAAGGAAATCCATTATGTGAAACACCACCCTTATAACTTAGAAGATAACAGTGGTTTAAATCCTCCTAGTGGAACAAAATAATGGATACAGGGATAAAGGAAGAGGGGACAAAGAGAGAGAGATAGAGGAAACAGGAAAAGAGAGATGGAGGGGAAAGGGGAAAGTGAGAAAGAGGGAAATAGGAAACGAGAGATAGAGGGAAACAGGAAAAGATAGAGGGAAACAGGGAGAGAGGGGGAAAAGGAAAGGGGATACCTGGTCAGTTGTACAACTGAATGCTTTCAATCGAAATGTGTCATCCGCATTTAGCCCAACCTCTGAATCAGAGAGGTGCCTTAATCGGCATTAACAAGTCGAGAAACAGTGATGGAGAAACATATGGAAAGAGAGATAGAGGGGGAAAAGGGAAACAGGGTGAGGGAAACATATGGAAAGAGAGATAGAGGGGGAAAAGGGAAACAGTGATGGAGAAACATATGGAAAGAGAGATAGGGGGGAAAAGGGAAACAGTGATGGAGAAACATATGGAAAGAGAGATAGAGGGGGAAAAGGGAAACAGCGATGGAGAAACATATGGAAAGAGAGATAGAGGGGGAAAAGGGAAACAGGATGAGGGAAACATATGGACAGAGAGATAGAGGGGGAAAAGGGAAACAGCGATGGAGAAACATATGGAAAGAGAGAGAGGGGAAAAGGGAAACAGTGATAGAGAAACATATGGAAAGAGAGATAGAGGGGGAAAGGGGAAACAGCGATGGAGAAACATATGGAAAGAGAGAGAGGGGGAAAAGGGAAACAGCGATGGAGAAACATATGGAAAGAGAGATAGAGGGGGAAAAGGGAAACAGCGATGGAGAAACATATGGAAAGAGAGAGAGGGGGAAAAGGGAAACAGGGTGAGGGAAACATATGGACAGAGAGATAGAGGGGGAAAGGGGAAACAGCGATGGAGAAACATGGAAAGAGAGATAGAGGGGGAAAAGGGAAACAGTGATAGAGAAACATGGAAAGAGAGATAGAGGGGAAAAGGGAAACAGCGATGGAGAAACATATGGAAAGAGAGATAGAGGGGGAAAAGGGAAACAGTGATAGAGAAACATATGGAAAGAGAGATAGAGGGGAAAAGGGAAACAGTGATGGAGAAACATATGGAAAGAGAGATAGAGGGGGAAAAGGGAAACAGTGATAGAGAAACATATGGAAAGAGAGATAGAGGGGGAAAAGGGAAACAGCGATGGAGAAACATATGGAAAGAGAGAGAGGGGGGAAAAGGGAAACAGCGATGGAGAAACATATGGAAAGAGAGCTAGAGGGGGAAAAGGGAAACAGCGATGGAGAAACATATGAAAAGAGAGATAGAGGGGGAAAAGGGAAACAGGATGAGGGAAACATATGGACAGAGAGATAGAGGGGGAAAAGGGAAACAGCGATGGAGAAACATATGGAAAGAGAGAGAGGGGAAAAGGGAAACAGTGATAGAGAAACATATGGAAAGAGAGATAGAGGGGGAAAAGGGAAACAGCGATGGAGAAACATATGGAAAGAGAGAGAGGGGGAAAAGGGAAACAGGGTGAGGGAAACATATGGACAGAGAGATAGAGGGGGAAAAGGGAAACAGCGATGGAGAAACATATGGAAAGAGAGATAGAGGGGGAAAAGGGAAACAGTGATAGAGAAACATATGGAAAGAGAGATAGAGGGGGAAAAGGGAAACAGCGATGGAGAAACATATGGAAAGAGAGATAGAGGGGGAAAAGGGAAACAGCGATGGAGAAACATATGGAAAGAGAGAGAGGGGAAAAGGGAAACAGCGATGGAGAAACATATGGAAAGAGAGCTAGAGGGGGAAAAGGGAAACAGCGATGGAGAAACATATGGAAAGAGAGATAGAGGGGAAAAGGGAAACAGTGATAGAGAAACATATGGAAAGAGAGATAGAGGGGGAAAAGGGAAACAGGGGTAGAGGGAAACATATGGAAAGAGAGATAGAGGAGGAAAAGGGAAACAGGGGTAGAGGGAAACATATGGAAAGAGAGGTAGAGGGGAAAAGGGAAACAGGAATAGAGGGAAACAGCAAAAGAAGGATAGAGCAATAGAGGAATACAAGGATAGAAGGAGGGCGTATCAGGTGAGGGATGACAGACTAAATCCTGGCTGGTATATCATTTTAATTATTTAACCTTTATTTAACTAGGCATGTCACTTAATAACAAATTCTTATTTACAATGACAACCTACCCTGGCCAAACCGGACAACAGTGTCCAAATTGTGAACCACCCTATGGGACTCCCAATCACAGCCAGATGTGATGCAGCCTGGATTCGAACCAGGTACTGCAGTGACGCGTCTTATAACTGGCGCTCAGGAGAGTGCCCTCCACCCTGTATTTATAACTAGCCCAATCGATTTCCATCCCACACACTCCAACAATGTCATACAGCCCATCAAAACAGCTAATGCAGCAGTCTTCCTTTGAGACAGGCCCCAAATGAATTCCCTCCATTGATATACACCTGGATCGATGTCCAACAACCAAATCAGCAGCTGTGAGAAAAACGAGAGAAAATCTACCTCGCGCATGAAACCCCAAACAAGTTCAAACAAAACCTTTCAATTAAAAGAACAAGCCAATATGACTTAGGAATACATTGAGTTTTTGTCTCTAGGAGTGTGTGGGTGGCATCATCAAGGATAAGGTTCAACTTTTTGTTTATTCTGCTTTTCCTCTCCTAGTCAAGGTTAAATCCTTCCTTCATGTCTTCTTTCATTTTTTATTTAACCTTTATTTAACTAGGCAAGTTAGTTAAGAAAAAAATCGTATTTACAATGATGGCCTACCCCGGCCAAACCCAGACAACGCTGGGCCAATTGTGCGCCGACCTTTGGGACTCCCAATCATGGCCGGATGTGATTCAGCCTGGATTCTAACCAGGTAAAGTAGTGACGCCTCTTGCACTGAGATGCCCCTGAATAGTGTTGCCACTGTTTTGTTTTCTTTGTGTGTGTATGCACGTGTACACGTGAGTGTGCGTACATGTGTGAGAGACAAGGAGAGAGAGAATCCATAAGAAACTAAAATCTCACTTCACAGCTGCCTTTTGAAATACTCTCTTGAAAAACCTTTGCAGTACAGTAGCTGTGGCTCCTTTGTTTCTCTGCCATACTAAATACTGTCAGCCAGCCAGTAGGCAGCCACCTCAAGGACAGCCGAATGAGAAAAGCACACAAACCTTGAACAAACAGATCGGCAGTTTGCCTCTGGATGTTTTGGAGGTCACAGGTCACCTGCCCCTGGTTGCTGCGCTGGACTCTATTCAGTGTAAATTCCCAGCTGGAGAGCTGATTGGTGGAGCAGTTAATGGCGTTCACATTGGGGTTGTTTGAGAGAATACCGTACTGGGCTGAGATGGTCAACACAGAGCCACCGTTGAGGATCCACACCATCACCTCCCAGGGCTCAGCTGTGCTGCAGATCAGTCGGGCCGTGTCACCTCGCAGCAAAGTGATGGTTCTGGGATTCAGCTGCATCTGGGAATTCAACACTAACAGGGACAGACAGAGACATGGGCGTCAGAAGCATGGTGGTCGGGGAATGTGGGTGACATTGGGGTGTTGTGATAAAATCATGATTGAGTTATAATAGAAACCAATGACACATTTCAGTGTTTGAATCCCACTGAATCACTCTCTGATATGGTATATGAGGTGTGACTGTCTTGGTTGATTGTGAGGCTGTTAGAAACAAGCACGATCTGACTAAGATTCATCCTCGAAAAAGCATTACATAAAACTGACTCAAAAATAGTTTTGAAATGTGACCTACTCAAGCTTATCTCAATCTTTCTTACCCCAAATTTGCATATACATCTTTTGAATGCAGACAGAGGTAAAACATTAGTCACATGCTTGTGACTAGACAACCATGTAAACCAGTGGGTCCAAATGAGGAGAGCGACTCTAAATCTGTGCCGACCTGTCCAGATGGCAAGCAGGATTTGGCTCGGGCAACCAGGATTTACAGAGTAGAGTACAGACCAAAAGGACAATGTAAATTAGGGCCCATAGCAGCAGCAGGCAGCAGGCAGCGAGCGGGTGGGCGCTCTTTATGTAGCACTGCGCTGGGATGGGTAAACAAACACATTAACAGCTGAAGTGCCATGTTAGATTTAATAACCAACAAGACCGTGTACCTGGTAAAGAATAGATAGACTGTATAGTCTGTGAGGAGAAAAGCTCTGCTGTGAGACATTTACATTACTCTCCTTCTTTAGAAAAGTCATCCCCCAATTGAATTTCAGTGGTGCATCACAACTTAATTCCATTGATAAAGGGAGGTGTAAAGGGGAAAATATTAATGGGTCTGGTGCAACTTTGGAATATGAAATAATACGCTAATTTCCAAGTAATCTGGGTGACGTATAAATTGTTTGTGCAGTGCTAACTGTGTTAGCTGATATGGCCTGTGTGGAGTCATAAATGATGTATCCATTTGGGAAATTAGGTCTGAGAAATATCTAGGGCAGCTTATATAGCTCATACTTTTATGGGAGAATGAATGAAGGAATGAACATTTTCATGCTCTAATTTGAGATGGGATTCAGTGACACTCTTGTCCCTGACCACTATATCCTCCAACTAACAAGAAACACCACCAATTTGAGGAAATTAATTATGCAGAGCACATATATCATTAGGAAGTTAATTAGTGTGCCTGTGGGTTTAATATCAAGGGGTTCAATGATCAACCACATTGTGGTGGTGGTGGTGGTGGGGGGGGGGGGGGGGGGGGGGTACACAGGCAAATGAGTGACTTCTGATATAGGAATCTAACCCAAGTGTAGCCCTTGTTGGTATGACAGTCTCACCCTGAGCCACACAGGCCAGCAGTATCAAGGAGATGAGGTTGTCCATACTTTCCAGAGAACAGTCAAGCCATTGTTCCAAGCTGAAATGACACAGAGACAACAGAGTGAGATAAAAAAAAATACATTAATGAACATGTGTTCATTACAGAATGGATGTGGCAGTGTGTTACAGATACAATCATGCACACCATGTTGGCAGTCAAAGGCAGGAATCTGGATTGCTTTCTTTTCTAAATTGGCAGGAAAAACATAATTTATTTTGTGTAATGATATTGTCATTCAAATTTAAACATCTACTACCTCTGATTAAATGTACCAAAAATAAATCAAGGTGATTCAAGCTGTTTTTCCGCTTCAGAGAACGTTCTTCTCATATAAATGAAATTGACTTATCTCAAATAAGAAAAACACATCCCTAAAGTTTGTTCTCTAATTGTTCTCTAATCCTTAAGGTATAGTTTGAGAAGATACAATCTCTTGTAAAATAGAGTAAGTCCCCAAAAATATACTGAAGAGATACAGACCGATATGCACTATAAAATTTGTATTGTGTAATCTCGATGCAACTTCTCAACCCTATATCTTGTAATAATCGTAGATATCCAATAAATCATCCCTTATATTATATCTTTATGGTAATATGCAATGTTTGTCCTCCTATTGAATATGCTAGATACCACAGAGCTGCTATATCCCACAGAAATATGTTGACTGGGTGAATTTATTGTTGAACAAAATACAGATTTTTTACAGTATCTATCTCACTTACCTCAGTGTGAGGATTTCTGACAGGTACTGCACCACAGGCTGTGAGAGGAGGAACACTATTGATGATGCTTCTGATATTTCCTCTTGTGTGACGGTTGTGTACTGTAGCTACCATATCACCCAAAACCAGCCTGTTAAACATTACCACAGACGAATGGGAACTTTGCTCCCTGCCTCGAACAAATGGTGGCAAACATACATCATGACTCACTCCCACAGTCCCAGTGAGAACAATGCCATTGAAATTCCCCCAGTCTACAGAGGCTTCATGGCAGCTCCCCTCCCTCTTTAGGAGAATGGGTCTGGACAGACATCATGACCTGTACGTGAATTTAGAGGGAGAACATTGATCACTGTAATGCCAACCGACCAAAAGTATGCTGTGTTCCAAGGGAGAGCACATACGATAAGGACTCTGAGACCTCTGACGATTTTGATTTGCAAGGTATGTCTTCAAAAGAGAGCACCAAATATCGCATTTCTAGGACAAATTCACAAAACTCACCCTTGTAATACTTTATGCATATGTGGACATAAATGTGTTCTTGGTTTTCTTTTCCACTGAATTCTTTTCACGGTGCAATACCCTCCTCCCTAGCTCTTTCTGGAGTCCCCAGAGATAGGCTTTACACTGAGCTACATCCTGTTGACTTGACCTTGCACTGCCCAGCCCTAACATTGTACACTGATCTATAAATAAAACCCAATGAATTGAAAATAGAACATAATAGGCCATGGGGAGCTGTTCACACCATTCAACTTTATTGGCATTTCACTTCTCTTACATCTAGGGGGATCTCTTAGTCATCCACATAATTTTACATTCAACAAAGTGCACAGGAGATCAGCAGATAGTAACGTTCAGTGAATGGTGTCCAGTAGCTGCAAACACAGTCATAAAGCACGCTACATGAGGGTTGTCACTAGTTTCCACAGCCACAAAGTCATAATTATGGTTAAACCCCGCCCATTTCTACAATTTATATTTTACCCAACCCAACCACACTGCTAACCTTATGGTTAACCCTAACCTTAAAGTAAGACCAAAAGCAATTTATGGAATCTGACTTTGTACACTAGCTTATGAAAGCTAGTGTAAACACTACACAAGGGTCTTTCTCATGTTGGATTGAGACATAGAGTCACTGGGTTGCATTCACACATATAGATCTAATATATTTGCTGGCATCGAGTGAGAGGCACTGCATTGATAGATCTGTTTCAGTCTGAGATTATAAGTCCATTCAGAGTGATCTTCACTCGGATTCTCACAGGGTTATAGCTGTCCGTCATTGACTGCTAAGTTGTTGGTGGTGACATGCTCATCATTCTATACAAACTGTGGTATAAAACTACCATTTTGAATTTGAAACATGAGAAGTATGTTTGAAATCTTTAAAACACTTAACACATGACTGTGTATGTACAATTAGAAAAGCTGCTGAAAAAAAACAAACTAATAACACTATGTGATTGTGCTACACACTGGATGGAAGCTACCATAAACTAACAACGTTATACAAATGAAGTACAGCAACACATCTTCTCTAGTCCTAGTCCCCTACGCAATATAAACATCTGGTAAAACAGGGGGTTATCTCTGGAGTATGGGTGGGCCGTACAGACAGTGTGTGATTGGCAGGTTTCAGCCAGCAGGGTCCAGCAGGGGAACATGTGCATTCACAGTGAGCATCGTGGGTAGTGGGATGGGTGTGGGACGATCTGAGGGGTCAGGAAGGATCGGAACAGGGGGTCTCTCGAGGCTGGAAGACAAAAAAAGGTCACCAATGCGCCGCTGTTAGTGGCTGTGGGTCCTAAGCTTCCAGTCACCATGGTGCCCAAACTGCCCATGCCTCCCTGAATGCCAGTCCCTCCCGAGGCTCTTCAGTAGCTCACTTAACTGCTTTCTCTAACTGGGCGTGACAGGTTTTTTTTTTTTTTCAGGGAGGGGGTGTGGTGGGCTACGCCATCCGATCAAAGTCTCAGGCTGTTCCCTCTCATCAACCCAAATATCTCCTGAAGAGAGCAGAGTCTTTTCCTACACTACTGGAGAGTGGCGATGAGTGCGGCTTTGAAGATTACGATTATTATTATCATCATCACTGCCGCAGGAAAAGAAAAAAAGAGAATTCATGAGATATAGTTTTATATGGATGTTCCTTGGATCCTTCAGGCATTCTGTGCTTGCTAAAGCTTTTTGTGTAGAGACTGGTGACAGTCCCTGTTAAATAGACCAATGCTCTGTTCTCTCTAGCTTCTCTGACAGAACACTTATGAAAACACACAGCTACCAATACAGAACAGCAACAGTGTACATTACATACAGGGATTATATCCTCACTTTACACTGGTTGGTTTATGTGGTTTTCTATAATTGATATATATAATCTGTATGATATCATACAGATTATAACCTAGGTACATGTAGGGCACTAAACAATTCAATAGTATAATAATTCCAGTATGACAAGACATTTGCTAAAAGGGTCAAAAAGGCACAGAGTAATACATGTACTGAATAGTTTTCTATTTAAATTACTCTAGAAAGACATTCAGTAACAAGAAAACATGTTTATGAGATGCAGCCATCAGTTCACTGACTACAAACTACATGCTCTAATACTGCCACCCAGTGGCAGAGAAGAGAATTCCAATTAAGCAATAAATAAGTGTATTTTACCTGGGCAGTAGTAAATCACATCCTAAACCTTTCCTGGCTGTTACTACTCGTCCTCTTCTTCCTGCTGAGAAAAGAAAAGTGAGTAATGGCAACGTTGATGACAAGGTAAAGCAAGTCATTGTAAATAAGAATTTGTTCTTAACTGACTTTCCTAGTTAAATAAAGGTTCAATTAAAAGAAAAAAGAAGAGAGGAGAACAAAGATATCCCACTCAGTACTATCAATATAAGAGCCAAAATGTAGTTTAACTCCAAAGCGCCCATCTTAAATTAAGTGATATCACTCAGATGTGCTTGATTACAGTTTAGAAAGATTAGTGAGAAGTGGAAAAACTGATTTCATTCAGATAAGGCAGTCATCATCATCAATAACCATTACACAGATTCAGTAGAATATTCAGTAGAAGGCTTCTCAAAGTGGAACAAGAGTCTTTGTCATCATCATCAATAACCATAACACAGATTCAGTAGAATATTCAGTAGAAGGCTTCTCAAAGTGGAACAAGAGTCTTTGTCATCATCATCAATAACCATAACACAGATTCAGTAGAATATTCAGTAGAAGGCTTCTCAAAGTGGAACAAGAGTCTTTGCACCAAGGTGAACACTGGCGATAACTTTTTCTTCTTTCTCCTTTGCATAAGGGGGGGGGGGGGGGGGGGGGGTCCAGCAGAGGGGAAAAGGAAAAGTTATTGTGTATAGTTGGGTTAAAAGGGAGTAAAACCATATTACATTCCACGGGAGGCATCAAGAAAACAGGTAGGAGAGATGAGGATGGGAAGACATTAGGAATATATCCATTACTTAGGGCAAGGGAACAAGTTGTCCACAGGGATAAGGCACCATTCCCTTAACTGCCAGTGAAGGAGTAAGAGTAGTGTGGGCCTTTAAGCAAGGCACTGCATACTTCACAAATCATCCGACCACATTCACTCCAAGGTGCATGTGTTGGGTTGAGCATGTTGTTGCTCTAATGCAATTAGCTACATTTCTACAAACGTAAATAGCCTTTACACTATGGGTGACATTTTAAAAAGGTGATACAGTGCAATTATTTAGTCCTGTGACCAAGTAATTCACTGTTTTTAATGACTACATAACGGACAACTTGCTTGTGGATATAGTGCTTGCTGTGTATTCAAGATTTGACAAATAATGTCCACAATAACAAATGATTTAAAGCAGTGTAGTTTGGTGCAACATATCAGACACTGCCAAGATCTTGTTGTGGGGGAGCATTGCACAATAACAAACAGTCCATTCATCTTCTGCTGTGCTTGTCCTGTCCACACTCAGTCTCAAGACTCTCCTCCGAAAGAGAAGCCATGCCAATGGCTTTTTAAACATCACAGTTGTCATCAAGTTCTGGTCAAGTCACTAGGGATCCCTATGCAACACCGTAAGATCCAATTCACAAGCATGTCTATGTGTCAGACTTGTGATCATGTGCGCACGGGCAGATCTTGACACCAAACGATGCATGTCACCTGTTATGAAACATCCACTGGCACAATGCTACAGAATACTCAAGCCTCCACGTAAACCAATGGGCAATGACCTCATCCCAGTCGAACTGCATCAAAACCAGAACCAGAGTCAAGAGAAAATCCAATCATTTCCAAAGATTAAAGACAGCATAGCACAGGAGTGATGCTGGCAGCCTTGGGGAATAAGAAAGTAGAGAGGCTCTTCATAAACCCACACTAAATCCACATATGAAGGAGTAGCGTCATGCATAGGATCCATTTACTCCACGTTAGGGGCCACACCATGCAATGGGCTGGGAGCACAGCCAGAATATACCTCTGTTACCTCTGGGGCCTCTTCTTCTTCCTAAGGATGGGGATATCAGGGGTTTTGAGCATTTCAAAGGCAAGAGATACAATGGCCTATATTTGAGATAAGTGAAACGGCATGTCACTAAGGAGACTACAAGAGGGAGGAAAACCCTGTGCTACTTAATGTTCCCACTATTATTATTATTACCATAAGTGTACCGAATGACTGTGTTTGCGATGTTGTGTCTGTCATGCTGCACACCATCAGTTATCTGTACCACAGAGACCACCACCCATGCAGAAGCAGAGACAAATAGAGAGATAGAGACAGAGAAAGGGTGTTTCCAATCTAAGATCCACAGAAGATGCCACAAATTACAACCAGAGGAAACTATCTCAACCTCACTGACTGACTCTTCTTGCTCCTGCAATGAAGGTATAGGAGGTGGAGGAGAGCAAGAAAGGGGAGAAAGAACAGAGCAGAAGGAGAGAGAGCAAAAAGCAGTGTGTGTGTGAGAGAGACAGAGAGAGGGAGAAAGAGAGAGAGAGGGAGAAACAGACAGAGAGGGAGGGAGAGAGACAGAAAGGGAGAGAGAGAGAAAGTGAAGACTATTCTAAAATCACTATGAATGACAATGTTGGGTTTCTATATTATGGTCTGTGTTCTGATGGCTACCAGAGTTACCATGTTGCTCATCCAACGATTGAGATATCATTATCTGGCATGAGTGAGAGGGCTAAAGAAATACAGTAAGGGCTACAGTCTGTTCAGATGCCATACGTCGGTGAGATAGGTTTGTTTAATCTACATAAAAAGTAGTGGAGGAAGAAATTGAAGGAATGTTGAATAAACTCTGCAAGGTGTGGACGCAAGAAAAGCAGCATTGATAGAATGATGGAGAGGTAGAGGGGGGACAAATGTAGTTTAAAAACACATATCAATCTACCTCAAGCTGTCGCAGCTCTTCTTCCTCCTAGAAAGGACGAGATTAAGTGTCAGTGGTGTGAATGGAGAGGTCAGAGGTGAAACCAGAGGCATGCGCTATTGGAGAAGTCCGTTATTTTTTTATGGAATCTACATGTATAGTTCAGGCTGGCAGGAAGGAAGCAGCTACAGGACTAGGGAAGAAATTAGGAAGAAGAAGGCTAAAAGAGAGGGGAGACAGACAGAGGTTCGGAGGGAGTGAACACAGGCTACGGATGAGGGGCAAACGGCAGATAGATTCACACAAAGCCTTCTGATCTCTGCCAGACAAACCCACACAGCTGGTGACTAAGGGAACAACCGGAGAAATTCACAGCCGCAGACACCCAGTTACCTCCGACCCCAAATCCTCTTCTCCCTGGAAAACCAAACCAAGAGACGGGGAAAAGGGCAAAGGGGGGGAGGGGTCAATGTGTGGAGGAGGTACAAGGAGATGCTGGAGGAAGAGACCCTCTTGCAAATAGTTTTACATGCATGATTCAACATGAACCAAGCTGGAGCCCTAAAATATTTAGATAAACTTAATTATCTTTATCTGACTTTATTGGATTTATTTAGATGTACAATCCTTGTTACTGTATCTGTTTTAACTACTTATACAAGATATCTTTCAATGTAGACACTAAACAGAGTAGCAGCTAAACGAGCATGACATATTTCTAAATAAAATCAGCAAAATATCTTATCAAATGACAAATATGAATGTTATTGACTAGAGTATCTAATGATTATGTCTCTAAGGTGGCATGTCATAGAACAAATCAGTAGTGTTCTAAAATTGTGTCAAGGATTAAGATGAAATGCATCCGAACATACAGCAATCCTTCCACAGCAGACCTGTGGAAAATGGGAAGGGGTCAAAAACAACTAAATTGGATCTGGAGTTGTAAGTCATGGGACTTCGAAGGAAGAGGGGTTTCAAGCATTCAACATTACACAAGAAAAGCTACAACAAAGAAGAATGTGAGGTTAGTTGTCTGGATGTCGGACATAGATCACAATCACAAGGATGCCAACAAACTACATTAAAACTGAACACCCAAGGCCCTTAGCACAGAAATTGAGACTACAGTATATAATGGATACGATTTAAGGACTGAACACTACAGCTATAGAACATTCAAAGTAGATCTACCTCAGAAACCGGCTGATCGTCTTCTCCCTAAAACAACGAATAGCAGTGATTAGCTTTGGATCAACTCGCTAGCTTTCACCAGGTTACTGGTAACTAGGAAATAGAGATTTTAACAAATTGATTATTACTACAATCCAATAACATCACAAGTGCTTTGATATCTATTGACACGTTGCACATAAATACTGAAGGATATATTCAGTTGAACTTATTCAATAGCATATAACTTTCTATCTTATCAATAACGAGTTTATAGTGGTTCACTCTGTAGAGAACAACAGTGCCCTGGGTAACACGAACACATGTCTTGGTTTACTTTGCGTCTGTTTGTTTGTGCCACAGCACATTTTATTCAATACCAGCATTCGCTTCTGAACCCAACAGAACACAACAGAGGTATGAGACATTAAAAGAATGTGATATTTGACCTTTTCTGATCAGTCAGGCTTTTGCCTTCATATAACATTTACCATTCTCAATACAGCTTCACAATAAAAACATGTATTCATGAATTAAGCTGCTGTTGCAAGTGTATACAGATGGCATGTTATTAAGCATGTATGATGTGTTTTGTTACAATGGCTAGCGGACATTGCTGGGCCTGGGCCTGGGCATTGGCAAAGAAACTTCATAGTACTGATTTATAATCAGTGACTATGGCCAGGAAAACGTAGACCTAACATGCTTATTTCCCTTTTAGACCTACATGTATATGCTTTGTTGAGAATAGTTGAATGACTAAAATATATACAAAATAATAATTTACTTTATTCCAGAATATTAGAGTTAAATAAAGGCGCAATGTACTTTAGTATGGGACCATGTGTCAGGTCTATTGGATCCAGGCTAAGAGCGTTTTTTAGTGGGGCAGATGGCACAATACAGAGAGCAGTGGCTGTTGTTATTAATGACAATGCCCTTCATATCAGGCATTACTCCGGTGGACACAGTGTCGCCTGTTACCTTAGCCTCCTCATCCTCTACTTCTTCCTGTTTCGGATAAGAGAGAAAAATAGTGAGACTGAAACATCACTCCCAAATTTGTATTTGATTTCAATACTTTTCAGAAATGTAAAAACACTTTACCTGGGCTTCTTCCTGCTTCACGGGGGCCTTCTGACAGAAAGAGGAAAAAATAGAAAAGATTGTGTATTAGTATCTTTACAATGAGAGCATGACCTCAAGGAGGCATATGGGAAACAGAGAGCCTCTCCTCAAATGGGAGGTTGTGCAACTTGAACAGATTTCACAGATCAGGCACATTGAAGAACATGTGTGGATTTCCAGAGGACCCCCACCAACACTTACACACCTAGACATGGATGGACAGTAGAACTACACATACACACCCAGACATGTATGGACAGTAGAACTACACATACACACCTAGACATGGATGGACAGTAGAACTACACATACACACCTAGACATGGAGACACATACTACACATACACACCTAGCCATGGAGACACATACTACACATACACACCTAGACATGGAGACACATACTACACATAAACACCTAGACATGGATGGACAGTAGAACTACACATACACACCTAGACATGGAGACACATACTACACATACACACCTAGCCATGGAGACACATACTACACATACACACCTAGACATGGAGACACATACTACACATAAACACCTAGACATGGATGGACAGTAGAACTACACATACACACCTAGACATGGATGGACAGTAGAACTACACATACACACCTAGACATGGATGGACAGTAGAACTACACATACACACCTAGACATGGAGACACATACTACACATACACACCTAGCCATGGAGACACATACTACACATACACACCTAGACATGGATGTACAGTAGAACTACACATACACACCTAGATATGGAGACACATACTACACATACACACCTAGGCATGGAGACACATACTACACATACACACCTAGACATGGATGGACAGTAGAACTACACATACACACCTAGACATGGAGACACATACTACACATACACACCTAGGCATGGATGGACAGTAGAACTACACATACACACCTAGACATGGAGACACATACTACACATACACACCTAGGCATGGAGACACATACTACACATACACACCTAGACATGGATGGACAGTAGAACTACACATACACACCTAGACATGGAGACACATACTACACATACACACCTAGGCATGGATGGACAGTAGAACTACACATACACACCTAGGCATGGAGACACATACTACACATACACACCTAGGCATGGAGACACATACTACACATACACACCTAGGCATGGAGACACATACTACACATACACACCTAGACATGGATGGACAGTAGAACTACACATACACACCTAGACATGGAGACACATACTACACATACACACCTAGGCATGGAGACACATACTACACATACACACCTAGACATGGATGGACAGTAGAACTACACATACACACCTAGACATGGAGACACATACTACACATACACACCTAGGCATGGATGGACAGTAGAATTACACATACACACCTAGGCATGGAGACATATACTACACATACACACCTAGGCATGGAGACACATACTACACATACACACCTAGGCATGGAGACACATACTACACATACACACCTAGACATGGATGGACAGTAGAACTACACATACACACCTAGATATGGAGACACATACTACACATACACACCTAAGCATGGAGACACATACTACACATACACACCTAGGCATGGAGACACATACTACACATAAACACCTAGACATGGATGGACAGTAGAACTACACATACACACCTAGACATGGATGGACAGTAGAACTACACATACACACCTAGACATGGATGGACAGTAGAACTACACATACACACCTAGACATGGATGGACAGTAGAACTACACATACACACCTAGACATGGATGGACAGTAGAACTACACATACACACCTAGACATGGATAGACAGTAGAACTACACATACACACCTAGACATGGAGACACATACTACACATAAACACCTAGGCATGGAGACACATACTACACATACACACCTAGACATGGATGGACAGTAGAACTACACATAAACACCTAGACATGGATGGACAGTAGAACTACACATACACACCTAGACATGGATGGACAGTAGAACTACACATAAACACCTAGACATGGATGGACAGTAGAACTACACATAAACACCTAGACATGGATGGACAGTAGAACTACACATACACACCTAGACATGGATGGACAGTAGAACTACACATACACACCTAGACATGGATAGACAGTAGAACTACACATACACACCTAGACATGGAGACACATACTACACATACACACCTAGGCATGGAGACACATACTACACATACACACCTAGACATGGATGGACAGTAGAACTACACATACACACCTAGACATGGAGACACATACTACACATACACACCTAGGCATGGATGGACAGTAGAACTACACATACACACCTAGGCATGGAGACACATACTACACATACACACCTAGGCATGGAGACACATACTACACATACACACCTAGGCATGGAGACACATACTACACATACACACCTAGACATGGATGGACAGTAGAACTACACATACACACCTAGATATGGAGACACATACTACACATACACACCTAAGCATGGAGACACATACTACACATACACACCTAGGCATGGAGACACATACTACACATAAACACCTAGACATGGATGGACAGTAGAACTACACATACACACCTAGACATGGATGGACAGTAGAACTACACATACACACCTAGACATGGATAGACAGTAGAACTACACATACACACCTAGACATGGAGACACATACTACACATACACACCTAGGCATGGAGACACATACTACACATACACACCTAGGCATGGAGACACATACTACACATACACACCTAGGCATGGAGACACATACTACACATACACACCTAGACATGGATGGACAGTAGAACTACACATACGCACCTAGACATGGATAGACAGTAGAACTACACATACACACCTAGACATGGATGGACAGTAGAACTACACATACACACCTAGACATGGATGGACAGTAGAACTACACATACACACCTAGACATGGATGGACAGTAGAACTACACATACACACCTAGATATGGAGACACATACTACACATACACACCTAAGCATGGAGACACATACTACACATACACACCTAGGCATGGAGACACATACTACACATAAACACCTAGACATGGATGGACAGTAGAACTACACATACACACCTAGACATGGATGGACAGTAGAACTACACATACACACCTAGACATGGATAGACAGTAGAACTACACATACACACCTAGACATGGAGACACATACCACACATACACACCTAGGCATGGAGACACATACTACACATACACACCTAGGCATGGAGACACATACTACACATACACACCTAGACATGGATGGACAGTAGAACTACACATACACACCTAGACATGGATAGACAGTAGAACTACACATACACACCTAGACATGGATGGACAGTAGAACTACACATACACACCTAGACATGGATGGACAGTAGAACTACACATACACACCTAGGCATGGAGACACATACTACACATACACACCTAGGCATGGAGACACATACTACACATACACACCTAGACATGGATGGACCGTAGAACTACACATACACACCTAGATATGGAGACACATACTACACATACACACCTAGACATGGAGACACATGTATGTATGTGTATTACTGCATGTTCGGAACTAGAAGCACAAGTATTTCGCTACACTCGTATTAACATCTGCTAACCATGTGTATGTGACCAATAAAATTAGATTTTTGACATACTATACATACACACCTAGACATTGATGTGGAACAAAGAACATAGTACATATCAAGGAAAATCAAGAACAATGACGACACAAGGCTGCAAATGGAGTCAATTAAAACAAAAATACAAAACAGCCAACAAAGAGATTACAGTTAACTGCTCCAGAACAGAAGAGTGGTTAAACATCCAACAGATCGAAGGAATAATAGAACAGTCAACAGAAACAGCTACAGAACAGTCAATTGAAACAGTTATGGGACAGTCAATATAACAGTGGGTTAGTATGGTCCAGAGTTGAGAAGGAGAAGAGGACAACAGGAGCTTGAGGGAAACAAAACCCTGAGGTAGAGGAAAATACAATATTAAAGAGATGGAGGAGAGGAGATGCCACAGCACAGGATTCTGGGAGCCAATTACAGTGTCTTCTGTGGCTTCCTCTGTGTCTTCGACCGCCTCCTCCTCCTCCTTTGCCACCTTCTCTTCTGCGGCGGTGTCTTCTTCTGTGGCCTCTTCTGCTGCCTCCTCTCCTGTTTCTCCTCCCACCTCTGCTTCCACCTCCTCTGTGTGTTCATCTCCATTGAACTCCTCCATCGGAACCTCTCTTTTCTAGAGTGAAAACAACAATGTGCCATCAAGGGGGAAAAAACTATGTGTTAGAATAGGAATGACACAGCAGCTGTCATGGGCACACATCAAACACCAAGAGGGGAGCAGGCCTACTGCTGGAGTCACATGTTCAAAGACATCACAGAGTAAGGCATCAGCATCAGCAGCTCCTCTGAGTAAAGAAAAATGCATTAATAAATTAAGGGGAATTACATATGGCTGCAAGATGATGAATATCAGTATATTGTGCTGTGGAGAGAAATTAGAGATTTGCAATGATGTATTGTGTAGCAAGGAAGACTGCATATTATCACACTGCCGGAAGCCAGATAAATCAGTACAGTCAACAGTATCAATAAAATAACTGTCATTACCTCAACATCGCAACTTAAATGGAAAATAAACTGGCCTGGTACTCTGGAGAACAGCGAAAGCAGAGGGCTCAATTTGCACTCTTCTGGAAACCGCACCATCTAAAAGCCAGTGGGATTTATTAGAGGAAAATCACAGGTTCCGCTGGGCAATATTTATCTGCTGTCCCTGGCCCCCTCCTTGAAAAAAAATTAACAATTCCTTTTTCTGTGATGCTCATGCACCAGCATCCCAAAGTGAGTTGAGAAGTTTAAGTTTGCCTAATGTACTTCTTTTTAAATAAATCTCCATATAAATGTTCATATCATCATTTTTTACAACAGCATCAGCATGCTCTTCTGTAAGAACAATCCTATTATACTAATTATTAATTTGAAAAAGAATGACCTGATTCCCAATCATCTGCTATCTATTGAATAGAAATCATATATATAATATCATATAATTATTATAAACACTTGATGTGCTTTGCAAAAACTACAGATGAAATATAAACACAATGAAACACTATTAAAGTGAGAAATGTACACGTTAATTAATGAGGCATGGTTACACTGTGCTTAAACCAACTCTAAATTGACACTCATCCATGCAATGAGAGGATTAGCAACATTACTGGTTACTTGGTAATCGTCCATGGAAAATGAAACCAACAGGAGTTAACTGGAGAAATGGTTAAAGTTATGCTGGATGGGAGGAAACTGGGGGAGAAATGGTTAAGGTTATGCTGGATGGGAGGAAAGTGGGGGAGAAATGGTTAAGGTTATGCTGGATGGGAGGAAACTGGGGGGGGGATGGTTAAGGTTATGCTGGATGGGAGGAAACCGGGGGAGAAATGGTTAAGGTTATGCTGGATGGGAGGAAACCGGGGGAAAAATGGTGAAGGTGAGACAGGGACTGAGGGGATAAAAGAAAGGCATTACTAGTGAGTCATCATCAAGGTTCTCCTCCTCAACCTCCTCAGCTTCAAGGTTCTCTTCATCCTCAGCATCATCAGTTCCGTTCTCAACGGTCTCACTCTCAACGGTCTCAATCTCAACAGTCCCATTTTCAACAGGCCCATTCTCAAGGATAAATGCCTTTTCAGCCTCTTTCGCTTCCTGCACCAAGGAAAATTGTCAGGTTGTTTAACACAGTTGCATCATCCTCAACTAGCGTAGCATACATGTCACATCGTATCCCTCTCACACAATTAACCTCACTAACTCCTGCTTGCCCTCCAAATGAATATGATATACAGTATGGAGTGTAAGCAGCCATGTCTGAGCAAAAACAAACTAGGACAATACATGACTGAGAATGTCAGCTAAATAAACATTAAAACAGCCTGAGTTTATTTGCATTTTAAAATCCCTTGAGTGGAAAACAGGTTGTGTTGTTGTAATATTAAACTCAAAAGCTATATAAACATAATTTTCATTTTAGAAAAGTAAGTGAAAGTTGAATTCCAACCTTGGATCCTGGAGGAGGTGGCAGACCCAGGAAGGCAAACACTGCATTGTCTTCTTTAGCGTCAAAGAATGTCTCGTAGTCCTGTGGTAAAAGACAAATGAGACATTTCAGTTTAGTCTCTAATCGTTCTCTCAGCATTTTAATGGACATTTTCTCCCCAGCTTTACCTGGCCTATTAGTTACCACACCTTCTACATGATCTTGTTATGCTCACCCCACAGTAGCTCTCTTCATTGAAGATCTGAGGGGGTAGGGGGATCCCGTTGGTGGGCTTTTTCTCCACAGGGACATTTTCCCTCATCCACATGCGGTTGTCCTCATTGCAGGCAATGTCCAATGGAGCGTAGTCCACTTTCAGGGCCTCCAGGAACCCAAGCACATCCTGTTGCTTCTTTTTGATCTGGACCATCACACAGGTGTACAGACAGACAACACAGTATAGATAGGCTTCTGCTTTTTTCTATCATTAGGTTGGGGAGAGCAGAGTAGAAGACACTAATACATTAAGGAAACATTTTTACTTTTTGTTTTATATTTTCTGGACAAAGAATCAGTTCACATATCATATATATTATTTGATATTGTAGATTAGGTTTGAAGTAATCCAAATATATTCCAGAAGGTTCTGCAAGTGAATGCATGGTGATTCATTTTCAACAGATTGCTATTGCAGGTTTGGAATGTGATCTCAGCGACGGTCGAGATATATAAGGAAACTCGAGTTGTCCTAGAGCTCCTTAACTGAGAAGTTAGACCAAATAACGGTACTAAAAGTTGACAAACCGCTAAATTGTCTAGGCCTATAATAACCTAAACCGATTTGAATTTGTTTGCCAGATACATAAATGCATGTACTAAGAGCTGAACAATAGTCATGGGAAACAAAGTTAATTTAGCATTTAATAACAAAGACTCGGGTAAATGCTTACCGCTGTCGATCCTGATGAAGAAGCTAGAAATACTTTTATAACCATTTTGTTACGACGTGTTCTGTAGAATGAGGTACTAACGTAGGTTATTAAAGATACAGGCTGCCTCCCCTAATAGTATAGCGTACCCAGGACATTACTCTGCGAACACAAGCCACACCACTGAGGCTATTTTTGTCCCCAAACCCTCCATCACTTCGGGATTGGTGGGCCAGGTTTTATGCGTGCAGCGCTGACCGAGTGATTGGCAACTTGAGCTGTCTGTCGGCATGGGGACCACAAAGTTAGTTTGCAGCCACATGCAAAGTGCATATATGGACAGAAATAGCCACTGACCAACAGAGCAACTAGTGAAAATAATACCAAGAGTTAAATGAAATGAATGCATATTGTTGGACCATGATTATCTATAGGCCTAACAGTTTTGTTGTTGTTGTAAATCTACAGGGCACATCTTTATTTGTTTAACTTATTATAGGCAAATGTATATTTTTGTTGTTGTAGTATATACTGAAAGTTTATTAAAAAAACAATTGCAAACGAAGTCTAATGTAATTGTTTTACTAAAAAACAATTAGTTTATATACAAATTAGGATGGTGTGGTCTCTAATTCTCCCAAAAGCATTCAGTTCTAAGAAATATCCCATGATTAAGGAATGTATTAACATTCCTTGCCTATGATTTGCCCATATAATTCGAATATATTAAGCGCTCAGTAGCCAGAAAACTACATGTCCCCTCGTCCTATTCAATGAGAACGCTTGTTTCTACGGCAACCTAAAATACAATTGCAGAGACAGCCAGCCAACAACATAATCTGTCAATGACTCTCTTGCTCATGAAGATACATAATCATTTATTTGAATGCAAGTTAGTGGGGGGGGGGACATTTTGATTTTAAAAAAGAATGTCATGTTAGGATAGCATTGGCATGGGGAATTATTAGGCTTGGTTGTTAGCTTTGTAGAATAGTTGAAGTCAGGAAACATTTTTATCAAGGCAAGGAATGTCTGTCACTCTCTCTGTCTTCTAGACCTAGCTAGATAACGTTAGATTAGCTAAATGTATTAAACTATTAATGAATGTAAGTAGGCTATAGTTGAAAGTATAGATTGTTTTGGTTCTTATAATTTCACATACAGTGTGGCTAAATTATCTACTCCAGCTCATTGGATATCTGTCTACTATATTACAGAAACTGGTGCGGGCTTATCTTTGGGGACACATGTCTCTGAGGCTGAGACACCACAGCAGAGGCATAGTGCAGCAGGACAATGCTAACTATGAAGTGGGTGCAGGCGATGCAGACTCAAGCTGCTCCTCAGGCCAGTTAACCTCCTCCAGGTCAAGCAAGGGATGCAGCAGTAGGACCGGCAGCAGGGAAGACTCTCAGGGGTCATCCACCCAGTCAGACTACAAGGAGGAGGCTGACACTACTGCAAATAGGACCCTTTCCCTCTCACCAAGCAAGAAGCCAGGTCTAAGCACGAAGACAGAGAAAGCACGAAGTGTGTGATATCAATCTGATATTACATATCTTCTCATTGCTACAGACAGTCTACCTATAATTACATAAGTGTAGGCCTATAGGCCGAGATGGTTTGCAGCATATTCCCATGTAAGCATAACACTTAGGTGCCCTTTTCCTCTCAGCTCAAAACAAAAGAGGGCAGTGGTGCAAAAATAAGAAAAACACTCTTTCAAGGAACCACAAGGCCTCTCGCTTCCCTCCAATCAAGCCCCTGCAGGGCTCAAACCAGCGCACCAGTTCTGCCCACAGGCACCGCATCAAGGAACTCAACAGCCAAGTGTGGGAGCTACAGCAGCAGCTGAGTGGTGTCGCCACAGAGAACAAGTTGCTAAAGCAGCTCCAGGGCCGCCACGCGGTGGTGCTACAGCGCTTCCAGGATTCACAGAGTGGCCTTTCCCGGGTATGCTGCAGTAAAAAAAATTGGGCTTGAATAATTGATTTATAACACAGCTATAACAAACTCCTAATCAGCTAACAACAATAATCTGATTTTGTAGCATTGGCTAAGGTCATAATGTTTTGCACCCACCCACACCGTGGCCAAGCACGGAAACGCGATGCGCGCTCTGCAGGAGCTCAAGCGTAAAGCCCGCAACCGCCGCAACTGTCCATCCAGGCGTCTGAGGGGCACAAAGTTGGAGCTGCTGCGCACCAAAGACGCTCTGTACCGGCTGCAGCTGCTCAGCGAGGACTGCAGCCTGGAAGAGAGGAAAGAGCTGAGCCACAGGCTGGCCCTGATCACTGTGGACCTACACAGGAAGAACAAGAGGATACAGGTACAGTACATGCACTCACATGGCAGGGCTGACTCCAGCAGCACCCTGCATCCCACTGTGGTCACTAAAGATCCCATGGCGCTTATCGTAAGTGTGTTAACCCTGGTGTCCTGGCTAAATTCCCAATCTGGCCTTCATACTATCATGATCACCTAATCATCCCCAGTTTACAATTGGCTCATTCATCCCCAGGTTGTTGCTGTAACTGAGAATGTGTTCTCAGTCAACTTACCTGGTAAAATGAGGTTTAAATACATGTTCACAGGCCAGGTGGATGTTTGGATTGAAACTGATTGGGTTTTCAACTCTGTCCATTTGTCTTCTATGGGGAGACCGATATAGGTGGACAGGGTCAACACAGTTATGCTAGATTGATAATGCACACATCCACAATGTTATATCTGTAGTGAAATGTAAATAAATTGTGTTGCAGGACTTAGAAAGGAATCTTGAGCTGAGCCAGATATCCTTCAATCACCCTCTTGCCACAGAAACAAGGAAGACCAATGAAGCCAGAGAGCTGTCTGATTACCTCCAGGCACAGATCAATCTGTTGACCAAAAAAATCTAAGTAAGTTTATAAAGAACTTGAGAGCAGCAACATACAGAGTGTAAACAACATTAGAAATACCTTCCTAATATGCCTCCACCGGGTCAGTCTATGTCATGGCAAGAGCAGGTGTTCAGAAATGTTTTGTACAATCAGTGTAGGTAAACTGTTCCAGATCTTAGTAGATTTGGAACAGTACTGTTGTTTGAAAGAATGGTAATGTGATTTAACTCGCAGTACTGCAATGTAAACACAAGAGGGAGTCTAATATAGCTATATTTCTGAAGGAATAATTGAAGGTTGGAGTAAAATACCCATTTCCTAAACTTGCCTGGCTACCCAAACGCTACACCACACCCACGGACGTTAGTTTCTTCTTCGCAATGAATCTGGATCTGAGTACCTCCCCGACAATTTATATAATGTAAATACATTATAACCATTCTAATTGGTCCCAGAAAACGATGGATTGGGCCAGAGCCAGAACACACATGGGTAAAGCTGCGTTTTGAAAATTCATAATTGGCTTTGATACTCTAATTGATTAGAGATGATCCAATCGCTGATTACTTTATTTTGTACAACACCCCTCATTTTGACATCCCCACAAACAACTTAAAAGATGTCAGTTTCAGACTGAAGTATGTAGCGAACATAAGAGCAGCGGACAAATTCAGTTTGAGTCATCGGGCAACTTGTAAACCTGCCTGGTAATAGATATCAGGATGATAACACTACATTTGAGAAATGAACATTTATTGTACATATTGCATTCTTGAGAAATGGCTTACTGATGCATTTAACACGAAATATAGGAAAGAGAGAGAGAATTGGAGATCCACAAAATCTACTCACATAGATTTCCAAAAGGCTGGAACAGAAAAGGTACAAAGACATTATGAGCTACTTTAACTTTTAACATGTTCAACCCATGATCCAGATCAAACATTTTTTAACTTGAGGATTAATATATTTTGCCATTAACAGGAGCAAGAGAAACTAAATCTGTTCAAACAGATGACACATCCTCTCTCCCCATCGAGGCTCTGTGCCAATTTGAACTAGAATATGCCTGTTCACTCCAGCATCTGAAGTTGGAGAAGCAGAAGAGTTTGAGCTGGGTATGTAAATGAGTTTCGTTCTCTCTCCCATTCTGTGCAGAATGCTGTTTAAATGGGTAACGGTAAATAAAACATTTATTCAATATTGACAGATAAAAGCAAATATTAACTCCTTGATAAAAGTTTGTGTATTGAGTTCCAGTGTAAAGTTGATATGTTTTATTTTTTTTCAGGAGTCCTTTGCAATTGGCTTCCCAGACAGAAGTGACACAGCAGACCCGTTAGTGGATGACAGAGGATCATACGATAATGAACATTTTGCTGGTAAGGATTTTAAAAACTTTACTACAGCCTATTGGGACTACTAATAAACAGATGCAAAGTTAAGGGGATATTGAGGAAAGAAATGTTTAAATTAGATTCTGAAGTGTGTACTCTCCAGTCACAGAGTATATGCAAACAAGAGAGCAAACACAAAAAACTCCCAAACATTGGGACTAATTAAAGCTCACGTAAGTAACAGGACTGAAATAACCGTTCCTGTGTCATGTTATATCCCAAAAAAAGCCAAGAAAATTATGGCCCCAATTTTTTTTTTTTATGTGCAAGCAACTATCCTATTTATCCACAGACGATGGAGAGCTGCATGGTGATTATGACAAGGAGGATCCACAACTTTAGGGTGAGGAGTATTGCCTTGCAGAGGAGGCAGTGAGTTCCCTCAAGGCTTCAGAAGGAGAGCAGACAGAGCCATTTGAAAGCTAGGTCCGGTACACTCTGGATGACTTTCTGAATACAGAACGTGCCAACAAGGCCCTCGAATCCTCTCCCAGGACCAAGCGCCTCTACACATTCAAAGAAACCATCCAGAACCTGCACAGTGGGAAGCCTGCCTATGCCAGCCATAGCCAAAGCCTGAGAAAGAGCCCTACTAAATACATCAAGAGCCAGGCCAGGGTGGAGAACCTGGGGTCTAGGGCGTATGAGCCCTCCGTCACTCTACCAGCAGAGAAGTGCCAAAGGCGTGACACCATGGACCCTCAACCGGAAGATGGCGTAGTCCGCAGCAAGAAGAGTATCTTGATGAAAGAGCTTTTTGGCCAGGCCCCAATCACTGATCCAAATGGCCATGCAGACAGGCAGATCCAGAGTTCAAAGCACAGACCTGGACAGAACGTCCTCTTACCATACAGGAGACGCTAGCCCGGTCTCACCTGGGAGACCAAGATCATTTTTTATTGACCCAAGAAGTATACAAAATGATAATATATTTTTATAATTTGATAAATTATTATTTATCTGCCATGGCAACTCAACACATTACTAAATGGAGTATTTGTATTCTGACACTATTGCTCATGACAAATTCCTTAACTCCCTTGAAATCAGATTGTAATAAAAGCAACATTCAATGAAGATGCCACCTATGCCACAACGGTACACTTAGTTTTTTATAAAAGCCTCTCTAAAATACCTAAGATGCTAAGAACAACCAACACTTTAGGCCTTCAGTTTTCAAATTCTTTATTGTGTTGAAGTATGCTTAATTCTTATGCATACTTCAACACTTCCAAAATCCAAACAGTAAACTTTGTAATATCAGTTCAGGTTTCATTCAACAAATGAAAATGTGCTACAGACCATGCCTACAATTAACATGAACAAAATTGCATAACAATATGAAACAATTGCAACACTTGCTCAACTCATTTCAATCAGTTGAAATTAGATTTAAAACGGTCATTAAACATGCTCATACAATCATTACGCAGTGAAGCAATTTGTGAAATACACTAGATTGCCAAAAGTACGTGGACACCTGCTCGTCGAACATCCCATTCCAGAATCATGGGCATTAATATGGAGTTGGACCCCCATTTGCTGCTATAACAGCCTCCACTCTTCTGGGAAGGCATTCCACTAGATGTTGGAACATTGCTGCGGGGACTTGTTTCCATTCAACCACAAGAGCATTAGTGAGGTCTTCCAATTCATCCCAAAGATGTTTGATGGGGTTGAGGTCAGGTCGACAAAACGATCAACAAAACTTTTCTGTATGGACCTCGCTTTGTGCACAGGGGCATTGTCGTGCTGAAACAGGAAAGCGTCTTCCCCAAACTGTTGCCACAAAGTTGGAAGCACAGAATTGTCTAGAATGTCATTGTACGCTGTAAGCGTTAAGATTTCCCTTTACTGGAACTAAGGTGCCTAGCCCAAACAATGAAAAACAGCCCCAGACCATTATTCTACCTCCGCCAAACTTTAAATTTGGCACTATGTATTCAGGGAGGTTGCGTTTTCCTGGCATCCGTCAAACCCAGATCTGTTCGTCGATCTGCCAGATGGTGATTCATCACGCCAGTGAACACGTTTCCACTGTTCCAGAGTCCAATGGCGGAGAGCTTTACACCACTCCAGCCGACACTTGGCATTGCACATGGTGATCTTAGGCTTGTGTGCGGCTGCTCGGCCATGGAAACCCATTGAAGCTCCCGACGAACAGTTCTTGTGCTGACGTTGCTTCCAGAGGCAGTTTGGAACTTGATAGTGAGTGTTGCAACGGAGGACAGAAAATTCCTACGCACTATGCGCTTCAGCGGTCCCGTTCTGTGAGCTTGTGTGGCCTACCACGTCGCAGCTGAGCCATTGTTGCTCCTACACGTTTCCACTTCACAATAACAGCACTTACAGTTGATCGGGGCAGCTCTAGCAGGGCAGACATTTTACGAACTGACTTGTTGGAAAGGTGGCATCCTATGACAGTGCCACATTGAAAGTCACTGAGTTCTTCAGTATGGGCCATTCTACTGCCAATGTTTGTCTATGGAGAGTGCATGGCTGTGTGCTGTATTTTATACACCTGTCAGCAACGTGTGGCTGAAATAGACAAATCCACTCATTTGAAGGTGTGTCTACATACTTTTGGCCATGTAGTGTAACATCCGATTCCAAAGCCAACATAAGAGACACTAAAATATGTGCAATAACATTGGCAATGTAAGGCAATGTTTGAATATGGGGTGCTTTGTAAAAGTGCTTACCAACAGTACCAATTTACACTTTAATATCAAAGTGCTGACTAACAATGCCTGACTTCATTCTCAGAGCATTTGGGGAATAAATAAGACATTAATAAAATATCCCATTCCTTAGCTAATTGCATGTAGACCAATAGATGCCACTTTGTTGCACACCACCAGCCAGCATGTGATTCCAACACCACCTGAAAGGATACAAAGGCTGGGTTCAAATAGTAATTGTCAGAGTTGTCAGTTAGTAGTATTTGATGTAAGTAAAAACAAAAATGTGCATTCAACATGGCATTTTGAACCAGTTCAATGAGAATTCCATGTTAAGAGAGGAAACGAGTCATGTGATTCTATCTTCAGTATTTAAAGAGAACGAATAGACGAGACATTCAGAAGTCGTCTATAATTAGCCAAAGTTTACAGATTAAACACTAAACTTGATTACTATGAATTTACCCACAATCAAAAGCGAGTGTGGGCCTCAATCCTCAGGCGTTGTAATCACACAATTTACCTGCTACTCCAGATGGGAATGCCACCAGCTGCTCCAGGGGGGCAATCCACTTACTGGGTACAACAGTCACTGGGTCAGCATAATACTTCCAAATCAGGGAGATCATCAGAGCAGCCTAGAGAGACAACAGAAAACAACCTGATTCAGTGCATCAAAATGCAACACAATCACTTGTGCATGTCACCGGTGGTGAAAACTGACATTTAAAAAATGTATGTATATTTTTTACCAATTAAAGAATATAGGATATATTTCTAATTTCAATATGTTTAATACTCACCTGGAGGATGTAAAAACCTATATTCACCATCCATTTCATTTTGGCTTGTTGAGCAGTTCTAGACTTGACTGTAAAGAAGAAAAAAACAGATCTAATCTGCAGAGGAACCATCTAAATTAATTATTGGTATCCATTCTCTAAATATAGGAATTTCTACAGCTCTAATAACAGTTGCCCTTTGTGTGTTATTCTCAATTAATTTCAGTGTAAATACTACACAACATGCATTGGAATATAACCTGTTTTGTATGGTATGGCATAAGGGAGGGGTTGGCAGGGGAAATAAGCCTGATGTGTAACCAGTGCATATGACTGGAGAAATACGCATGTGGTGCATTTCAATGTGAAAACACTTTTCATTCCAAAATAGTGAAATATTCCTGTTGAACAACAGGATTTGAACTTGAAGGCATGTTAGTTGATAGGCAGTGGCCCTGAACTGACACAGCATGGGAGAGAGTTAGAGACAGTTGTTTGGGTGTACAGTAGGGAGGATCTAGAGACAAAAAGTTTATTTCTCAATGTACGAAACAACATATTTCAAAATCACCTGCATTGTGACTCATCTAAACAATGTGGTAAAGAGTGAACTTGTAGACTTTTTTTGTTGCCTTTTTGACAAATTCAAAACTAGATCTTTTCAAACAAAAACATAAAAATTGCCTTGGGGTTTTTGTCGCAACCTGTATTTGCCACTGTAAAAATATAATATTGTAACAGTATACTACTGAAGAGTGCTTTCTAAACAAACCATTGTCATTCCTGAGAATTGGTGTGCAATGTCTAATATTAAGGAAGTATCGAGGTATTGCTCGCCTGAGGTAGCATACCTCATGACAAGCTGTAGACCACACTATCTACCTATATTTTTCGTAGCCGTCTATTTACCACCACAAACCGATGCGGGCACTAAGACCACAGATGATGCAATCTCAAACGCACTACACACTGCCCTTTCCCACCTGGGCGAAGGGAACACCACAGCGCCTTCGGAAAGTATTCAGACCCCTTGACTTTTTCCACATTTTGTTACGTTACAGCCTTACTCTAAAATAGATTAAATAAAAAATATCCTCAGCAATCTACACACAATACCCCATAATGACAAAGCAGTGTACATTTTTTTTTGCTAATGTATTACAAATAGTAAACAGAAATACCTTATTTACATAACTATTCAGACCATTTGCTATGAGACTCGAAATTGAGCTCAGGTGCATCCTGCTTCCATTGATCATCATTGAGGTCCCACAGTTGACAGTGCATATCAGAGCAAAAACCATGCCATGAGGTCAAAGGAATTGTCCTAGGAGCTCTGAGACAGAACTGTGTCGTGGCACAGATCTGGGGAAGGGTACCAAAATATTTCTGCAGCATTTAAGGACCCAAAGAACACAGTGGCCTCCATCATTCTTAAATGGAAGAAGTTTGGAACCACCAAGTCTCTTCCTGGCCACCTGGCCAAACTGAGAAATCAGGGGAGAAGGGCCTTGGTCAGGGAGGTGACCAAGACTCTGATGGTCAATCCGACAGAGATCTAGATCTACTCTGAAAGAGCTCTGGAGTTCCTCTGTGGAGATGGAATAACCTTCCAGAAGGACAATCATCTCTGCAGCACTCCACCAATCAGGCCTTTATTGTAGAGTGGCCAGACGGAAGCTACTCCTCAGTAAAAGTCACATGACAGCCCGCTTGGAGTTTGCCAAAAGATACCTGAAGACTCTCAGACCATAAGAAACAAGATTCTCTGGTCTGATGAAACCAAGATTGAACTCTTTGGCCTGAATGCCAAGTGCCACATCTGGAGGAAACCTGGCACCATACCTACGGTGAAGCATGGTGGTGGCAGCATCATGCTGTGGGGATGTTTTTCAGCGGCAGGGACTGGGAGACTAGTCAGAATCGTGGCAAAGATGAACTGAGCAAAGTACAGAGAGATCCTTGATGAAAGCCTGATCCAGAGCGCTCAGACTGTGGCGAGGGTTCACCTTCCAACAGGTCAACAACCTTCAGCACACAGCCAAAACAACGCAGGAATGGCTTCGGGACAAGTCTCTGAATGTCCTTGAGTGGCCCAGCCAGAGCCCGGATTTGAACCCAATCAAATATCTCTGGAGACCTGAAAATAGCTGTGCAGCAACACTCCCCATCCAACCTGACAGAGCTTGAGAGGATCTGCAGAGAAACATGGGAGAAAATCCCCAAATAGAGGTGTGCCAAGCTTGTAGAGTCATACCCAAGAAGACACGATGCTGTAATTGCTGCCAATGGTGCTTCAACAAAGTACTGAGTAAAGGGTCTGAATACTTATGTAAATGTGATATTTCCATTTTTTTATTTGTAATAAATGTGCAAATATGTGAGCAAGACAAAGGAGCTGATCGTGGACTACAGGAAAAGGAAGGCCGAACACGCCCCCATTCACATCAATGGGGCTGTAGTGGAGTGGGTCGAGAGTTTCAAGTTCCTTAGTGTCCACATCACCAACAAACTATCATGATCAAAACACACCAAGACAGTCTTGAAGAGGGCACGACAACACATTTCCACCCTCAGGAGAATGAAAATATTTGGCATGGGTCCCCAGATCCTCAAAATGTTATACATCTGCACCATCGAGAGCATCCTGACCAGTTGCATCACTGCCTGGTATGGCAACTGCTCGGCATCTGACCGTAAAGCACTACAGAGGGTAGTGTGTACGGCCCAGTACATCACTGGGGCCAAACTTCCAGCCATCCAGGACCTATGTACTAGGCAGAGTCAGAGGAAGGCTCAAAAAATTCATAAGAGACTTTTCTCTCTGCTACCACACGGCAGGCAGTATCGGAGCTCCAAGTCTAGGTGCAAAAGGCTCCTTAACAGCTTCTACCCCCAAGCTATAAGCCTGCTGAACAATTAATCAAATGGCCACCAGACTATTTACATTGACCTCTCCCCTTTGTTTTTACACTTCTGATATTTGCTGTTTAATATCTATGCATAGTCACTTCACTCCAACCTACATGTACAAATTACCTTGACTAAACTGTACCACCGAACATTGACTAGGTACGGGAACCCCTTGTATATAGCCTTGTTATTGTTATTTTGGGGCGGCAGGGTAGCCTAGTGGTTAGAGTGTTGGACTGACAGTTAACTGACTGTCTTGGTGTGTTCTGCCCCTGAACAGGAAGTTAACTGTTCCTAGGCCGTCATTGAAAATAAGAATTTGTTCTTAACTGACTTGCCTAGTTAAATAAAGGTAAAATAAATACATTTTATTGTGTTACTTTTAATTTTTTACTTTAGTTTATTTAGTAAATATTTTCTTCACTCTATTTCTTGAACTGCATTGTTGATTAAGGGCTTGTAAGTAAGCATTTCACGGTAAGGTCTATCTACAACTGTTGTATTCGCGCATGTGACAAATAAAACTTTATTTTATTTTATTTGATAATGGATCACTCTTATCTCTATATCAGGGATTTTTCTGTCATTGTAATCCTTGGGCAGGCGTTTTTTTTCGGGCCACCGAACAGTGTTAAATAAAATTTCCGGGATGGAAAAATGCTTTCAATGTAAACTTAAATGACTAAAAACTGATGTAAAGTATGTAGAAAAGACAATAAAGATATATTTTTAAAGGAAATCATCTTTAAGAACTAACAATAACTTAAATAAACAGTCGGGGAGAAAATTCCAAAAGCAATGAATTCAGCAGTATTGATTTTGTTATTATATTTGAGCATAAGAACATAGCATTAAAACTGCACAATTTTCCCTCAGCTTCATGGCAGAATGTGGACTCACATGTTGTTAACTTTAAAACTGCAAAAATGTATCTCAGCTCCATGGATTGTAGAACTGCAGGAAATTGGCTTAAAATGCAAACGTCAACTGGCCCGACCACGCCCATTGCCATGCCCCCTACCACAGCCCCTTTTGGATCCAGAAAAAAAATAAAAAATAAAAATGTAGTGTGGACATCAATTTCAATTGTGTGTCTCTCTTACCATGTGTCTTCAGCTTGTCAGTCATCTTGTTGATTTTGCGCTCTAGTCTGGCGTATCTGGCAAACTCATCCATCATGCTAACGGAGTTGTGCTCCTTCTTCATCTCCTGGATCTCAGCCCGCATATCCCTCTCCTGCTCAGCATCTTTCTGAAGGACCTTCAATAGCTTCACATTCCAACAGACAAACATTTAATTTTAAATTTCGCAAAAACATAGCAAACACACACTACTAGATCTACTGCCACCAGATGGTGCTGTTATTCCTTATGTCTTTAAATGCATAAGCAATAACAGCACCATCTGGCTGCAGCAGGGCTATTACACTACAAATGTAGCCATGTTTCTGATATGAGATCACTTTGGGATGGTTACCAGTTAGCCATTGATCATGACTCTAAGTTTCATTACATTACACATAAGAGTCATTGGACGAAGGCGTCTTCTATATGGTGGAGCTTTGTAAAGAGCCCTGACGCTTAATCTGAACATAAGGACCTTATCGTTCATATCAGCAAAAAATGAAGGTTAAATTGTTACACGCCTCGATAGGTTTAGGGTCAGTGTTCCCATGCGGCCATAACGCCATGTTACAGCGCTTGTTTATGGAAGCCAAGAGGCTACCACCAGTGCTAATTATCTATATAGCATGCTCTAAACACCTGTGTGTATGCGTAACTCGGGAAGTGTAGTTCCGTTGGATGAAGGTACCCATAGCTGTATGAATCTGTGCAAAACTGCTACAGTAAGTGCATTTTTTTATTTGAAGCATTCTTTCTCGCTGATTTTTCAAAAGCCGTATCGCGATCAATGATTATTGATGTTTCTAAACGTTAAAACACAGCGTCAGGACTGTAGTCCACATGAGGTAGTCGTGGATGAAGCTAATGGCTGAAAACTGTAGGGAGAAGGCAGAATGCTGCCTAGTTTGAGAACTAGTTACCAGTATGTTACTGCAACAAAAGTGCAAAAGTAGTGGAAAGTTGCATTATGTCCGATAAACACTGTAGTCATCCTGTTAAATGTGTTGTTCAGATACAATGATGATCATGAATTGCATTTACATGCAAAAATGTTTACTAATTTAAAAAGTACATTTTCTTTGTAATTGAAATTGCCTCTGCAAGTGACAAGTATTTTTCTGCCTCCTTGGGTCATTTATAGTTTATTGCATGAGAACATGCAACACCTGGTTTAGTAGTGTATTGCTTAATAAAGTAATAAGGCACGAGGGGATGTGGTACACCCCCATAAGAGCTATTCTTATGCAATGTGGAGTGCCTGGATACAGCCCTTAGCCATGGTACATGGACCCTATACCACAACATCTCAGAGGTGCCTTATTGCTATTATAGACGTAGAAACGTAATTAGAACAGTAAAAATACATGTTGTCATACCCATGGTATACAGTCTCATATACCATGGCTTTCAGCCAGTTAGCATTCTGGGCTCAAACAAACCCAGTCTATGACAACCCATATTATATGCATTTAGACTAGAAATGTCATCAGACGACCTTATTTACATTTTATGGTTGATATTTTAATCTGTGCCCAATATATAACTACACGGCATTATCTACCTGGTTATGTCTGGCAATGTTATCAGTCTAACACACCTTACATGCTACAATGTAACAGTTTAACATTTGTCAACAGGGTGGAATGGTTGGTTAGCTTCGCTGTTGTTTATAGGGGGCGCGAGAGGTGAAATAGCTAGCTAGCTAATATAACCTGGGCAAATCTGCCAAAACATTACATGATTTACAAGCCAACCCTGCATTTCTCACACGACCAATGCCTAAATAACCCCTACTTACGAAAGAGGAAATAGTCGGCAAGAGTGTTTTGAAGAGATTGCACAAAAAGACAGATCCCAACACCAGGAACCAAGCGCACCCAGCAGCCATTTTTTTTATCAACCTTTGTTGCTGATGCGCTCGTCATAAAGGGACGCCACATCCAGGCTGAACTATGTGCTGAGGTTTATATTAGAAACGTACTTAATTCAAATACAGCCTATTTTATTAACTTCAAATGTAATATATAAATTCAGTATCCAAATGTGCTAAATTTACTACATTACTTTATTCAATAAAAACAAAATACTGACAATTCTATAACGGTAATTTACAGTATGTGTACATTATTCTGATATAATATCAACGAAAATAACACATCATTTTGAATCTAGCTATTCCCACCCCTAAAGTCAACATTTTTCGTTGGAACGACTGATTGGCATACAGACCTACCCACACAGGTAACTTGCTTTGGTTTAAAAATCTGTTGCCTGGACGTTAAAGCCAATCAATGGCAACAAGGGGCGGAGAATAAATTGCCAGTCAGGTTGGTAGGATAAGGAATACAATATAAAGAGGGGGGATCCAATCCAGTTTCAGCTAGTTTCTGGACGTAGGCCTATTGATGAAATATTTACGTTAGTTACAGTGTGTTCTGAAGGAATTGAGTGACTTACATCGGACACATTCAGAAGCCTGCATTGAATTTTCAGTAACTGAGAAGGCTAATTTGTCCTCTAATTCTCTAGACAATACAAGCAAAGCAGCCATGCCGAAAAGAAGCAAAGTAAGTTGGAATGTTTACCTTTTAATTTAAACCTTATTTTACAATGTATAATTTCTCACATGAAGTGTTTTTATAAATATCTGCAACAATCGCATGTACTCTAAAATATGCTTGATACAATGTAACAAGTTTTCTCTAAAGTATGAATGTTTTTTAGTGTGTCTGTCTTGTCGAAATGGAAGTGGCGCCTTTTTACTTTCGATCTCACTTTCTCATTTTAGTAACCTGTAACGTTACATGATAAACTATCGCAGCTTGTACTTTTTATATAAGTTACTTAATCATATAATTTAATTTGACGCATATCGGGTCTTTCATGAATGTAAAGTAGCTTTTAATAGCCTTCTCAGCAATGAGATCAGACAAAGGGGTGTAACCCACCTGCAATGTAACTAAGCTACATGTTGCCATTGCAGAAATGCGTGCATGATCTAAAGGATATTTTGTGAATATTGGGATTGCTTTAATCGCCTATATATTTGGTTCACGTTTATATTCATATACTTTTAATAGCCCATGCTTGTGGCATCCTATATTATCATTTTGTGTCCTATGTGCAGTAAAGCGTATTGTAATGCGCGACACCCTATGGCACGGAAAGGTACGGTCTTTGAAGTGTCATGGCAGCCCCTGCAAATAGGAAAGGCATCGACAACTCGGCGCCATGTATCACTTTAATGGGGTTTTAGAGAAAGTAATTCTAAAGAAAACGAGCTGGTCACGTGTTCAGTTTTTGGGGATTTGTTTGTGTGCATTTCCTGCCTTTGCTTCCCTAACAAATGTTGCATTATGTAACAGCGAATTTCTGAAGACATGCTCCACAGCGCATATGGGTGAACTGGTATCGGGGAATTATAGATATTCAACTAATGGCGGGAATATACAGTTGACGTAACGTGTGGATGGATGCCTTCATATAACAAATCTCCGTCGGTTGATGGGGGAGGGGCTGCTTATTAGCCTTTATGCGTATGGGCTACTAAAGCCTAACTAACATACCGTTTTACTTGTCACTCTCTAGGTAGTTGGTACCACAAAGGCTCCATTTTGCACCATGACAATGGGAAAAGTCAAATGGCATAGTAATGTTAAATGCTTACCCTCCCCCACTCACTTTCAGATTACATAATTTGTATCTAATTTGGGGATGGGGCAGTGGGGGTACAGTTTGTGAGCCCATCCCCCTTAGCATTACACACCCACTTCTCTCTGCAGCTCCCGACCTATGATTGTGGGATTGTTCTTCTTGGTTTTTACTAAGAATTTTACTTCTTCTCTCCCACCACCCACTCACAGGCAAATAATGACACTGAAGTCGAGGTTAGTATTTAATGCTCTTATACAATTTTATATTATGAATACATTTTTTCTGCAATAGCTGATTTAACTGTCTTTTTCTCACCAGCCAAAGAGGAGATCCACGAGGTTATCATCTGTAAGTTTGCTATATATGATCAAATTTATGTTGTATATCCTGTTTATGTTTTCTGTGAATAGATGCTATTGTGTATTTGTAATTGGACTAATTATCTAATATGCATTATTTTACAGAAACCCACTACTCCAGCTAAAGCAGAGCCTAAGGCAAAGGTAAAATAAATGTTGTAATTTCAGCTAATTTCAACCCCCAAAACACAATTATACATATTATGCATTTGTACATTGAAATGTATGTTGTGTATTTCTGATTCTTGTAGACACCAGTCAAGGCAGCAGCCAAACCCAAAAAGGTAAAGGCGGTAGTAGAGAAGGCCAAGCCTGAGGAGAAGAAAGAAGATCCTGAGGAAGAAGCAACACCGGCAGAAAACGGAGAGGCCAAAGCTGAGGAGGTAAGACTTGTTACCTTAGTTTCAATTATAAGATATGCCATGCCAGTGATGTACGACATTCAAAATCAGGAGTATTGGGTATTACAAACAGACCAACAATAATTGGCATTGCAGCTGTTTGTACACCACACACAAACAGTGTAAACAACTAGACCTAAGAGAACTGTTCTATAATATGGGAACGTAACTTTTTCATCCGCCAGGAGGCAGCAGAAGAGGAAGATGCTGATGCAGACGAGCCTGAGAAAGAGGAGGATGAGGCAGAATAACATCCTTACCCTTTTGCCAGTGCTCCCTGTACCTCCTTTCTTGTACAATTCAGAAGAATATTTTTATCAACTATTTTCTTAAGAAAAAGCAGGTTGTGTAGTAGTAAGATTGTAGAAACTTTTTTTTTTTTTTACACCTCTGGAAGAAAGGTTATGGTCATTGTGTGTTTCCCTTTTCTTTTGTGGTCTGGTTCAGTTGTCAGAGGGAGGGGGGCAGGTTTGTAGCAATGACATGCAATCACGCCAATATCAGGAACTTGTTATTCAACTGGGAGAGCTTGTCTGACACTAACATTCCATAGGCTTTATGAGGGACAGTTTATTTAACCTGTGTTGTATGGAGAAGGGTTGGGGGTTTATACACAATAATACTTATTTTATTTATTGTGTATGTTGGGTAGGAAGGTGGTAATTCTGTTTTAAGCTGTGCTCTATGAATTTGTAACTATTATCCACACCGTATTATGACTCCACAGTTATGGTTCATTCTCCCTAGTACATGTGCTGGATTTTTCATCAGGCCTGTGCATTATGTGAAATGGTTTTTGTCTCTGTTCGGTGATGGCATTGCAATAACATTTGATATAGCTGCTGTGAAACTTTTTTTTTTTTTTTCATAATTTCTATGCAGTATGTAATGTAATGGTACGATTTGAGGATGGTTCGTGTGTTTTTAGCCAAGCTAATAACATGAAATACATTACAGTGTTAAACATACTGGTTGTAGCTTATCCTTTTGAGGGTACTGATAAAACATTGACTGTACTTTCACTTAATCCTACAAGTGAACATAGCAGCCGTAGATTTCCATGTGGTTTTAGAATTTTGTGTACAGTTTCTCTTTTTTGTCGTTGTAGCTGTATCTGTGTTGTTATTATTGGTATAAACATGCCAATTGAATTAAAATGATTGTAATTTCTTTGTTTTCTCTGTTCTCTTATTGATCACAAGTGAAATGTAAACATGATATTATAATTAAGACACTCACTGTGAATTGATTAAATACTCTGTAAATTTCTCTTATACCATATTGCGAAAATGTGTGATTGTTTTTTTTGCCAAATATTGAGCATAGGACTGCAATTCTATTATTGAGTGCAGCCATACACCAACTCAGTAGGTTATTCGACAAGCAGCTGCATGACAATCGCACTATTTCAGGGGTCGTCGACTGGTGGACCAAATTCACTCTGTTGTCGAGTTTATTTAATACATTCGAATAGCCTACAATGATCCATTAGGCTGCTTGCAGTGTTTTTTTTTTTTTCAATTATTTTTTCCTATAGCATAAATGGCATTTGTTGTACCATAAATACATCGCCTGAAATGGGTAATGTCCTGAAAGGATGCAGCTTATGTCCGTGACAACTTGCATATTCGAATAGTATCGATAATTTTTGCTAACCAACCATTTTAACTAACCATAGCCTAATTATAACCTGCTACGTTTGCTACATTAAGTCTCCTGACCTGCTACGAAGTCACTTCTGACAGCGAATTATCCCATCTAGACAGACACCACATCCGAGACTATAACAATATACTGTATTTACATGATGTAAGAAAAGCGGGTATATCATGTCATATCTCCAGACAAATGTAAAAAAAAAGTTTTGTCAACTACAGTATTTCGTCAATTTGTCAATGCAATTGAAGCCCACGATGCACTGCACAGGCTGATAATGCATTGTTCTCGTCAGCATTGCATGGCCCGTTTGTCTATACACCACACATGTTTTTCTTTATTCAGTTGAGTTATTGAAACAGCCTAAGTAGTGAAGCGATGTAAGTGCACTAAAGACTAACCGCACAGAGTAAAATGAAGGATAATAAAACGTGACATTTTTGTCTCGCTAACACGTGACGTCATCAACAAGACACGACCTTGTCGAAGAAAAGACAACAGTGCGGTGTTTAAACTATAATTCCGCATATAGAAATAACTTTATTTACATTGATCCAAAGCTTTCAAATGTATTTAAATATAATATTAGTGCAATTAGCGGCCGAGCTTCGCTTTGTCTTTGTTGTCGAACAATATTGTAAAAGTTGTTCCCCACCCCCTATTTCCTCTGCTGTGGCGGAAGTAACTAGTATTGCTGAGGCCTCATCCTTCCAATGGCGACTGAAAACAGGCTGATTAGAAAGCGGGAGCAACCGTGGAGGGGGTCAGAGCAGTGTAACCGAAATTAAATAAATATATCATACTCTCACTAGTCATAAAGTTAGTTTACAATTGTACACCAACCAAATCACGGCTGATTCAATGGCCAAAAGTCGGAATATTTCGCTCCTTGAATCGGGTAAGGCGCATATAGTTGCCTAATTCATTGCTTAAATTATAGATACAGCTTGATTTAATTGATATCCAATTGTGGTACTATTTTCTGCTATTCACTTACAGAGCTATATTACCTAATTTCACGTTTTCTGACAACGGGTCCATGTCGGAGAGCGGCTGAGGTAAATTGGCGTGCCTTATTGACAATTTCTTACTATTCAACATTTTTGGCGAATAGTAAATTAAAGCAGCACATTCGAAACACCTATTTGTTTTAATCAATTGCAGGTTCTAGCGAGCGAACTAGAAGAATATCAGGTGTGTATTCCGGCAGCAGCGGCGTTCTGCAGTCGATGTATGTAGCTAGCGATCCCGATTGGACTGGAACGTAGAACTTGTCTCACTCACGACTTTTAATGCTTCTCTGACCGCCTCACTCGTTTGACATCACACGTTTTTACTAACTTAATTTCTGGCAGTGTTTCTAGCATCTTCAGTGTTGTGATTTACACTAATGCGCACCATTTTGGATAGCTTTTACCCTGCAGATTAGACTGGCAAGGACATGAACATCCAAGATCTTACGAAGATTTGGTAAGTCTATAATCAATAGATGTAAACTCATTGTCGAATATCTGTTATTGTTGAATGACAACCACGTTGTGTGTCCGTGATTGGGCCATTTACTCTTTGTTCAATCAGATTTAATCGTTGTTACATTGTTGTTGCATAATAAACAGATTTAACTTTTACCGGTATGTAGGATTACGTATTTTCGTATGTGTCGAAAGCTTGACACTGTAGTATAGAAACAAAATTGATATAGCATTTATAAATATATCTGTTGTACTGCAGATTGGGTGGGGACTCTTGTGGTTCTGGCTACGTCAGGACACCACTGTTGACCAATCCACGCCCTAGAAAGGCTGTCGTTGTGCTATTTTTCTTGTGACCTGTGTTGTGATTCGTCCGTTGATGAATGTGTTTTACATAAAACGTTCTGCCCACAAGGAATGTAGCACACTGGTGGAACGAGATCAGGTGTACATGAAGAACCCTAGTTATGTCAGTTATGTTTTTTTGCCCCTAGAAAAATTAAGAAATTTATATTTTCTTACAATGCCACAGGCTGACAGTGTACTGAAATATTAGACAAAGACTTTCATCTAAATAATAAATAGACAATGTGGTTGCAGTACTGTGATTCCTGGTGTCACCATTGTTTACATTTTTAAAATGTTAGTCATTTATCAGATGCGCCAGAGCGATTTACAAGAGCAATTAGGGTTAAGTGCCTTGCTCAAGAGCACAACAACAGATTTGTCACCTAGTCTGCTCTGGGATTCGAACCAGCGACCTTTCGGTTACTGGCCCAAAGCTCTTGACTGCTACCCAACCTACAAATGTTGTGATGGCTTGAGGAACAAAGCATAGATAGTGGTTTAACTTGTAACAATGAAAGCTGGATGAGTCATTCTGCTCATCAACACTATGTTTGATCCCATAGGTTGCATCCAACAGACACATTGCACCTGACCATTTGCTGCAGATCTGTAAGCAGATTGGGCCGATTCTGGACAAAGAGGTGCCATCATGTGTTCCAGGCGTACATTCCCTACTGGGAACCGGGAGGCAGTCCTTACTCAGAACATCAAAAGGTGTTCAACTTTACATGTCTTGTTTGAGCGTGAATTCTAAATGTATACATCAGCAACTATTCTTTCTGGAATCGAATTGTAAAATTAAATTATTAAATTGCCTTTTTATTTCCACCTCTTCCAGATTACGGCAATGTTTGGAGGAAAGGCTCATCATTTGCTACCCTGCACAGAGGGAGACCACCAGAGATGCATTTGACCTGCAGGGATCCTCCAAATCTAGGTTGGTATTCTCTGACACAGGATTGACATGTTCACACGATTATTTTCTATTTTCACCGGTACTGTAAATGCAATGTGTGCTTAACTCAACACATGTGTTGTTGTTTTCTGTTAACATGATTCTGTTACTATCATGTTTGGACTCTAAATCATAGTGTTTTGTCCATCACAGTGGAGGTGTACAGAGGAAGGGAGCTAACCGGTACTCAACGGTTCAGCGCTGTGAACCCTGTGAGCAACTATCAGCACATGCGGATGCACAGGAGGATTCTGGGTCATCTGTCTGCAGTCTACTGCATCGCTTTTGATCGAACCGGTCTCAGGATTTTCACTGTGAGTCATCATAAAGATCAAGTTCTTGGGGGAAATCATTTTAGGCTCATCACTTTATCTAGCTTATCAAATCTACTTTCAAGGGCTCGGATGACTGCTTGGTGAAAATATGGTCTTCGTTTGACGGGAGACTGCACTCCACCCTGAGAGGACATTCTGCTGAGATCTCAGACCTGGCTGTCAGCTTTGAGAATACCTTGATGGCAGCTGGCAGCTGTGACAAAACCATCCGAGTGTGGTGCCTTCGTACCTGTGCCCCTATGGCTGTCCTACAGGGGCACAGTGGGTCCATTACCTCCCTACAGGTAGGAGCTTCTATCTTCCTCCCTTATTATGTTTTTATCTGACTAATGTTAGCCGGGCAAAGAGTATGTAAGCTAATGCTGTCCACAGTTTTGCAAATGTAGAAAACCATGCAACAGTATCATGTGGTAACTGCACACATCTCCTTTTATCCCATTTTGTACATAATGTTGTGAAATCTGTTGTGAATGTAACATTTAAAACTGCCTTAATTTTGCTGGACCCCAGGAAGTGTAGCTGAATGGGGATCAATAAATACAAATACTAAACCTGGTTTGCTTCAGAAGCTCACATTGGACCACTAGTGTGTTGCTCTCAGTATAGATGTGGGTGCATAAGTCTGTATATCTGGAACATCATTTAACTGGGTGAATTACATCTGTCCTCAGTTCTCACCATTTGCCAAGGGCTCAAAGAGATACCTGGTGTCCACTGGAACTGATGCAACAATCTGCTTTTGGCAGTGGGATGTCAATAACATCAATTTCAGGTGAGTTTCAATTGCTGGTAATTTGATCAAGATAATAATTGCATCCTGAAAATTACATCATAAGTCTGAAACATTTACACTCTGTTTGCAAAGTGATCGCCCGCAGAAGTTTACAGAGCGACCCAGGCCGGGGGTTCAGATGGTGTGCTCATCATTCAGTCCAGGTAATGATGTCAAGATAGCAGTTGTGTAAAAGAATGCTTTGGATCTTTAAATACATTCCTACAAATTGATCATAGGGTACGTATTACACTCACCATAGCTGATACAATTTTCAACCGATGTATTGATCCAGCTTTTTACCTCACCAACTGTTACAAGTATAAGCTACTCTAACATGGGTATAGAGAGACTGAACCAAATTGGGATACATTTATAGTCATTTTTGTGTTTTATAAAACATTTTAGGTGGCATGTTCTTAGCGACGGGAAGTACTGATGATGTCATCAGAATATATTACCTGGGAGTTGGGAACCCTGAAAAAATATCAGAGCTTCATGAACACACGGTAAGATCCCTTGAAGATAAACCATCAAATAGCAGCAAAAAGCTGAACACAAGAAAATAATGAGTTCCTAAAAAAATAATTAAATCCATTCAAGCTTTAATTTACAATAAATACAAAAAACGTTGATGTAATATTCTAATCATTGTTGTCAATATATGTTCTCATTTTTAGGACAAGGTCGACAGCATCCAATTTTGCCACTCAGGAGAAAGGTATGATCAATGTGATTAGTTGAAGCACTCACCTTAGCCCAACAGTTTTTTACTTTATAACATAAGGAATCATGAGGATTGTCTAGAGCAGTGGTTCCCAACCTTTTTCGCTCACTGTGTCACTGAGTTTTGCTCTGCCTGGAGTACCCCTGAAGTACCCCCTCATTTGCATTTTACCAGTAAGCCTATGGTCTCATGAGACTTATAAAGTACCTCTTGTGCATAAGCCAAGTACCCCCAGGGACCCTTGTACCACTGGTCTAGAGTTCATTGTCTTGGTTTGCCTCGTCTCGTAGGTTTGTGAGTGGCAGTCGAGATGGCACAGCACGCATCTGGAGGCTGACTCAGCGTCAGCAGTGGAGGAGCCTTCTTCTCAATATGAACGCCACTCTACCAGGGTAAGGAATGAACAGCTTGACGGCACCATTACATACACCTACACATGCTTGTATTTATGTTTTCCTCCTTTCATATCGACTTTCTCCTCAGCTCGGAACACACAACCAATGAGGAAAGCTTTTTCAAGCCCAAGGTCACCATGGTAGCGTGGGATCGCCATGACAACTCAGTAATCACAGCCGTCAACAACCATATCCTAAAAGTGTGGAACTCCTACACGGGCCAGCTGCTACATATCCTTAAAGTAGGAGCAACCACATTCTCTTACATTCCATTTTCGTGAACATTCTGTTTCACAAAGATAACTGAGGACATTTTGTATCTGTAACCACTAGTAGTGTAGATTGCCATCCTTCAACTGCAGTGCATTCGGGAAAGTCTTCAGGCCCCTTCACTTTTTCCACATTTTGTTACGTTACGGTCTTACTGTAAAATGTATTAAGTCGTCTTTTTTCCCCTCAATCTACACACAATGCCCCATAATGACAAGGCAAAAACAGGTTTTTAGAATTTTCTTTGCAACTTTATTAAAAACAGATACCTTATGTACATAAGTATTCAGACCCTTTGCTATGAGACTTGAAATTGAGCTCAGGTACATCCTGTTTTCATTGATCATCCGTGAGATGTTTTGGAAAACTTGATTGGAGAACACCTGTGGTAAATTCAATTGATTGGACATTATTTGGAAAGGCTCACACCTGTCTATATAAGGTCCCACATTTGACAGTGCATGTCAGAGCAAAAACCAAGCCATGTGTTCGAAGGAATTGTCCGTAGAGCTCCGAGACAGGATTGTGTCGAGGCACAGATCTGGGGAAGGGTACCAAAACATTTCTGCAGCATTGAAGGTCCCCAAGAACACAGTGGCCTCCATCATTCTTAAATGGAAGAAGTTCGGAACCACCAAGACTCTTCCTAGAGCTGGCCGCTCAGCCAAACTGAGCAATCGGGTGAGAAGGGCCTTGGTCAGGGAGGTGACCAAGAACCCAATGGTCACTTTGACAGAGCTAAAGAGTTCCTCTGTGGAGATGGACATTCCAGAAGGACAACAATCTCTGTAGTACTCCACCAATAAGGCCAGACGGAAGCCACTCCTCAGTAAAAGTCACATGACAGCCCGCTTGGAGTTTGCCAGAACATGATTCTCTCGTCTGCGGCAGGGACTGGGAGACTAGTCGGGATCGAGGGAAATATGAACGGAGCAAAGCACAGAGAGATTCTTGATGAAAACCCACTCAGGACCTCAGACTGGGGCTAGGTTTCACCTTCCAACAGGACAATGTCCCTAAGCACACAGCCAAGACGATGCAGGAATGGCTTCGGGACAAGTCTTTGAATGTCCTTGACTGGCCCGGACTTGAACCCGATCGAACATCTCTGGAGAGACCTGAAAATAGCTGTGCAGCGACGCTCCCCATCCAACCTGATAGCGCTTGAGAGGATCTGCAGAGAAAAGTGGGAGAAACTTCCCAAATACAGGTGTGCCAAGCTTGTAGTGCGCTCAACAAGTGCTGAGTAAAGGGTCTGAATACTTATGTAAATGTGATATTTCAGTTTATTTTGAATACATTTGCAGATATTTCTAAAAACCTGTTTTAGCTTTGTCATTATGGGGTATTGTGTGTAGATTGATGGGGGGGGGGGGAATTATTCAACCTATTTTAGAATAAGGCTGCATGTAACAAAATGTGGAAAAAGTGAAGAGGTCTGAATACTTCCGAATGCACTGTATTTGTATATGAATAATAGTTGAAGTATAGTCCTAGATTCCTTGGTCAAGAGGACATTATAGTTCTACAGTTTTTTCCCCTTGTCACTGTAAGCATGCTTTTCAGGAACAGTTACTCAAATATTTTTGGTCAGTGACTTGGTAAAATAGCTAAATACCATCAGACAGTGAGTTGACCTGACAGCTGTGTGATGCTCTGTACAGGGCCATGAGGCTGAGGTGTTTGTCCTGGAGCCTCACCCCTCAGATCCCAGGATCATGCTGTCTGCTGGCCACGACGGAAACGTCTTCATCTGGGACATCGTCCGGGGCACAAAGACACAGCACTACTTCAACATGGTGAGGAGGAGCCATGCACCACAGAAGACTTAACAGTAACATCCATTCTCTCCAACTATGACTAACTCCATCTTGGTTGCTCTGTCTGCCCTACAGATTGAGGGCCAGGGTCATGGTGCTGTTTTTGACTGCAAGTTCACTCCCGATGGCCAGCGCTTTGCCTGCACAGACTCCCACGGACATCTGGTCATATTCGGCTTTGGGAGCTCCAAGCCATATGAGAAGGTAAGGATGCAGCTCCTACTACATCAATGTATAAGAAAGAGTCTTCTATTCAATGGTTGGAGATTGACTGCCTGTCTGTCTTTGTCCAGCTTCCAGATCAGGTGTTTTTCCACACCGACTATCGGCCACTGATCCGTGACGCCAACGGCTTTGTGTTGGACGAGCAGACCCAGCAGGCACCCCACCTCATGCCCCCTCCCTTCTTGGTGGATGTGGATGGGAACCCCCACCCACCCAGATACCAGCGGCTGGTCCCCGGGAGGGAGAACATTGCAGACGAACACCTGGTGCCTCAGCTGGGATATGTCGCCACAAGTATGTTAACTACCTCATTACTTGACTATCTCAGTCTTCCTGCTTTGACCATATCTTTGAGTTAATTTCACTATGTCAAATTAACTGTGTCCGTGTTGTCCAACTCAGGTGATGGCGAGGTGATGGAGCAGGTCATCAGTCAGCTGACCACGGACCACGAGGAGGCCACGGCCAGACGCAGCGTTCTGGACGACGCCATCAGGCAGCTGCAGGAGCAGCAGGACAGGCAGAGCAGACCAGGGACACAGGCCCCAGCAGAGGCCCCTGCATTCCCAGCCCCCAGCACCCCACGTAGAGGTACCAAGATAATGTTCCTAGCTCTCTTTTCCTTTCCATAAACTACCATTGCTCTTGGGCATGCTCAAATACTTCACATTCCTACATGTTGATGATTAAGGACTCCATTGGAAATGGAAAATACCCCCTCATCCCTTATGGTTAAATTAATGATTGGGTCCTAGACAAGCAGTCATGTTGTCTTCCCTCCTCTCTGTACCCAGCATCAGTGAATGAGCGAGGTGCAGCTGAGGTGCAGTCGTCCCCTAACGTGGGTCTGCGGCGCAGTGGGCAGGTGGAAGGGGTGAGACAGATGCACCAGAATGCCCCTCGCAGCCAGATGGCCACGGAGCGGGACCTGCAGGCCTGGAGACGCAGAGTGGTGGTACCCGAGCTCTCATCCAGCGGGTACAGGTGAGACAGACATCCCTCTATTCCTCAAACAACGGGGGTAGATCATCTGTATAGTTTGTTATAAGACAAAAGGATGTCATTTATAAACAAGTCTACTCCTAAATGGTTAATCTCTAGAACATTATTCCTGACATGCAAGTTGAAATTAAATGTGTAAATGATCTTGTAGTTGCCAGGATGACTTCCGAATTACAAAAGGAGAGGAGGAGATTGCCATATACAATGCAAAGAAACGCCGTGTGACATACGGCAGTTGTAGAGTAAGTAGACATATTTATTCATTTAAAAATCATGACTGACCACAGGGATTTTAAAATGATACTGACGTCATACCTGCATTTCTGCTTTGCTTCTGCCTCAGGATGATTCTGAAGATGAGGTGCCTTGCATCAAACGAGCACAGTCCCGCAAAAAGCAAAAAGTCTTCCAGCAGACCAGAGATGGGATTGTGGAAGAATTCATTGAGTTCTCCTGTGAGGAGGGAGAGGAGACTGCAACATCTGAGGTATAATCTACAAACCTGTGTGATAAGAAATATGCTTTTGACATGTCCATTAAAGAATAACAAGCTATTTGGAATATTGGTGAAAGAGGTCAATCTTACAATCTCCTTCCCCACCTCTAGGACCATGAGATGGACAACAGTGAACTGGATTCATCCAATGAGGAAGAGGAATGGAAAAGTGACAGTTCAAGGTACAGATAAGCTATTTGCTTCTCTTGATTCCTTGCAAAGGGGTACATGGCGTATGTCATATTGTCGTTTCGCTTGGCTTAATGTGAACATAACTTATGTTGCCCATGACAGCCACTCGTCCAGTGAGTACTCTGACTGGACAGCTGACGCTGGGATTAACCTGCAGCCCTCCACTCCCGTGACATCACGGAAACGAGTTCGGCGCCAGCTTAGCAGCTCGGAGGAAGATAACGAGGAGGAAGAGGAGAAGCAGCAAAGTGACGAGGAAGAACGACCTCCTCAGACTAGCAAGCAGAAATCCAAGAAGCCCAAAAGCAAGATGCCCAAGGTTAGCCACTGTACTAACCTGCATATTTTGTTTGTCAATGCTTGTATCCTGCTCTCGTATGACAAAAAGTAGTTTCACTTCCCTATTGAATATTAAATCAATCTTATGTAATTGTACATGTGTATCACAGTGGCCTAAAGCCAGGCCGTCGATGAACAGAGAAGTGTCCAACGAGTTCAGACCCTCAACGTGGATCACTGATGTCGTTCCCAGGAAGTCTCCCTTCGTTCCCCAGATGGGTGATGAGGTACGTGACTGTCTGGACCATATGGCTTCCCTACTGTTGTTGTGTGCATCTTTGGGGTTGAAATCAGGAGGCTGGTGGGAGGAGCTATAGGTATTGATTAAATGGAACGGTATCAAACATATGGAAACCAATTTTGACCCCGTTCCATTAATTCCATTCCAGCTGTTTCAAAGAGCATGTCCTCCTATAGCTCCCCCCATCAGCCCCCTCTGGTCTAATTAATGTTACCCTCCTATCTCCCTCAGGTAATCTATTTCCGCCAGGGTCACGAGGCGTATGTGGAGGCAGTGAACAGGAACAACCTGTACCCCATTAACATGGAGAAACAGCCCTGGAGGAAGATGGAGCTGAGGGTAAGAACATCAAATCCACTCTGCTCCAAACTAGGAAACAGATAAATCTGTCTTCTGCTGATGCAGTAGAAAATGGGTTAGTGTGTTGAGAGGGCCAGTGTCTGAAAGGACATTGTTGAAGAGTAACTTGAAATTCTCCTTCTCTCTACAGGACCAAGAGTTTGTTAAAATAACTGGGATCAAGTATGAAGTATGCCCTCCGACACTGTGCCGCCTGAAACTGACGCTCATTGACCATGGCACGGGCAAAATCACAGACAAATCATTTTATGTCAAGTAAATGATGCAACCACTTCAAAGTGTCTAACATTGAAGATAGTGGGAGAACAAATATTTGATACACTGACACCATTTTGCAGGTTTTCCTACTTACAAAGCATGTAGAGGTCTGTCATATCATAGGTACACTTCAACTGTGAGAGACGGAATCTAAAACAAAAATCCAGAAAATCACATTGTATGATTTTTAAGGAATTCATTTGCATTTTATTGCATGACATAAGTATTTGATCACCTACCAACCAATAAGAATTCCGGCTCTCACAGACCTGTTTTTCTTTATGAAGTCCTCCTGTTCTCCACTCATTACCTGTATTAACTGCACCTGTTTGAACTCGTTACCTGTATAAAAGACACCTGTCCACACACTCAATCAAACAGACTCCAACCTCTCCAAGACCAGAGAGCTGTGTAAGGACATCAGGGATAAAATTGTAGATCTACACAAGGCTGGGATGGGCTACAGGACAATAGGCAAGCAGCTTGGTGAGAAGGCAACAACTGCAATTTATTAGAAAATGGAAGAAGTTCAAGATGACGGTCAATCACCCTCGATCTGTGGCTCCATGCAAGATCTCACCTCGTGGGGCATCAATGATCATGAGGAAGGTGAGGGATCAGCCCAGAACTACACGACAGGACCTGGTCAATGACCTGAAGAGAGCTGGGACCACAGTCTCAAAGAAACCCATTAGTAACACACCACGCCGTCATGGATTAAAATCCTGCAGTGCACGCAAGGTCCCCCTGCTCAAGCCAGCGCATGTCCAGGCCCGTCTGAAGTTTGCCAATGACCATCTGGATGACCCAGAAGAGGAATGGGAGAAGGTCATGTGGTCTGATGAGACAAAAATAGAGCTTTTTGGTCTAAACGCCACTCGCCATGTTTGGAGGAAGAAGGATGAGTACAACCCCCAAGAACACCATCCCAACCGTGAAGCATGGAGGTGGAAACATCATTCTTTGGGGATGTTTTTCTGCAAACGGGACAGGACGACTGCACCGTATTGAGGGGAGGATGGATGGGGCCATGTATCGCGAGATCTTGGCCAACAACCTCCTTCCCTCAGAGCATTGAAGATGGGTCGTGGCTGGGTCTTCCAGTATGACAACAACCCGAAACACACAGCCAGGACAACTAAGGAGTGGCTCCATAAGAAGCATCTCAAGATCCTGGAGTGGCCTAGCCAGTCTCCAGACCTGAACCCAATAGAAAATCTTTGGAGGGAGCTGAAAGTCCGTATTGCCCAGCGACAGCCCCGAAACCTGAAGGATCTGGAGAAGGTCTGTATGGAGGAGTGGGCCAAAATCCCTGCTGTAGTGTGTGCAAACCTGGTCAAGAACTACAGGAAACATATGATCTCTGTAATTGCAAACACAGGTTTCTGTACCAAATATTAAGTTCTGCTTTTCTGATGTATCAAATACTTATGTCATGCAATAAAATGCAAATTAATTACTTAAAAATCATACAATGTGATTTTTTGAATTTTTGTTTTAGATTCCGTATCTCACAGTTGAAGTGTACCTATGATAAAAAATTACAGACCTCTACATGCTTTGTAAGTCGGAACCTGCAAATTCGGCAGTGTTTATCAAATACTTGTTCTTCCCGCTGTACATGTACGTTTTTACAGACATTACCAGAGACATTTGGTGACTTTGGACTTCTGTACGCCTCCCCTCAGGTACCATGACATGCCGGATGTGATTGACTTCCTCGTGCTTCGGCAGAGTTATGATGAAGCACGCAGTAGAGTCTGGCAGCCAAGTAAGTTAACAACTCAAGGTAGAGTAATGCGTGAGATGAATGGGTCAACATTTCTAAGCAATATTTTCTGCATTTTCCCCCATCTAAAATGGTATTATTCCTCACTGCAGATGACAGATTCCGGTCTGTAATAGATGATGCCTGGTGGTTTGGGATCATTGTTTGTCAGGAGCCATACCAGCTTGAATATCCAGACAGTCATTTCCAGTGCTTCAAAGTCAGGTGAGAATGTATGATTGGGTCTGCGTTGTTGGAAACCAGTCAAAATGGTCTCGCAACGGTTGATGCCTTCTGCGGTGGATTGCATGCTTCTAACCTGCTTGGTTTTGCTTTGTTGCCAGATGGGACAATGGCGAAATGGAGAAGCTAAGTCCTTGGGATGTGGAAGCTATTCCAGAGGATGGTAATTTAACAGACTCTGTTGTTGGAAATGTTTCATTCTAGGCCAGAGGTACTGTATGGTAACATGTATGGTGTGTGTCTGTGCTCTTCAGCCCAGCAACCTGAGTGTGTAGGTGGAGGGGTTCCAGTGACAGCAGAGGAGATGAGAGAGGTCATGTATAAACCCCAGACAGGAGAGTGGGGTGAGAGGAGTAGAGACAACGAGTGTGAACGCATCATAGCAGGCATTGAGCAACTCATCACCGTTGGTAAGAACGCTCACCTCACCACTGCATTTTGGTACTATTTCATCCTCAGCAGACCTCGGATTGTATAACATTCCTAGATGGGCTAGTGAGGTTTTAAATTTCAAATTCACAGTACTTCTGATTTTGTTATTTTTTATTTACAGATATTGTAGCCCCATTTTCTGGCCCGGTGGACATAGTTCAGTACCCAACCTACTGCACGGCGATAGCCTTCCCTACAGACCTGAGCACCATCAGACTGAGACTTATAAATAGGTTCTACAGGCGACTGTCCTCTTTAGTTTGGGATGCCAGATACATTGTGCACAACGCCCGGACTTTCAATGAGCCAAGGAGCAAGATAGCCCATTCAGCAAAACTTATCACAGATGTCCTGCTAAAATTTATCAAGTGAGTTGTCCGGGTGTTATTGAGCTTTAACTTGTACTGATAAATGTATCTGTATTTAACAACTTCTGTTGCTTTTTTATTTCCTCAGTCGACCTAGCTGTACAGATATTATGGAGATCTACAGTGCTATTGAAGATATGGACTATACGGATGACGAGGTAAATCAGCGTTGATCATCAAATCATTCACAACTTGCTGTGTAACTTTTGGGTTGAACTGATATTGATTTGAATGTCCATTCCCAGGACTTGGAAGAGGCACCAGGCCCCTCTTCTGGACACAGACTGCGCCAGGTAAGTAATGAATGATGATGTAAAAAACAGAACATCTTTGTCTTAAAATCCGCAATAAACATTTAGGGAAGTGGCTGGGATGTTGTCTTATCTTATGTATGAGTCTCCCTTCACCCCAGCGCTCTGTGGAGACTGTACCTGACCAGGACTCCTGGAAGGGGCAGTGCAAGCGCCTGATGAACTATGTCTTTGAGTGTGAGGACTCCGAGCCCTTCAGAAAGCCTGTGGATCCTGCCTCTTACCCAGTAAGAGAACACAGAGTTCTACTGTAATAATGACTCTGGCTTTGACAGAACTGTTGATCTAATGTGGCTCATGTCTGTTTGCAGGACTACCTTAGCATAATTGACACTCCCATGGACTTTGGGACTGTGAAGGGGACCCTTGAGGAGGACCGCTATGAAAACCCCATGGAGCTCTGCAAAGACATACGTCTGATATTTGCCAACGCTAAAGCCTTCACGCCAAACAAACGCTCAAAGGTATTTCCGCTCTTGCATTTCCAAACCATACAAGCGATTCCAGTGTAAGAAATTCAGCACTCTTCTATTGAGTTGATCTTCATTTGACATTGGTCAGGCTCTGGATTGTCATCAATCTAGGTACTAGGACCTGATGCCAAGTTGCTGTGCTCTACAGATTTGTATCTCCTCTGTCCCCAGATCTACAGTATGACTTTGCGGCTCTCTGCATTCTTCGAAGAGCGAATCAGAACAATCATATCGCAATACAAAACTGCCGTCAAGAGCAGCGAGAAGCTCCGCCGCAGCCAAAGGTTCCGGAAGAAGCTTCAGCACCACGAGTCTAATGTACCCAGCACTAACACCACAAGGTAGGCCTCACTTCTACTGCCCACAGACCTCATTGGGCTTAAGGAAATGTACTTATGTGGTCCACAGGACCTACAGCACTACTAATGATATTGTTCTTTCCCTTCAGCCAAAAGAGGGCTGCTCTAAAAACTCAGGAAAAAGTGGAAGTGGCGTCAACGACTAAATCTACCTCAGCCAAAGTGTCTGCTACCGAGAGAACCAGGAGAAGGAACCAAAGCAGTGACAGCTCAGGCCACAGCTCTTCTGAAGCCTCCTCAGGGTCAGACTCTGAGATTGAGAGCGAGTTATCTATGAGTGACTCTGAAGAGGAGAAACGCCCGGGGTCCTCACGGCACCATCACAGCAGAGAGACCAGGGGAACCAGAAGAGTCACCAGGAACAAAGGGGCAAAGAAGAAAAAAAGTTAGGATTTCACATAAATCTGGTAGAAGGCAGTTTGCAAGACATCCCTTAGTCTCTGTCCCTCTAATAAAATCCCTGTTTTTGACATTTTATTTCAGTTGCCGAGAGCGAGGAAGAGTCCTCCAATGAGGGGGAGGAGAGTGAGGACGGTGGGAAGTTGTCAAACTCTTTGTCTCGTCAATTCCCAATTAGGACCAGCAGCAGGAGCATCAGGCTGACCAGGAACAATGCTGTTGCCCATAGGAAAAGCACCAAACAGCCAGGTAACCACCATAGAGCAGGGAAAAGGAGAGGTAACTAGAGCAGGGAGTGGTCAGGCAAATGCCCTTACAGATGAAGAAAAATGCACAGACAACTGTCCTTATGGTTAAAGGTCTGAACTGCCTATGGGAGCAGATCTTTTTTTAGGTATTATATGATTATTAGCCATTTAAAATGTTGTTGCTGCTCTGTGTGTGTCCAGAGAGGGGTGCCCAGATGAATGGTCACAGCAGAAAATATGGGCGAGAGAGACGGCTAAGCAGCGAATCTGAGAGATCACCATCCCAGGGTACAGACACTTACAGGGAGGAGGATGAGGAGGAGAATCTGGGCCGCAGGACAATGAAAAGGAAGACTGCCAGAGCGGCCGTCAACAAGATGAAGCTTCTGGAAGCCTCTGAGGAAAACTATGGTTCAGCCTCTGAGGAAGAGGATAAACAAAGGAGGAAAAGTAGCCGCCATGCGACCCGAGTCAGCAAACGCACTACCGTGATCCAGAGCAGCTCTGAATCTGAGGAGCAGTCATCAGCACAGAGTGAGCACACAGTCAGCTTAGACTGGTTTGGATCAACTTTTATTGTTCATGGATCTACTGTACCAGAGCCACAAAAGGGTGCGTTCATTGAAAAAACATTTAACACTGTTGGGTAACACACTTTCTTTCCCCTAGGTTCTAAAAAAGACAAGGATTCATTGGGTGATTGGGAGAACAATGAGGACAGTATTGAGAGTGAAGCTTCATCCTCTCGTTGTCATCAGAATGGAGAGAGTAAGAACTCCAGCAGCCGCAGAACGACCAGACAAGCTGCAGAGACGGGTGGTAGGGGTAAGAGCTACAGGCATACTGTAGATGCTTTCAGTCATGGCTACTTTCTCTGCCTTATCTCCAAGTTCAGTCATTTGTTGCTGTAGTGTTAATGTTTGTATTTATCTCTATTTCAGATGATTTGTCTCATGTAAATGGGCACAGCACAAAACATGTCAGTACTTCTGAGGAGGAGAGCTCTGATGGTGAAGAAGAGGAAGAAGCTGTTGAGTCTCAGAAGTCCTCCAGAAGCTTGACAACCGCTGCAGTGAGTAAAATTAAAACTTGCATTACCAGCTATATGGCGGAAGAGAAGTCTGGCTCCAGAAAGAGACAGCACAAACCTCTGGCAAGCTCTGACGAGGAATACCGAGAACACTATACTCAAAAGCACCCTCACCAAAATGGGAGGAAGGTGGAGAAAGAAAATGCTGAAGGCTCTGAGAAAAATAGTAAATTGCATTCAAAAAGCCAAGAACAAACATCTGCCTCAACCCACAAACAGGATGTCCCCGAATCAGAGGAACTCAGTGACACTCCAAAGAGATCAAGCTCTCACAAAAAAAGATTGAGGTCTGAAGAGGAGGAGGAGGAAGAAGACGGCAACCACTCAGATAATGAATCTAAGGGAGAATCCAATAAACGTCAGTTGCGAAACAACAACAAACCCAAAAGACCGAGTCACAATGACTCTGTTTCAGAGAGCGAGGAGGAAGTTGTACCCAACAGGAGAGCAAGGAGAAAACAACTGCGTGCTTCCTCAGAGGAAGAATCTGATGGGAAGGAGAAGCATAGCTCTAGCAGGCGGCCTTGCCTTCGAGCCCAACCAAAAAATAAATACATCAATGAAGACTCTGAGGAGGACTTGAATTCAGAGATGCAAGTCAGTTGTAAGAATGGGAATAGCAATGCTGTTTCAGATAAAGGACATCAACGCAACCGAAAAGCTTCCCCAGCTACTACAAAACAGTCTTCTTCCAAGAGAAAATGCATTTACACCTCAGACTCCTCAGACAACCCTTATGAAAAGAAACGGTGCATGACCATGGCTAAGAGCTACTGCGAAGATGAGAGCGAGAGGGAAACAAAAAGCTCCAACTACAAGTATCCCAAGAAGGAATCTGGATCCAAGTCTGAACCTGAGGACTGTAGTAGTCAGGAAGACACCTCTTCCCACCAAGGGTCAGAGGAGGAGGTGGTTGAGTGTCCAAGGGGGAAGAGACGTTTGGAGCAACACAAAGGCAAGCGAAAGGAACGCTGCAGCAGCAGTGCCCACAGTTCTGCCTCTGAAAGCGAGGAGGACGAAGAGTCTTCTGCCAGCTCAGGGACCCAGAGCAGTCCAAAGAGAAAAAAACACAACAGGAGGTCAAGGGTCAGCGACAAGGGTGCCGCCCGACAACACCGGAGGGACCCCTCTGAGGCAGACAGTGACCAGTCGTATGCAGAATTCCAGAGAGGAGAGTGTGGAACGCGTATCAAGACCCGAAACCGTGGCAAACGAACGGTGACATATCACGACAGCGAATGAAGGCTTAGCTAGAGAGACTAACTGGAGACCTTGAAGACACTTGATCGCCACATTAAAGGTAGTAGCACTGGAGCTTTTTCAAGAGGAAATGCTGTGAATCTGTTTCATTCAGGGATATTTATATTTTCTATGAAAAAAGAGTAGTTTTATAAAATATAGCGCAAACCACCTCCCATTCTGCTTTTGTGATTTGGCCAGCTAAATAACTGTTCGGGGGAGCATTGTCAGCTTGGGTGCTATCTTAATATACCTCTGTTTAATCAAGCATATTTTGCTGGCTTGCACTAAGAAACACACTGTAAAGAGATATTTCATACACTAGTTTCACATTAGGAACTCAGGGGTCAACTAAGTTTACTGTAGTCTCAGCCATTCAGTCTTGGGAGCTAGAGTAGGTAGGGACAATAAACATTTCCAGGATGGTGGTTTCAGTCCAAGCACACTTACTGAGACAACTAATCCACTTCACCCTCCTTTGACTTCAAGTCCTTTGTAAATCCACATGAATGATCCTTTACTGTATTGTGAGGTGACTTGTTTATGAGCCAAAATGTACAAATTTGAATTCCTAGTCTGTCCCCCCCCCCTTTGTTTTCATTTGTTTTCATTTTTTTGGGGGGGGGGGGAGATGTGTGGCGTGAATTCTAGTCATGGAATGAGGTGTAAATATACGGGATTGACAATGGCATCTTTTGAAAGGTTTATGAGGATCACTCTGTAGGAAACGATTGCTTGTTTTAGTTTGAGCATTCATTTCATTGTTATGTCATTACAATGCATTGTCTTGCCACATGTCACAAATTGGTACCCTTTTGCCAAGTACAGGAAACCAAAAAGTACTTATTGCAAAATACTGTGATTTCTCATATTGGGAAGACATTCTAGTGTTATGTACTCTCAGTATTACATTTATTTTCGGAGAGAACTTAACTGCATTTAACTTTTTGCCAGTCACAATTTAGTTATTATGTGTTGCGGCGGTCTTGAACTGTAATTGCATTGACATGTTTGCTAAATATTTTTCATACACTTTGATACAAACAGATTTCATAGAAAAATGTTACTGGTACCCGTATGGTTGTGGAGTACAAGAGGGCTGTTTTTTTCTTTTTTTTTTATTCTCGGTAATAAAGACAAATTCAAGGCTCACTTTGTATGTGTTGTCAATGCATTCTTAACCATTCCTTAAACTAAACATAACTTCAAAGATTTTGCTGAGTTACAGTTCATATAAGAGGATCAGTCAAATGAAATAAATTCCATTAGGCCCTAATCTATAGATTTCACATGGCTGGGCAGGGGTGCAGCCGTGGGTGGCCCACCCACTGGGGAGCCAGGCCCAGCCAGTCGGAATGAGTTTTTCTCCAAAAAAAGGGCTTTATTACAGATAGTGAGTACAGATAGTAAGCTTTTTGTGCGTATGGAACATTGCTGGGATCTTTTATTTCAGCTCATGACACATGGGACTAACACTTTACATTTAATACATCCCACTAATGCTGTGTGGATCAATTCTTTTGCCACCGTGTGGATTGTATTTGAAGCAGTAGTTCAAAAACTAAGTGACAGCACCAATATATAATGCTGCGTTGATGTGCTAGTCGGAACTAGGAAACCCGGAAATGTTCAACTTTCTAACTGGTTGTAGTTATACATGTGCTGCGTTCAATGAATCAGTAAGTAAGACATTTCTGCATTTCCTAGTTCCAACTAGCATTTGAACGCAGCATAAATTATTGGACATCACTGGGGCTCATGCCACGTTTTTATTATCTCGGAAATGTCGACTTGCTAATCTAGGCGGCAGTGTCGGATCCCGAGTTACCCATTTGGGATGTATCAGGGTGTTTTCACACTTGGACCCTTTCAGACAATTTTTGTGAACTCCGTACGGTTCACTTATTTTTTTGTGTGCAGTGTGAATAGTCCATAGGAACTCCTATGCCCCTAAGCGAACCAAACTGAGACCATCTCGAGAGGTGGTCTGAGTTCTGTTCCCTTTTTTGGGGGACAATGTGAACACAAGGCTCCCCAGGTTCGCTTGTCATTATTCCTGCACCACAAACTATCAAATCAAATTTTATTAGTCACATGCGCAGAAATACAACAGGTGTAGTAGACCTTAAGGTAAAATGGTTACTTATGAGCCCCTAACCAACAATTCAGTTTCAAAAGAATAAGATAAAAGTAACAAGTAATTAATGAGCACCAGTGAAATAACAATAGCAAGACTATATACAGGGGGGGTACTGATACAGAGCCACTGCGGGGACACCGGTTAGTTGAGGTAATATGTACATGTAGGTAGAGTTAAGGTGACTATGCATAAATGACAACAGAGAGTAGCAGTGGTGTAAAGAGAGAGGGGGGCAATGCAAATAGTCTGGGTAGCCATTTGATTAGATGTTCAGGAGTCTTATGGCTTGGGGGTAGAAGTTATTTAGAAGTCTCTTGGACCTAAACTTGGTGCTCCGGTACCACTTGCAGAGCGGTAGCAAAGAGAACAGTCTATGACTAGGGAGGCTGGAGTGACAATTTTTAAGGCCTTCCTCTGACACCGCCTGGTATAGAGGTCCTGGATGGCAGAAAGCTTGGCCCCAGTGATGTGCTGGGCCGTTCGCACTACCCTCTGTAGTGCCTTGCGGTTGGAGGCGGAGCAGTTGCCATACCAGGCAGTGATGCTTTCGATGGTGCTGTAGAACCTTTTGAGGATCTGAGGACCCATGCCAAATCTTTTCGGTCTCCTGAGGGGGAATAGGTTGTGTTGTGCCCTCTTCACAACTGTCTTGGTGTGCTTGGATCATGTTAGTTTGTTGGTGATGTGGACACCAAGGTACTCGAAGCTCTCAACCTTCTCCACTGCAGCCCCGTCGATGAGAATGGGGATGTGCTCTGTGCTCTTTTTCCTGTAGTCCACAATCATCTCCTTTGTCTTGATCGCATTGAGGGAGAGGTTGTTGTCCTGGCACCACACGGCCAGGTCTCCGACCTCCCTATAGGCTCTCTCGTAGTTGTCGGTGATCACTAGACTACTGCAACACCATTTCCCCTACTATAAACCCTCTCACATTGGTGCCACAAAAGAGAGAAGTTGATGATGTGCAGGTTGGCAGAAAAAAATGGGTGCTGTTTTTGGACAGGCCTATTGATTAGTGATTGTCAAGGATGCACAGAAATTCTTAAACATGAGTTTTTAGTTGAATATTTGTTTACAATATGTGATCTTTAGGCTAAGAAAGCTGCATAAACCTTTTATTCGATTGTAGGGTTTGAATAGTGTGAGAAGACACCAACATATTTGGTGAGAATCACAACAGAGTACAAATCAATTATAGTTCTTAACGAGGCAGTAGCCTACATGGGGTGTACAATTTTCAATTACAGCATGATTCTTTTTTACCCCCTTTTTCAATCTTGTCTCATCACTTCAACTCCCTAACGGGCTCGGGAGGCGAAGGCTGAGTCATGCGTCCCCCGAAACATGACCCGCCAAACCGCGCTTCTTAACACCCGCTGGTTTAACCCCGAAGCCAGCCGCACCAATGTGTCGGAGGAAACACTGTTTAACTGACAACCGAGATTAGACTGCAGGTGCCCGGCACGCCACAAGGAGTTGCTAAAGTGTGATGAGCCAAGTAAAGCCTCCCCCGGCCAAAACCTCTCCTAACGCGGATGACACTGGGCCAATTGTGCGCCGCCCTATTGGGACTCCAGATCACGGCCAGGTGTAATACAGTGACGCCTCTAGCACTGCAATGCAGTGCCTTAGACCGCTACGCCACTCGGGAGGCCCCTTTACAGCATTATTTAATCTGCAGTTATTCTTCTGTTATTTATTATTACCAATAATATTTTAATGTTAATAGTATCTTCTGATTACAATTATTTATATTTCATATTTTAATTTATTTGCAATCTATTATCTTCCAAAATGTAAGTAGTGGCCATGTACTCTTATAATCTCCACCAGACACAGCCTGGTTCCTCTCTAGGTTTCTTCCTAGGTTCCTGCCTTTCTAATAAGTTGTTCCTAGCCACCTTGCTTCTACATCCGCAATGCTGTTTGGGGTTTTGGGCAGGGTTTCTGTATAAGCACTTTGTGACATCTGCTGATGTAAAAGGGGCTTTATAAATACACTGCTCAAAAAATAAAGGGAAAACTTAAACAACACAATATAACTCCAAGTCAATCACACTTCTGTGAAATCAAACTGTCCACTTAGGAAGCAACACTGATTGACAATAAATTTCACATGCTGTTGTGCAAATGGAATAGACAACAGGTGGAAATTATAGGCAATTAGCAAGACACCCCCAATAAAGGAGTGGTTCTGCAGGTGGTAACCACAGACCACTTCTCAGTTCCTATGCTTCCTGGCTGATGTTTTGGTCACTTTTGAATGCTGGTGGTGCTTTCACTCTAGTGGTAGCATGAGACGGAGTCTACAATCCACACAAGTGGCTCAGGTAGTGCAGCTCATCCAGGATGGAGCATCAATGCGATCTGTGGCAAGAAGGCTTGCTGTGTCTGTCAGCGTAGTGTCCAGAGCATGGAGGCGCTACCAGGAGACAGGCCAGTACATCAGGAGACGTGGAGGAGGCCGTAGGAGGGCAACAACCCAGCAGCAGGACCGCTACCTCCGCCTTTGTGCAAGGAGGAGCAGGAGGAGCACTGCCAGAGCCCTGCAAAATAACCTCCAGCAGGCCACAAATGTGCATGTGTCTGCTCAAACGGTCAGAAACAACACTCCATGAGGGTGGTATGAGGGCCCGACATCCACAGGTGGGGGTTGTGCTTACAGCCCAACACCGTGCAGGACGATTGGCATTTGCCAGAGAACACCAAGATTGGCAAATTCGCCACTGGCGCCCTGTGCTCTTCACAGATGAAAGCAGGTTCACACTGAGCACGTGACAGTCTGGAGACGCCGTGGAGAACGTTCTGCTGCCTGCAACATCCTCCAGCATGACCGGTTTGGCAGTGGGTCAGTCATGGTGTAGGGTGGCACAGCCCTCCCCTTCTTTGGGGGACCGCACAGCCCTCCATGTGCTCGCCAGAGGTAGCCTGACTGCCATTAGGTACCGAGACGAGATCCTCAGACCCCTTGTGAGACCATATGCTGGTGCGGTTGGCCCTGGGTTCCTCCTAATGCAAGACAATGCTAGAACTCATGTGGCTGGAGTGTGTCAGCAGTTCCTGCAAGAGGAAGGCATTGATGCTATGGACTGGCCCGCACGTTCCCCAGACCTGAATCCAATTAAGCACATCTGGGACATCATGTCTCGCTCCATCCACCAACGCCACGTTGCACCACAGACTGTCCAGGAGTTGGCGGATGCTTTAGTCCAGGTCTGGGAGGAGATGCCTCAGGAGACCATCCGCCACCTCATCAGGAGCATGCCCAGGCGTTGTAGGGAGGCCATACAGGCACGTGGAGGCCACACACACTACTGAGCCTCATTTTGACTTGTTTTAAGGACATTACATCAAAGTTGGATCAGCCTGTAGTGTGGTTTTCCACTTTAATTTTGAGTGTCACTCCAAATCCAGACCTCCATGGGATGATAAATTTGATTTCCATTGATAATTTTTGTGTGATTTTGTTTTCAGCACATTCAACTATGTAAAGAAAAAAGTATTTAATAAGAATATTTCATTCATTCAAATCTAGGACGTGTTATTTTAGTGTTCCCTTTATTTTTTGAGCAGTGTACATTTGATTTGATTTAGTTAAATCTAGCTGTCCAATAACGCATTCTGATGGAATGGCTTGTCCTGCACTTTGTAAAAAAACAGAGTGCATTGAGTGAATGTCCTTTCTAAACACAGTAGCAATGTGAATGCAAAGAGGACTCAGACCACAAAATAGGTGAAGGGCAGTGTGAATACAAAGATGAGTTATTTTGCTTATTTTCTTTTTACACCAGAATTCACAGTAAAGAGTACTGAGATCGTTTATTTTAAAGAGGACTATATGTGATAACACCTTCAGAATTAACCAATAGGAAGCTCTACGCAAATAACTTACGTTCCTTTTAATTCGGAAGTCTCAATTTTCCGACAGGACATGAACGAGGCATAACCCATTTTATAAATCGTTCAGCACTTTCGGTATAACTTATGCTATCTGTTACAGGCAAAAAAATATTTATAGTTATGCCTACCATTCCGCACCATTAAAACATATTTTGGAATATTAATATAGTGCCAAGTTGATCAAGTAAATGTGGCAATATACATTTTGATCAATTTATAGTATTCTTCAGCACAAAAATGCATTTACCAATCATTAGCTAACATGTGGAAGCTGTTCGCTTGACTGTCAAATTCTACCAAATGCTTGCTAAAAACATATTTTACGTTCATCACTGGACAGTTGGCTATCAAACCATCTGAAGATATCTGGATTTTGCGTGTACAATACTTAACTTTATTCTTCAGCCTAATCAGTCAAAGTGGATTGGTAGCTAAATTATTGGTTAACGTTAGCTAGCATGTCCTCGAAGTCGTTTCTCCATTGTTTACAGTACTAGCCGAGTCAGTGGGTTAGTCAGTCAAGTCATCTGTAGATCGCTAATTAACGTAAGTGCATTATCATGTCAGCTTGCAAGCGTTTGCTTTACATTGTAAAACACAGAGGGATATGGAGGAGAAATGTCACCACTTGGTCACCTGTAGGAGCTGCCTTCAATGCCAAACCTCACAGAAGACTTGAGTTGTTTGAAAAAAATGTGGTATGTTAATCAAGTCATGAAACTACAGTATTCCCAAATGTATCTTAGCCTATGTGATGTAGCTAGTTGTTGTTTTATCTAACACTACTGTATTTGATTTGCACTTGTCACTATACTGTTTTTACAAACACTGCTTTGTCCTTCAGTCAAGAAAAGTAACTAATAGTCAGATAGCATTCACATAGCATTTGGTCTAGACTAGTAACAGTATTTTAAATTCCAACCCACATAATGTAGTCAAACGGTATCCTAAAACCTTCACAGGGCTTGTTTGGAGTCCCAGAGCTGAGCTCCCCTGCTGGCTTCGAGGTGACCACTAAAAGGGCTCTGAAGGACACACAGGAGCTGGTGGATAAAGTCTGCAGCAGCCCTCCTGGAGCTGTTACTGTGGAGACTTTTGACCAACTCTCAGACGGCTTGTGCAAAGTAGCAGACCTGGTAAGATGTATACAGTTCCAGTCAACAGTTTGGACACACCAACTCATTTAAGGGTTTTTCTTTATTTTATCTATTTTCTAAAGTGTAGAATAATAGTGAAGACATCAAAATGATGAAATAACGCATATGGAATCATGTAGTAACCAAAAGTGTTAAGCAAATATAAATATATTTTAGATTATTCAAAGTAGCCACCCTTTGCCTTGATGACAGCTTTGTACACTCTTGGCATTCTCTCAACCAGCTTCACCTGGAATGCTTTTCCAACAGTCTTGAAGGAGTTCCCACATATGCTGAGCACTTGTTGGCTGCTTTTCCTTCATTTTGCGGTCAGACTCATCCCAAACCATCTCAATTGGTTTGAGGTTGGGTGATTGTGGAGGCCAGGTCATCTGATGCAGTACTCCATCACTCTCCTTCTTGGTCAAATAGCCCTTACACAGCCTGAAGGCGTGTTGGGTCATTGCCCTGTTGAATAACAGATAATAATCCCACTAAGAGCAAACCAGATGGGGTGGGATAACACTGCAGAATGCTGTGGTAGACATGCTGGTTAAGTGTGCCTTGAATTCTAAATACATTCCTGACAGTGTCACCAGCAAAGCACCATCACACAACCACCTCCATACTTCACGGTGGGAACCACACATGCGGAGATCATCCGTTCACCCACTCTGCGACACAGAGGTTGGAACCAAAAATCTAAGGACAGACCAAAGGACAGATTTACACTGGTCTAATGTCTGTTGCTTGTGTTTCATGGCCCAAGCAAGTCTCTTCTGCTTATTGGTGTCCTTTAGTAGTGGTTTCTTTACAGCAATTTGACCATGAAGGCCTGATTCACGCATTCTCTTCTGAACAGTTGATGTTGAAATGTGTCTGTCACTTGAACTCTGTGAAGCATTTCTTTGGGCTGCAATTCATCACCCCTTAGTGGCTGGTAACTCTAATGAACGTATCCTCTGCAGCAGAGGTAACTCTGGGTCTTCCTTTCCTGTGGCGGTCCTCATGAGACCGTTTCATCATCAGGGATGCAAACTAGTCACCTTTCGGCGAAATTCGCAGTTTTGAATCCAAAATAGGTGACCTACGTGGTTCGTGTAGATCCGACAAGAAAAGTTTGGGAGTTTCGCCTGTATAGGCTGTCATTTAAATAAGAATTTGTTCTTAACTGACTTGTCTAGTTAAATATACAGTGGGGAGAACAAGTATTTGATACACTGCCGATTTTGCAGGTTTTCCTACTTACAAAGCATGTAGAGGTCTAATTTTTTATCATAGGTACACTTCAACTGTGAGAGACGGAATCTAAAACAAAAATTCAGAAAATCACGTATGATTAAGTAATTAATTTGCATTTTATTGCATGACATAAGTATTTGATACATCAGAAAAGCAGAACTTAATATTTGGTACAGAAACCTGTGTTTGCAATTACAGAGATCATACGTTTCCTGTAGTTCTTGACCAGGTTTGCACACACTGCAGCAGGGATTTTGGCCCACTCCTCCATACAGACCTTCTCTAGATCCTTCAGGTTTCGGGGCTATCGCTGGGCAATACGGACTTTTAGCTCCCTCCAAAGATTTTCTATTGGGTTCAGGTCTGGAGACTGGCTAGGCCACTCCAGGACCTTGAGATGCTTCTTATGGAGCCACTCCTTAGTTGCCCTGGCTGTGTGTTTCGGGTTGTCGTCATACTGGAAGACCCAGCCACGACCCATCTTCAATGCTCTCACTGAGAGGAGGTGGTTGTTGGCCAAGATCTCGCGATACATGGCCCCATCCATCCTCCCCTCAATACGGTGCAGTCGTCCTGTTCCCTTTGCAGAAAGCGTCCCCAAAGAATGATGTTTCCACCTCCATGCTTCACGGTTGGGATGGTGTTCTTGGGGTTGTACTCATCCTTCTTCCTCCAAACATGGCGAGTGGAGTTTAGACCAAAAAGCTCTATTTTTGTCTCATCAGACCACATGACCTTCTCCCATTCCTCCTCTGGATCATCCAGATGGTCATTGGCAAACTTCAGACGGACCTGGACTTGCCCTGGCTTGACGGCGTAGTGTGTTACTAATGGTTTTCTTTGAGACTGTGGTCCCAGCTCTCTTCAGGTCATAGACCAGGTCCTGCCGTGTAGTTTTGGGCTGATCCCTCACCTTCCTCATGATCCATGATGCCCCACGAGGTGAGATCTTGCATGGAGCCCCAGACTGAAGGTGATTGACTGTCATCTTGACCTTCTTCCATTTTCTAATAATCCCTCACCTTCCTCATGATCATTGATGCCCCACGAGGTGAGATCTTGCATGGAGCCACAGATCGAGGGTGATTGACCGTCATCTTGAACTTCTTCCATTTTCTAATAAATTGCAGTTGTTGCCTTCTCACCAAGCTGCTTGCCTATTGTCTTGTAGCCCATCCCAGCCTTGTGCAGGTCTATAATTTTATACCTGATGTCCTTACACAGCTCTCTGGTCTTGGCCATTGTGCAGAGGTTGGCATCTGTTTGATTGAGTGTGTGGACAGGTGTCTTTTATACAGATAACGAGTTCAAACAGGTGCAGTTAATACAGGTAATGAGTGGAGAACAGGAGGGCTTCTTAAAGAAAAACTAACAGGTCTGTGAGAGCTGGAATTCTTACTGGTTGGTAGGTGATCAAATACTTATGTCATCCAATAAAATGCAAATTAATTCCTTAAAAATCATACAATGTGATTTTCTGGATTTTTGTTTTAGATTCCGTCTCTCACAGTTGAAGTGTACCTAAGATAAAAATTGCAGACCTCTACATGCTTTGTAAGTAGGAAACACTGACCATTTTGCAGGTTATCAAATACTTGTTCTCCCCACTCTATATTAAATACCTCATGAAGCTGCTTGAGAAAATGCCAAGAGTGTGCAAAGCTGTCATCAAGGCAAAGGGTGGCTACTTTGAAGAATCTCAAATATAAAATATATTTTGATTTGTTTAACACTTTTTTTTGTTTACTACACGATTCCATATGTGTTATTTCATTGTTTTGATGTCGTCACTATTATTCTACAATGTAGAAAATAGTAAAAAATAAAGTAAAAACCCTAGAATGAGTAGGTGTGTCCAAACTTTTGACTAGTACTGTATATATTTATTGTTATTCATGTAGAAAGCACAGGATAGAGTCAAAAAACAATCAATTTAAGTTGACAGGTACAGTTATTTTTCTTCCCAAACCAGGCTGACTTTGTGAAAGTGGCACATCCGGAACCGTCCTTCCGTGAGGCAGCAGAGAAGACATGTATAGAGATCGGCACAGTTGTAGAGAAGTAAGTGCCATTGAACTAGGTCTAGTAGAATATGTTATTGAGTGGCATATTGCATAATGATTCTTCACTGTTTGTTTATCTCACAGACTCAACACCAATGTTGACCTTTGTAGAAGTTTAAAGAATTTGTTGGATAACAAAGAAGTTTTAGCTCAGTTGGACCCAGAAACAAGGTATGCTCTCCAACCTAAATCCTTTCACCGGTAGTTCATTTAGCGTAGACTTGACAGTTTCATTCAGGTAATGTAAATGTTTCTGTCTACCTAGGAAAGTGGCTGAGCTGTTCATGTTTGACTTTGCGATCAGTGGAATTCATCTGGATGAAAAACTGGTAAGGTACCCCTTTTTAATTGTTTTTTAGTGTGTTGATAACCACCCCTGTCACATGTTTCTTTCATCCTCCATCCTCCATCTTACTGTCTCTTTTCTGACTTTACATTTTGCAGAGGAAAGAGGCTGTCAAGCTTCACGTCAAGCTCTTGGATCTAAACAATGAGTTTCTTATGGGCTCTCACCTCCCAAACAGAATAGCAAAGTCGGCTATACCTGAGCACATTCATTGCCACTTTGCAACGGAGGGCAGTTTCATTCAGATTGGGGGTCTACACGCTGAGTCCTCTAATGACCTGGTATGTTTTCATTTGCAAATGTTTCTCTCTTTCACCACCTGGTAGCGCCAATCTCACATGATATCCAGTTGTACTGCTGGCGCTGCAGTCTATCTGGAGAAATGCCTACTTAATGCTGCTTAATGCTGTGTGAAATGCTATTGTTGAGTAATAGTCAGACTCTCTTTGTCCTGCATTTTCCTGATTTTGTCCTGATTTTATTTGATGCTCCATGCCTGGGAGGGTTGCTCTGTGATAGGTATGGCTAAGGGGGGAAGAACCTGAAACACATGCTTTTGACATTCTTTTCAGGTTCGGGAGGTTGCCTATAGGATTTTCCTCTACCCAAATGCAGATCTGATGGAGTGTCTGGAAGAGCTGTTGAAATGCAGGAACAAACTGGCCAAACTGGTGGGATATGAGTCTTACGCACACAGAGCTTTACAGGGAACCATGGCCAAAACCCCAGGTATTATGCTTCCGCCCCTGTCCCCCAACAATGACTTTCACTTCAATTAGTAAACCTTCGGCCTTTTTTGGATTCATATGTTTAAGCATTGGTAGTGCTTCAGTGTATGATTAGGAGAGATATTTAGCAATGACTACCATTTCAGCCAGATACCGCCAAGTTAGTAAACATACTTGTTCAACTAGGTTTACCAGCAGTTTACATGAATGGATGAATGATTCAACCAATGCCCTCTATTAAACACAAACAAATCACCCAGGCAAAAACTGTCACCCAGTTAGAATATTACACTACAACTGTGCTACACTGTTGATGTTGGGAATGATAAAGCCTTTCTGTGTGACTGCTATAACATGGCCCGCCTTTCTTCTGCCCACAGAGACAGTGATGAACTTCCTCCAGCTACTGACGGACAAACTGTCCGAAAGGTACAGCACATAATACAAGTACAATAAAAAATGAGCTATGCCAAAATCAACACAATTTGTTCACCTTATATAGAGTATATATAAGGAAATATATAATCCACCTTGTCTTGAAAAGCTGACATGTATCCTCTCTACCACAAGGGGACGATATAACCTTGAAAGAGTGAAAGAGCTTTATAAGTTTAGTGAAGTGAAGGTTTGAAAACAAATACGTTTGAATTCCAATTTATATGCTGGAGCTTTCAGAGAGCCAGTTATTTGGATACAGAATTGACTATAAAGCAGAAATAATAGTTTGTTAAATAGATGAATACACTTTTCACATATTGAATTTTAATTAGGCCTGACAGTGAAGTCAGCAATCACATCAGCAACTCATTTGAAATTTCTTCCCATACAGAACCGCAATAGACTTTGAGATGATTAAAGACATGAAGACAAAACTCAACCCCCTTAATGCGGTAAATACTGCTTTGTCGTCGTTTATAAATATTCATATTCCAGCTGATGTAGCAATGTACATATAAAGATATGAGTCCATAGTGAGATTAAAAAAAGGTGAATACAAATAGTGGTGTGTTATTTATTCTTGTCACAAGCTATTAGTTATATGTTTATCTTCCATAGGAGCTTATGCCATGGGATCCTCCATACTTCAGTGGTGTGTTGCGTGCTGAAAGGTGAGTATTACAGTCCTAGATCTATTATTCAAACAAAGCAACTGATCCAGTTATTCTCTGCCAACTGTCAATGAGATAAATCTGTTAGATAGAAATCAATCTGTCTGTAGTTGGGGTGGGTGGCAACTTTGTATTTCAGTGCAGCGCATCATTTAATTTTTTTTACCTGGTCTTCCTCGGGTATCAATTGTGTTAGGAGAGGAGCATGGGAGCTCCCGAGTGGCGCAGCGGTCTAAGGCACTGCATCTCAGTGCTAGAGGCTTCACAACAGACACCCTGGTTCGAATTCAGGCTGTATCAGGCCGTGATTGGGAGTCCCGTAGGGCGGCGCACAATTGACCCAACGTCGTCCGGGTTTGGCAAGTGTAGGCCGTCATTGTAAATAAGAATTTGTTCTTAACTACTTGCCTAGTTAAATAAAGGTTAAATAAATGGGAGCTACGTAAGTCTTTGTTTATTCTTTTCCACATAATCAAGCTGGATCAACTTCCTTTGCACTCAGTTGTGCTGTCACCTCATTTTACCTGAAGATTTTCCCCTCTGCGTTTATTTAATTGAATGAATTATCCTTGCGTAATACATGTTCCCTGTCATTTTTATTTATGTGATGGAACATATCCAAAACAATGGATTAGAATATGCAACCTGAATCACTGTTGCCATGCTACAGTATAGAAAGACAGAGTTTGAATGTGTTAGGCAGATGAGAACCATCCAAAATACAGTGAGGACCCAGACAGCATTCAACTCAACCTGAACTCATTGCAGGAGTAAATCCCATTTTAGTCTGTCGGGAAAGGATATCTCCAATAGCATATACAATATTATGTATTATCTGTTGAGACCCTATGCATTTGTTCTAGTGTGCGTAATATATTCTGCAGTTTTAATGCTGATTAATGGGCTTTGGGTGGTTAATAAAGCGTATTATATTTATTGTCAAGGGTAATTCATAAATGTCATGATTCACAGATGGAGAAGTGGAATGGCCTAATCTGCTGTGAACGTTTGAGTGAATGGGAGATGTGGTTGGTCACATCTAGCGTCTCCAGTTTTGCGCCGGTCTCATGTCGTCTTTTTACGGACATTATTAATGAACTGCTTTTCCACTCAGGCGATCACCAGAGACCTATAAGTCTAACGGTTTATTAAAGCTTTAATGCAGACATTCCAGGTCCTGGGGGATGGACTCAATGGCTGTTTCCACAATGGGATTTGGCACAACCTCTGTCTGAGGAGGGGGAGATATGTTGGAGAGTTGTTTTTTTTCTTCTTTTAACTGAGGAAAATCTGTTTCCGAATCACTTTCCCCTCAGCCCTCTTCTTGGTGTGCTATGTTGGTTGTTAGGAGTTGGGTTTAGAATGCGGTCGGTTCCCAGGGATGGCTGGTTGCCCGTAGTTACCACCACCGTTAAGTGGCTCCTGTTGCCCTTTTCTCTTAGTCAGCAGCATTAGTGGTTTGCAGTTCCTACTGAAGTCAGTTGGAGAATGTTCATGTCCTACTGAAAGGAGTTTCAGATTATGTGTGGTAAATGAAGGCCCAGTAGTACATCATGTGCAAGATAGTATAAATTACTCCCTTTAATAGTCTTTAGGAAAGATCATATGATTACTGCTATTATTCCATTAGCAGTCGGTGAAAAAGCTTCCTGTTGCCACAGACTTTGTCCCATATACAGTGCATTCGGAAAGTATTCAGACCCCTTGACTTTTTCCACATTTTGTTACGTCACAGCCTTATTCTAAAATTGATTACATATTTTATCCTCCCTCATCAACCTACACACAATACCCCATAATGAGAAAGCAAAACATGCTTCAAAAAATGAAATTTACATAAGTATTCAGACCCTTGACTCAGTACTTTGTTGAAGCACCTTTGGCAGCGATTACAGCCTCGAGTCTTCTTGGGTATGACGCTACAAGTTAGGCACACCTGTATTTGGGGAGTTTCTCCCACTTTTCTCTGCAGATCTTCTCAAACTCTGTTAGGTTGGATGTGGAGCGTCGCTGCACAGCTGTTTTCAGGTATCTCCAGAGATGTTCGATCGGGTTAAAGTCCAGGCTCTGGCTGGGCCACTCAAGGACATTCAGAGACTTGTCCTGAAGTCACTCATGCGTTGTCTTGGCTGTGTGCTTAGGGTTGTTGTCCTGTTGGAAGGTGAACCTTAGCCCCAGTCTGAGGTCATGAGCGCTCTGGAGCAGGTTTTCATCAAGGCTCTCTCTGTACTTTGCTCCAATCATCTTTCCTGACTAGTCTCCCAGTCCCTGTCGCTGAAAAACATCCCCACAGCATGATACTGCCACCACCATGCTTCACCGTAGGGATGGTGCCAGTTTTGCTCCAGACGTGACGCTTGGCATTCAGGCCAAAGAGTTCAATCTTGGTTTCATCAGACCAGAGAATCTTGTTTCTCATGGTCTGAGAATCCTATAGGTGCCTTTTGGCGAACTCCAAGCGGGCTGTTGTGTGCCTTTTACTGAGGAGTGGCTTCCGTCTGGCCAATATACCATAAATGCCTGATTGGTGGAGTGCTGTAGAGATGGGTGTCCTTCTGGAAGGTTCTCCCATCTCCACAGAGGAAATTTGGAGCTCTGCCAGAGCGACCATCAGGTTCTTGATCACCTCCCTGACCAAGTCCCTTCTTCCCTGATTGCTCAGCTTGGCCAGGCGGCCATTTCTAGGAAGATTCTTAGTCGTTCCAAACTTCTTCAATACTGCAGAAATGCTTTGGTACCCATACCCAGATCTCTGCCTCGAAACAATCCTGTTTCGGAGCTCTACAGACAATTCCTTCGACCTCATTGCTTGGTTTTTGCTCTGACATGCACTGTCAACTGTGGGACCTTATATAGACAGGTGTTTGCCTTTCCAAATCACGGCCAATCAATTAAATTTACCACAGGTGGGCTCCAATCAAGTTGTAGAATAATCTCAAGGATGATCAATGGAAACAGGATGCACCTGAGCTCAATTTCGAGTCTCATAGCAAAGGGTCTAAATACTTATGAAAATAATAAAATAAAATGTTTTCACTTTGTCATTATGGGGTATTGTGTGTAGATTGAGGATTTGTATTTATTTAATCCATTTTAGGATAAGGCTGTAACATAACAATATGTGGAAAATTCAAGGGGTCTGAATACTTTCCGAATGCACTGTACATCAAGCAAGGAGGCCACTTCATGGTAATCATGTCTGTAAAGCTGGGCGTAGGAAATGGCCTTCTCACTGGCTTTAATTCAATCCAAATTACATTTGGATATGCCTCCAGGGCAGGCATTGCTTGCTTCAAAGGGCTTGCTTTGTCCACACCAGAAGTGAGTAATTGTGCATGCTCCCCAAGATTGACAGGAGCCTTGCAGATCAACTGATAGGGCTTCCCCTTTTATGTCTGCTAGTCTGAGAGCGTTAGTCCGAAGAGTCAGCATGACAAGTGTTAATCAGAGCATCAAGTAGCTTTAGGGAGAAATAAGAGGAATCTGTAAAACACCATCAATAACTACGGAACCTTGCTAATAGATGCCCATTTGGTTTTAGCATGAGATTCCTGCAATTGTCTACAGTAGCTTGTCACAGTCACACAACTGAGATTAGGCTGAAGTGTTTGTCATTTTGTGGTTGTGTTTTGGTTACAGGTACAACATTGAGCCCAGCCTCTACAGCCCCTACTTCTCCCTGGGGTCTTGTATGGAGGGCCTGAACAGCCTCTTCACCAAGCTCTATGGAGTCTCTATCATGTCTGAACATCCAAGTGCAGGAGAGGTGTGGAATGATGATGTCCGCAAACTGGTAAAAAAATATATATAACTATTCAAATGTTCCTAGTGTTTAAGCTTTAATTTGTTTGCTGTGATTACATAGTCTAAATTGTGTTTCTATGGTGTGATCTCCTAAGTTTACTGTTTTGTCACTTCCTGTCCAGGCTGTAGTTCATGAGACAGAGGGGTTGCTGGGATACATCTACTGTGACTTCTTCCACAGAGCAAATAAACCTCACCAGGTAGACAGAGCCTCACACGCCACACCCGCAACGCAACCGGCTTTCTTTAAAGATTACATGAGTTTCAGTAGATCAAAAAAAGTTAGCTAGCATGTTCAAAAGAAAAAAGTATCTGGCCCTGTGGCACTGATCTTGAAACCAGCAGTACATATAATGTATTTCAAGGCAGGGCCTCAATGTTCTCTTTGTCTCTCCCTTCCTCAGGACTGCCACTTCACCATCCGCGGTGGGCGGCAGTGCCAGGAGAGCGGACAGTACCAGCTGCCTGTAGTGGTGCTGATGCTGAGCCTGCCCCACCCCACCAAGAGCGCCCCCACCCTGCTCACGCCGAGCATGATGGAGAATCTGTTCCACGAGATGGGTCATGCCATGCACTCCATGCTAGGGCGCACACGCTACCAACACATCACAGGTCAGCCATGCTCATCTGACATTCTCAGAGTTGAACTGTTAACTTTAGCAGCTTTAGCCTGGCATTGTGCTTATGGGTAATTCCAGAGTGATGCTGAAACGTCCAAGTCGTCCTTGTCCATAGAGTTGTATGGTTTGTTTAACTTTGCAATCATTGGTTTTTGTTTGACATTTTAAAGTGAAAAATTGGATACTTAGCATCACTCTGTTACCGTTGTATTCTATGTACACTGCTCAAAAAAATAAAGGGAAAACTTAAACAACACAATGTAACTCCAAGTCAATCACACTTCTGTGAAATCAAACTGTCCACTTAGGAAGCAACACTGATTGACAATAAATTTCACACGCAGTTGTGCAAATAGAATAGACAACAGGTGGAAATTATAGGCAATTAGCAAGACACCCCCTGTGCAGGTGGTGACCACAGACCACTTCTCAGTTTCTATGCTTCCTGGCTGATGTTTTGGTCACTTTTGAATGCTGGCGGTGCTTTCACTCTAGTGGTAGCATGAGACGGAGTCTACAACCCACACAAGTGGCTCAGGTAGTGCAGCTCATCCAGGATGGCACATCAATGCGAGCTGTGGCAAGAAGGTTTGCTGTGTCTGTCAGCGTAGTGTCCAGAGCATGGAGGCACTACCAGGAGACAGGCCAGTACATCAGGAGACGTGGAGGAGGCCGTAGGAGGGCAACAACCCAGCAGCAGGACCGCTACCTCCGCCTTTGTGCAAGGAGGAGCACTGCCAGAGCCCTGCAAAATGACCTCAAGCAGGCCACAAATGTGCATGTGTCTGCTCAAATGGTCAGAAACAGACTCCATGAGGGTGGTATGAGGGCCCGACGTCCACAGGTGGGGGTTGTGCTTACAGCCCAACACCGTGCAGGACGTTTGGCATTTGCCAGAGAACACCAAGACTGGCAAATTCGCCACTGGCACCCTGTGCTCTTCACAGATGAAAGCAGGTTCACACTGAGCACGTGACAGAGTCTGGAGACGCCGTGGAGAACGTTCTGCTGCCTGCAACATCCTCCAGCATGACCGGTTTGGCGGTGGGTCAGTCATGGTGTGGGGTGGCTTTTCTTTGGGGGGCCGCACAGCCCTCCATGTGCTCGCCCGAGGTAGCCTGACTGCCATTAGGTACCGAGATGAGATCCTCAGACCCCTTGTGAGACCATATGCTGGTGCGGTTGGCCCTGGGTTCCTCCTAATGCAAGACAATGCTAGACCTCATGTGGGTGGAGTGTGTCAGCAGTTCCTGCAAGAGGAAGGCATTGATGCTATGGACTGGCCCGCACGTTCCCCAGACCTGAATCCAATTGAGCACATCTGGGACATCATGTCTCGCTCCATCCACCAACGCCACGTTGCACCACAGACTGTCCAGGAGTTGGCGGATGCTTTAGTCCAGGTCTGGGAGGAGATGCCTCAGGAGAACATCCGCCACCTCATCAGGAGCATGCCCAGGCATTGTAGGGAGGTCATACAGGCACGTGGAGGCCACACACACTACTGATACTCATTTTGACTTGTTTTAAGGACATTACATCAAAGTTGGATCAGCCTGTAGTGTGGTTTTCCACTTTAATTTTGAGTGTGACTCCAAATCCAGACCTCCATGGATTGCAAAATTTGATTTCCATTGATAATTTTTGTGATTTTGTTGTCAGCACATTCAACTATGTAAAGAAAATTATTTAATAAGAATATTACATTCATTCAGATCTAGAATGTGTTATTTTAGTGTTCCCTTTATTTATTTGAGCAGTGTATTTGTACTCTTAATGTGAATAATAATATGGGAATGACTATGTAAAGCTCTCTCAAATCAATAGTCCTAATAGTGAGGAGGATTGATTTCGGTATCAATGGTTTCATCCTCTGCTTGTGTAGTGGGTGGTGTTGTGAATGACATCTTATAATGATGGTCACAGGTTAGAATGGCATGCGTAGAGGCTGTGTTCAGTCATGGTGTGGAGACTTGAAAAGGCCTGCTAAATACAATTCAGAATGATACGGCTTGGTGAGGAAATCCACACTGGTTATCATTGGATTGATTGCATGCTCCTTTACTTGTTAGATAAAGACTAAGGATATGCCTTAGCAAGTAACTCAAGATGCGTAAAAATGTCAATTTCATGTCGAGAGACATCCACTTAGATAACATAGATCAGACATCCACTTAGATAACATAGATCAGTAATGGAGCAACTTGAGACTGCTTTTGTCTTCTCAGGAACCAGATGTGCCACTGACTTTGCTGAGGTCCCCTCTATTCTCATGGAGTACTTTGCCACTGATTATCGTGTAGTGAACCAATTTGCCCGCCATTATCAAACAGGACAGGTACACAAACTCACCATTTTTTTTGTGTTACTAGATGGGTTACTGTAAAGGTATGGTGCTGTAGTCCGGCTGAGAAATGAATGTCTTTGTGTTTTTGCAGCCTCTGCCTCAGAGCATGGTGGCTCGCCTGTGTGAGTCCAAAAAGGTGTGTGGTGCGGCAGACACTCAACTACAGGTAAATCCCCCTGACATACAACAACAATGAACAAAAATGGGTCACAGCTTTTCCTTGAATGGGATACATTAACACTCATGGGTTACGTTGACACTGAACTCTCATGAAAATGCACAATACAAGGGCAAAACATTTTGCTCTCAAACTGTTTAAAATGTACTGGCACGGCAGCAAACACTGACAACTGTTATCTGCTAATCTTTATAGTAGTTTTTTAACAAGGTATCCTATATTGTTACCGTTGCTTTAAAAACTCAAACACAAATGACAATATTGCTTTGACTGAGTGATTGATGGTAGTTTAGAGACTTAACAGATATCAGCCTTTTTCAGGCAACAGAAAATAACTTAACTCTAAGCGGGATATTTGGGAACGTTTCAAAGGTTTAACATGTAACTACATGAATGATTCAGCATGTTTATTTCTTATGTGGACAGATTTTCTACTCTGCTCTGGATCAAATGTATCATGGAAAACCCCAAAACCGATCAACGACTGATATCTTAAAGGACATGCAGCATAAATTCTACGGCCTACCGTACACTCCAAACACGGTGGGTACCTCAGTATCAAAATGCCCTTTGCCTTCACTGAGTTGGTCTGTAGAACTTTGATTAAGAGCTCAATTACAGCCTTTACAGTTAATGAACGTTTGAGGGGACATTCTTTGTCTAATCCCCAAATCTTTACCACAGTGCCTTCTCCCGTGCAACAGAGGGACAAAAACAGCAGAGAGAGGGAGTTATTTTTTGGATATTCTTCTCTGGCTTTGTGGTTTTATAGCTCTTACCCAGGCGCAGCACCGTTTAAGGGATTAAAGGTTTTTTGGAGGCCCTGCTCAAATAACAAAGCAGAGGTATACTTTGAATGAGCACTCCCTGGGGGAAATATTTGAAACTCTTCTTTCTGTGGTCCTTTTAATGAAAATAGTCAGGAGGGAATAGAGAATGTAAAACACAGCCATCATTTAACAGGAATGGTCATCATAAGGCATTTATCCTCATCTGTAATTATGTTGGCCATCAGGAATAGACGTCACTCAGTCAGAACTATATTCCACCTTCTTTAATTGAGCTTACAAGCCATAGTTGCTTTACCCTCGCTAAAAGTCCTACTTCCGCTTTTATCCATGCAGCTAACGACCTCCCAGGGGAGTAATTTTTCTTTAACTATAAAACCATGCCGAAACTCAACATTTCACTCAAATGACATGTTTTGATGGGATGAGTAGTTTTCCTCCAGGATCTGTCATGGGATTGGAGCTAGTGAAAACAGATTTGTTTATATTCTGCTAAAAGGACCATATTTAAAAAAAAAAATGTTTTTGTTTTTTTCTCTTCTCTCCCTGCGCTCACAAAAAAGCAGTGAAGCCAAACTTTCCACACTAAACTGAACATTTTAATGGCTAATAGGTTACAGAGAGATCCAAATGATAAACACTGGGGTGATTGTGACATGTGTATGGTTTATAGACCAGGGGTATCAGTTCTGACTGGAGAGAAAGACTATCATCTGTTGTTGAGTACATGGACCAAATGGGAATCCCTGGGCCTGCAATAATAATATTTGGAAAATGGCAGTAAGCATGACATTCAATCTGCCATGTTGATGATTCTTTGTTTTTATCTGTTTTCTCTGAGTCCTAGAAAGTCAAGACATGTTATTTTCTCATGAGTAGTGCTGTGGGGATGATGCATAGGCCTACCCCTGCGCATAAATTCAAGCAGCTTGGTCTGCAAGTATGCCTTTTATCTAATACTTAGGAGAACAGAGTGACATGCTTCTCTGACTTTCCAAGTCTTTGTCTGTGTGGATCAAAAGGGATCTGTCGCTGAGATGTTGACTGGACTATGACCTTCTCAAGTTGGACGGCTCAAAAATAATGCAGAGCACTGGTGTCTGAACTGATTAGTTTGAGTGTTCACTGTCCCTCTCTAAGTTTTAGCCATTCTTTGTAATACCTGTAATTACGTTTCATGTTCCAAGGTGTTGTGCGGTTGGGGATATCTTGCCACAGCAAGATGAGGGTGAGTTCAAACCGGGTGACCCAATATATGCTATAGGCCTCTGGTACTGCTATAGGCCTCTGGTACTACCGTCTGGGCGGCTGGTGAACTCTCTCCTCATGATTTGTGCTCAGTTTCCCAATATTTTGGTTTCCCCAATTCTGCCTCTGTCAGGAGTACTGTTTACCCTTATTAAAGTCATTACGTCCCAGATGGGACCCGTCATGCAGACACTTTGCGGCTTCAGCCTGTTTCACGCTAGAGGATCATCCGCCCAGCCTGGAGAACTCTTTCACACTGCCCTCTGTTTAAATAAGCAGCACCTCTCTCAAAGGCCGAGCACAAGGTGCTTTATACTAGCCCCTTTAAACTCAGCTATCGCACCTATCCAAGACGGTACTGTAAAGAGCACAGTCGGGGAAAAATCTTCTCCTAAGAGCTGAAGTCACTTGTTAATTTATAAAGATCTGGGCCCACATTTGGATGTTAGTTAGGGCAACTTCATTTGATGATATCTATGTGGCTCTAGCAAGGTTCGTAAGGTTCCTTATGCATTACAGGCTCAATGCTCTGATACAATACTTAACAGTACTTAGCTTTTCATTTGTGTTTTACAACAACGGTGGAGAATAGGGTATAATTGAGTTTTGTTTCACTACTGCTTTCTGACTGACTGAGTGAGTATTTGCCATGGTGAATTTCCCCGGAGTCCAAAATCAGGCCTGATCATAGAGCACGTTGTCTTTACAGATAGGAAGTTGGACCCTTTAGGCAACCAGGGGAAAAGGAAATGTATGCACTCTGCCATTTAGGAATTTCCATGTTTTGTTCCTTTTAAAAGCAAAGTAAAAGGTTTAAAGTAAAATGTATACGGTTAAATCAAAGTCCATATTTGACTTAATCATGGGCCAATTGAACAGTAGCATAAATTTTGAAGCAGAAAAAACAGTGACCAGACAGTAACAAGAACAAACTTCAATGGACTGTCTTTAATGGCCCAAATAATATTGGGTCTTTTCCTGGGGGGGAAGTAGATGATGACAGAAGAATGTCTCTGCTTGTCTTTTCCTTTAGCAACCTTTATGAGCGGGAACAGTTAAGCCTTCAAAGCTGAATTAGCCTTTCTCTCCAAACTAAACTCTAAAAAAAAAAACATTTTTTGGTACTTTTATTTAAGTCAGTTAAGAACAAATTCTTATTTACAATGACGGCCTAGGAACAGTGGGTTAACTGCCTTGTTCGGGCAGAACGACTGATTTTTACCTTGTCAGCTCAGGGATTTGATCTTGCAACCTTCCGGTTACTAGTCCAACTCTCTAACCACTAGGCTATCTGACGCCATGCGTAAGCTATTTTAATTGCATTCAATCTGTCTGTTTTTGTTATTGTTTTTTTTATGTGAGATAAAATGTTTATTTGTCAGTATACATACAGTGGTGGTCTTTCTGAAATCATTCAGTGGAACCTGTTGAAAGCCAGTTTAATTTGGGTTATTTATTGGGTATGGTGTTAATGATGTTGTGATCTTGTGAAATGCTTTTTTTTCTTTCGCAGGCATGGCAGCTGAGATTCAGCCACCTCATTGGCTACGGGGCCAAGTACTACTCCTATCTCATGTCCCGCGCTGTGGCCTCCATGGTGTGGAAACAGTGTTTTGTTCAAGATCCTTTAAACAGGTGAGCCTGTGAGCCATTCAGCGTGTCCTCACATAAACTCTTCATCATGAAATACACACAATATCAAGACATGGTTGTCTGCTGCACATACTTAACTTTTATAGGTGTGACTAAATGCAGGGTCCCTACGGAATAAAAAATCAGTTTACTGTAGCAATACAATGAACTTCCTCCGAGGCAATCATAAATCGGTGAAACATGACTTTATTAATGTCAAAATATACCAGGACCATTTGGTGATGTATTTTTGTGTGTCCCTTAAGATTTTTTGCCATGTGTAATCACACACCGGTAACTGTTTATGCTACATTCAATGATGGTACAGTTTTATTTATTTGTTATTTTACCAGGTAAGTTGACTGAGAACAAATTCTCATTTGCAGCAACGACCTGGGGAATAGTTACAGGGGATGAATGAGCCAATTGTAAACTGGGGATTATTAGGTGACCGTGATGGTTTGAGGGCCAAATTGGGAATTTAGCCAGGACACCGGGGTTAACACCCCTACTCTTACGATGAGTGCCATGGGATCTTAAATGATCTCAGAGAGTCAGGACACCCGTTTAATGTCCCATATGAAAGAGAGCACCCTACACAGGGCAGTGTCCTCAATCACTGCCCTGGGGCATTGGGATATTTTTTTAGACCAGAGGAAAGAGTGCCTCCTACTGGCCCTCCAACACCACTTCCAGCAGCATCTGGTCTCCCATCCAGGGACTGACCAAGACCAACCCTGCTTAGCTTCAGAAGCAAGCCAGCAGTGGTATGCAGGGTGGTATTCAGTGTGTCTGTTGTTATATCACTGAAAGTTACGGTACATTTGACTGCAAGGTATAAACTTGTTTGCATTTCCAAGAAGACCGAGGCAAATGCTCTCTGACAAGCAACCTTCCCTGAGTAGTGTTAAGTCTCTCAGCTTGACATTGAACATGACATTAATATGAAATCCACACCAGCTTGGCAGGTGTGGTACAGTAATCCAGTTAGAGCCACCAGCGTCCACATTATACAGCCCCACAGTCTTCCCTATCAGTTCTGCTCTGACTTTGACTTCACAGAGGCTTTGTTTAGAGATTCACCTCAGAGATTTGAGCCCCGCAGTCCTTTTTTCTCTCTCTGTCTTACTTTCTCTCCTTTCCCTTTGACATTGTTTATGTTCCACCTGTGGTTGTTGAACCTCTGTTTCCTATCATCAGCCCTGTGAGGGGAGAGCTGAGACTTTGCTCAGGGTAGGGAAGAGGAGCTGCTGGAGGAGAATGCATGTGACTGTAATCTTATCTTTCCTCTCTCTCCCCCAGGGACATGGGAGAGCGCTACCGTAGGGAGATGCTTGCCCATGGGGGAGGGAAGGAGCCCATGCTCATGGTGGAAGGTATGTCATGGTCTTGACCAATGTGCCCTCTAAGCTGCGCACTTGTGGGGCCGAGCACCTCCTCCAGGAATGCCGCGAAGTGGTTTCTTGCATCATAAAACACCTTAGCAGTTTACAGTCACCTATTTGGCCCATGGTGTTACAGACTAAGTAAAAAATCATAAATTAATGTCTGGCCCTTCATAATGTAAAACCGTTTTTAAAAGTCTTGTGCAAATCAAATGTATTTATATAGCTCTTCGTACATCAGCTGATATCTCAGTGCTGTACAGAAACCCAGCCTAAAACCCCAAACAGCAAGCAATGCAGGTGTAGAAGCACGGTGGCTAGGAAAAGCTCCCTAGAAAGGCCAAAACCTAGGAAGAAACCTAGAGAGGAACCAGGCTATGTGGGTTGGCCAGTCCTCTTCTGGCTGTGCCGGGTGGAGATTATAACAGAACATGGCCAAGATGTTAAAATATTCATAAATTACCAGCATGGTCCAATAATAATAAAGCAGAACAGTTGAAACTGGAGCAGCAGCACGGCCAGGTGGTCATCATGTCAGGTAGTCCTGAGGCATGGTCCTAGGGCTCAGGTCCTCCGAGAGAGAGAAAGAAAGAGAGAATTAGAGAGAGCACACTTAAATTCACACAGGACACCGAATAGGACAGGAGAAGTACTCCAGATATAACAAACTGACCCTAGCCCCCGACACATAAACTACTGCAGCATAAATACTGGAGGCTGAGACAGGAGGGGTCAGGAGACACTGTGGCCCCATCTGAGGACACCCCCGGACAGGGCCAAACAGGAAGGATATACCCCACCCACTTTGCCAAAGCACAGCCCCCACACCACTAGAGGGATATCTTCAACCACCAACTTACCATCCTGAGACAAGGCCGAGTATAGCCCACAAAGATCTCCGCCACGGCACAACCCAAGGGGGGGCGCCAACCCAGACAGGAAGATCACATCAGTGACTCAACCCACTCAAGTGACGCACCCCTCCTAGGGACGGTATGAAAGAGCCCCAGTAAGCCAGTGACTCAGCCCCTGTAATAGGGTTAGAGGCAGAGAATCCCAGTGGAAAGAGGGGAACCGGCCAGGCAGAGACAGCAAGGGCGGTTCGTTGCTCCAGAGCCTTTCCGTTCACCTTCCCACTCCTGGGCCAGACTACACTCAATCATATGACCCACTGAAGAGATGAGTCTTCAGTAAAGACTTAAAGGTTGAGACCGAGTTTGCGTCTCTTACATGGGTAGGCAGACCATTCCATAAAAATTGAGCTGTATAGGAGAAAGCCCTGCCTCCAGCTGTTTGCTTAGAAATTCTAGGGACAATTATGAGGCCTGCGTCTTGTGACCGTAGCGTACGTGTAGGTATGTACGGCAGGACCAAATCAGAGAGAGAGGTCCTCCCTAGCAAGCCCATGTAATGCTTTGTAGGTTAGCAGTGAAACCTTGAAATCAGCCCTTGCCTTGACAGGAAGCCAGTGTAGGGAGGCTAGCACTGGAGTGATATGATCACATTTTTTGGTTCTAGTCCGGATTCTAGCAGCCGTATTTAGCACTAACTAAAGTTTATTTAGTGCTTTATCCGGGTAGCCGGAAAGTAGAGCATTGCAGTAGTCTAACCTAGAAGTGACAAAAGCATGGATAAATTTTTCTGCATCATTTTTGGACAGAAAGTTTCAGATTTTTTGCAATGTTACGTAGATGGAAAAAAGCTGATATGTGCAATGTTGGCCTGCATTGAACACCACAGCTATATCATAGAAATCAAAAGCTTTTTCCATGTGAAAATAATATGGGATTTGCTCCATTGATTTTGTTGGTAGGCCTGCATTATGGTCAAATAGCCAACTGGCTACTGTTTAAAATTGTAAGGGTACAGCCTCAGTGTTCACTGTAAACGTGCCCCGGAAGGTGCAAAAGGTTGTCACAACGTACATGTTTCCGCTCACAAGACCTAAAATGTGCTCATTTGAGGGAATATTGGACTTGACTTTTTTTATATATATTTTTTTATATTTTTTATAAAGAGTGTTTTATTGAAATTTTACCCCCTGCTTCTCGCCAATTTCGTGATATCCAATTGCCATCCAATTACGATCTTGTCTTATCACTGCAACTCCACAACTGGCTCGGGAGAGACAACGGTCGAGTCATACGTCTTCCGAAACATGACCTGCCAAACCGCGCTTCTTAACACCCGCTTGCTTAACCCGGAAGCCAGCTGCACCAATATGTTGGAGGAAACACAGTTAACTTCTTGATGCACCCATCCCTTTAGCGGGATCATTTTCGTCAACATCCACTGAATTGCAGAGTGCCAAATTCAAATAAAATTACTAAAAATATTTAATTTTCATGAGCTTAGCTTGTTGTTAACAGTTTAGCTTGTTGTTAATCCACCTGGCATGTCAGATTTCAAAAAAGCTTTTCGGCGAAAGCATACCAAGCGTTTATGTTAGGACATCTCTCTCAGCAGACAAAACATTGCAAACAGCTAGCAGCAAAGTAGATTGGTCACACAAGTCAGGAAATAAATAAAATGAATCGCTTACCTTTGATGATCTTCGGATGTTTGCACTCCCAGTTACACAATAAATGTTCCTTTTGTTCCATAAAGATTATTTTTATATCCAAAATACCTCCATTTGGTTGGCACGTTATGTTCAGAAATCCACAGGCTCGAGCGGTCACGACGGGGCAGACGAAAATTCCAAATAGTATCCGTAAAGTTCGTAGAAAAATGTCAAACGTTTTTGATAATCAATCCTGTTTTTACAATATATCGATAATATTTTGATAATATTTCAACCGGACTGTAGCTTCTTCAATAGGAGAGAGAAAGAAAATGTCTGCTCCACTCTGTTGGCGCATGCAAAACACTGCTGGCACCCAGCCATCCAATGACACAATGTGATCTTTCTCGCTCATTTTTCAAAATAAAAGCCCGAAACTATGTCTAAAGACTGTTCACACCATGTGGAAGCCATAGGGAAAGGAATCTGGTTGATATCCCTTTAAATGGAGGATAGGCATGCAATAGCACAGGGAGATTTGTTTCTCTTAGGCACTTCCAGGTTGGATTTTCCTCAGGTGTCCGCCTGCAATATCAGTTCTGTTATACTCACAGACAATATTTTGACAGTTTTGGAAACTTTGGAGTGTTTTCTATCCTAATCTGACAATTATATGCATATTCTAGATTCTGGGCCTGAGAAATAGGCAGTTTCATTTGGGTAAGTTTTTCATCCAAACATCAAAATACTGCCCCCTACACTCAAGGTTAAACTGACGACTGAGTCAGCCTGCAGGTGCCCGGCCCGCCACAAGGAGTCGCTAGAGCTTGATGAGCCAAGTAAAGCCCCCTGGCCAAACCCTCCCCTAACCCGGATGATGCTGGGCCAATTGTGCGCCGCTCTATGGGACCCCCGGTCACGGCCGGTTGTGACACAGCCTGGGATTGAACCTGTAGTGATGCCGCAACACTGCAATGCAGTGCCTTAGACCCTTGCACCACTCAGGAGGCCCCCTGATGTACTTTTTTAGTGTCCATTAGACTAGGAAGGAAGGTGTCAACCAACTTAACTATATTTCAATGAATTGTGTTCAGAAGAGACTAGGTATGTCTGCTCTAGGTGATCCTTGATAACCCGGTGGAACTAGAAAGAGCCAGCAGTAGCCCACCAGATTTGGGTCATAATTCCAGTTATTCACACCTGCTGCTGTTGTGGTTAGCCTGACTTGCGATATGGGCCTCAGAATGGAGGACATTTAGCTTTCCAGCATGTTTTACTGCCTCTCTTACCTTGTGTTTTACTGGGGCTCTGTCATTATAGAGCTATATAGCCCCTTGTTTGGTGGTGGTTAGTCTTGTATGGTGGTAACTGTTAAGCTATAACAGAACACAAGCCTTTATACATGGTGGCAGTGCCACGAGTGGAGGTCATCCTCCTGCCCTTCGACCCCCCCCCCCCCCCCCCCCACCCCGGCTCAGAGCGGGGGGGAACCAGCATTGTAATATCAGGTGACGACGGGTGCTGTTAATCTCCCAGCAGGGTCACCCCATTTTATTGTCCTTACAGTTGTTACTCGGCCTATGAAATTACAACTGCCAGGATACTGTTCCACGTTATTAAAGCAGCTGATTAATCAAATAAAATGTTATTTGTCACATGCGCTGCATACAACAGGTGTAGACTATGAAATGCTTATTTATGAGCTATTTCCAAACAGAGTTAAAAAGTAAGACAAATTTGCTAAAATGTTAATAGGAAATGGTAACACAATAAAAGAATACAACTATATACAAATCTAATTTTATTAGTCACATGCGCCAAATACAACAGGTGTAGTAGACCTTACAATGAAATGCTTACTTACGAGCCCCTAACCAACAATGCAGTTTTAAAAAATACGGATAAGAATAAGAAATAAATGTAACAAGTAATTAAAGGGCAGCAGTAAAATAACAATAGCGAGACTATATACAGGGGGGTACCGGTACAGAGTCAATGTGCGGGGACACGTTAGTTGAGGTAATATGTACATGTAGGTAGAGTTATTCAAGTGACTATGCATAAATGATAACAACTGAGAGTAGCAGTGGCGTAAAAGAGGGGGGAGGGCAATGGAAATAGTCTGCGTAGCCATTTTATTAGATCTTCAGGAGCCTTGTGGCTTGGGGGTAGAAGCTGTTTAGAAGCCTCTTGGACCTAGACTTGGCGCTCCGGTACCACTTGCTGTGCGGTAGCAGAGAGAACAGTCTATGACTAGGGTGGCTGGAGTCTTTGACAATTTTTAGGGCCTTCCTCTGACACCGCCTGGTATAGAGGTCCTGGATGGCAGGAAGCTTGGCCCCAGTGATGTACTGGGCCGTTCGCACTACCCTCTGTAGTGCCTTGCGGTCGGAGGCCGAGCAGTTGCCATACCAGGCAGTGATGCAAACTTTTTAATTTTTTTATTTTTTAAATTTTTTTTAGAATATGTTTATTATTTTCCAATAAAAAATCGAATAAAAAAAGACAGCAATACTAACAATGACATTCATTGTACTGTTGAATGGGATGGCCAATTTAGAGGACAAAACAAAACTTAACTCACACATACACAAAATAAAACAAAATCCTATTAGGTGGTACATGTATAAGAAGACAGCATATAGTCATTACAAGCAGTGTAGTTAAGCCAAAAATAAATATTGAGTGGAGTACAGCACAGAGTAGCAGCAGATCGTCAACCCAGTTATGAAGCGGGACTAGACCATTTATCCAGTATCGGCTGCCATATTTTGTAAAACATTGGACTTCTATTGGAAGTATTGTATCGAATCTTTTCCATATGTATTACATTCCCTAAATACCGTAACCACATTTCAAAGGTAGGTACCGTCTCCAATTTCCAAAATTGCAATATGAGCCTTTTGGCTAATAGAGTACAAAGAGAGACAGCTTTCCCTTCGTGGTTATTCCCATCAACTGTACCAAACAGAGCGATCAATGGGTCTGGGGCTAGAACTCTATCAAAGGCTCTAGATAAGTAATCAAAAATGAGAGCCCGGTAAACATGTAACTTAGGACATGTCCAGAATAAGTGGGTCAACGTCCCCTCGTCCTGCTTGCACCTCTCACACAGTGGTGAGGTGTCCGGGAATATTTTATGCAGTTTTACTTTTGAGTAATGTAACCTGTGTATCACCTTAAACTGTACAAGGTTGTGTCTGGCATTCACTGAATTGTGGTTTATATTCCTGAGAGCTTCTACCCAGTCCTCATCTGAAATTTCTGAACCAAGTTCTTGTTCCCAAGCCCTTTTAATGGTGTCTGTGGATACCTCTGTGGGCCTGTAGCACATCATTACAGTCTAGAGACCGACCCTTTTGAATGGGGTTTGACAAGGATCAAGCTATCTAATGTAGGACTATTTGGCTTCATGCCATACTTTGGGATATGTGTCCTTATGAAATTCCTGATTTGGAGGTATCTGAAAAAATGTGTTGTTGGCATGTTGAACTTTCCCTGTAATTGTTGAAATGAAGCTAACTGACCATCTATGTATAGATTACCAATTGTTGTGAGCCCCTTCTCCCTCCACTGTGAAAACACCATATCATCCAATGCAGGGTGGAAAGCATGATTCAGGCAAATCGGGCTGTCAATGTATACAGTGGGTATGTTAAGAAAATACCTAATCTGTTTCCAGATCCTAAGCGTATGACAAATGACTGGGTTAGAGTCATAAGTGGATTTTTTCACATATGAAGGGCTATTAACAAGTGCAGGGAGTGAGGAACGTTGACAGGAGGCCTGCTCAATCAAAAGCCATGAAGGCATATCCTTCTGTCTCATCGCAGGTAAACTTTCCCTCCAGAAAGACACAATGTTCAGATTAGCAGCCCAATAATACAGTTTAAAGTGAGGAAGGCCAAAGCCCCCCTCTATCTTGTACTTGCATAAATGCTTCTTTGAAATTCTGGCTGCCTTGTTATCCCATAAAACTGGAATTACTATTGAATCCAGTTTCTTAAAATAGCTTTGTGGTATGAAATTGGGTAGACATTGGAAGAGGTAAAGAAACCTGGGTAGGACAACCATTTTAATAGCGTTTATACGACCAACCAAGGAGATATGCAGAGTTTTCCAAAAATCTATATTTTGTTTAAGCTGATATATTTTCATGTCCCAATTCGCTTTCAATAGCTGATCAAGGTCTCGTGTCACTACAATGCCAAGGCTTGTGAACTTGTCCAACACTGTTCTAAACGGGGTAGATTGCAGAAATTGCATATCCACAGGCCGTGATATTGGCATCAACTCACTTTTTTGCCAGTTTATCTTGTAGCCAGAGAAGGAGCCAAATGTGTTTATCAAGTTAAGTAAGGGTGGAATAGAAGTTTTAGGCTTGGACAAAAACAAAAGAACATCGTCTGCATATAGGGAAATCTTGTGCTGTGTGTTCTTTATTTTAACAGAAGCTATATCGGCACATGCCCGAATGCGAGTAGCAAGGGGTTCCATGGCTATAGCGAAGAGAGCAGGCGAAATAGGGCACCCCTGTCGGCACCCCTTGAACAAGCGGAATGACTGCGATATTTCTTGATTGGTTACCACGGACGCCATTGGGTGTGCATAAATAATTCTTATCCAATTAATAAATTCCTTTCCAAACCCGAAGTGCTCCAGAACTGACATCATATACTTTCACTCAATCCGGTCAAACGCCTTCTCTGCATCAAGAGCTATTACCACTGCCTCAACCTTATGATCGTGATACATTACGTTGAAAAGGCATCTCAAATTGTAGTATATATGTCGGCCCGGGATAAAACCTGTCTGGTCAGGGTGTATGATGTCGGAAATATATGTTTTCAATCGGTTTGCCAATATCTTTGTCAACACCTTGTTTTCTATGGGGAGTAACGACACGGGGAGATAAGACGACATCTCAATGGAATCTCTAGCTTTTTTCAAGATCAGTGCTATTGTAGCCTCATACAGTGTACAGCGGGAGTTTGGCATTTTCTTTGGATTGTTTAAACATTCGCAACATAAGTGGAGACAGACTGGTGCAGTACTTCTTATAGAATTCTATTACATATCCATCGGGCCCAGGGGCCTTGCTGTTTGGAAATTGTGCTATCGCTGTGTTAATTTCCTGCAAAGTTATCCCTGCATCGAGTGCAGAAGCTGCCCCCCTGTCTAGTTTAGGAAGTTCACATTCAGCGAGAAAGCGTTCCATAGTTTGTGGTTCAGTAGCATCGCATTTTGATTGGTATAGCTCTGAGTAAAACTGCGCAAAGCATTTATTAATATCCTGCGGATCTGTTACTATTTTACTCTTGTCTTTTTTTTGTGAATAGCCCTAGATGCCTGTACATGCCCTAGCTGTCTTGCTAATAATTTATGTGGTTTGTCACCCAGTTCAAAATAACTTTGTTGCGTTCTAGCAAGTAAAGAGCCCACCCGTTTCGAAAGGATGGTATTGTATTAATATTTTAACTTTGATCTTCTCAAGGACTATATATGAGGAATTCGCCCTAAAAACGTTCTCCTGTTCCCCTAACTCTCTTTCAATTTCTCTCAGCCTAGTATTGGCGCGTTTCTTCCTCTCTGATGTATAAGAAATAATGTAACGTCTAATCACAGCCTTTAGAGATTCCCAAAGGGTGGAGTCGTCAACATCCCCCGTGTCGTTAGTTCAGAGGAAAAAGGCAATCTGCTCCTTCAAATACTGACAAAAAGCCTCATCTTTCAACAGGTATGCGTCTAAGCTCCACGGTCGCCGACCTGTCGACATATTGTCGAGTTTCAGCACCATGGACAGAGGAGAGTGGTCCGTAATTAGAATAGGGTGAAAGGTAACCGACTCAGCTGCTGAAATTAGTTTGAAGTCCAACAAAAAATAGTCAATTCTGGAATATGATTTATGAACTGATGAAAAGGGATTATTCTTTCTGTCTGTTGGGTGCGTCAGTCTCCAAATATCGACAATGTTAAGGTTTGTCATCAATGTATTTAGACAAACACTGGCATTTGATTGTTGAAGTGACCTTGATAGCTGTTTATCTAAAAGAGGATCTAATGTACAGTTAAAGTCCCCTCCAACAATAACACTTGTATCCGAGATATTTGGTATGTCCTTAAATACCATTTGAAAAAATAATGGATCATCGAAGTTGGGTCCATATAAATTGGTTTCGAATTCAGTGTACCAGCCACAATAATATACCGACCATTAGGATTTGAAATCGAGGATGAGTAAACAAAAGGAATGTTTTTCCTTATCAGGATTGCTACCCCTCTCGCTTTTGCAAGTGATGCAAACTTAATAATGGTTTTGGAGTTGTGCCTGGCCGTGCAGTCATGAGTGAACAGAGAGTACAGGAAAGGACTGAGCACAAACCCTGAGGGGCCCCTGTGTTGAGGATCAGCGTGGCGGATGTGTTGTTACCTACCCTTACCATCTGGAGGCGGCCCGTCAGGAAGTCTAGGATCCAGTTGCAGAGGGAGGTGTTTAGTCCCAGGGTCCTTAGCTTATTGATGAACTTTGAGGGCGCTATGGTGTTGATTGCTGAGCTGTAGTCAATTAATAGCATTCTCACATAGGTGTTCCTTTTGTCCAGGTGGGAAAGGGCAGTGTGGAGTGCAATAGAGATTGTGGATCTGTTTGGGCGGTATGCAAATTGGAGTGGGTATAGGGTGTCTGGGATAATGGTGTTGATGTGAGCCATGACCAGCCCTTCAAATCACTTCATGGCTACAGACGTGAGTGCTATGGGTCGGTAGTCATTTAGGCAGGTTACCTTAGTGTTCTTGGGCACAGGCACTATGGTGGTCTGCTTAAAACATGTTGGTATTACAGACTCGGACAGGGAGAGGTTGAAAATGTCAGTGAAGACACTTGTCAGTTGGTCAGCACATGCTGGCAGTACACGTCCTGGTTATCCATCTGACCCTGCGGCCTTGTAAATGTTGACATGTTTAAAGTCTTACTCACATAGACTGCGGAGAGCGTGATCACACAGTCTTCCGGAACAGCTGGTGCTCTCATGCATGTTTCAGTGTTATTTGCCTCGAAGTGAGCATAGAAGTAGTTTAGCTCGTTTGGTAGGCTTTTGTCACTGGGCAGCTCTTGGCTGTACTTCCCTTTGTAGTCTGTAATGGTTTGCAAGCCCTGCCATATTTAACAAGCGTCAGAGTTGGTGTAGTACGATTAGAGATTAGTCCTGTATTGACGCTTTGCCTGTTTGATGGTTCGTCGGAGGGCATAGTGGGATTTCTTATTAGCTTCTGGGTTAGAGTCCTGTTCCTTGAAAGCGGCAGCTCTAGGCTTTAGCTTTAGTGCGGATGTTGCCTGTAATCCATGGCTTCTGGTTGGGGTATGTATGTACAGTCACTGTGGGGCCGACATCATCGATGGACTTATTGACGAAGCCAATGACTGAGGTGGTGTACTACTCAATGCATCGGAAGAATCCCGGAACATATTCCAGTCTGTGGTAGCAAAACAGTCCTGTAGCTTAGCATCTGCTTGATCTGACCACTTTTTATTGATCTAGTCACTGGTGCTTCCTGCTTGAATTTTTGCTTGTAAGCAGGAATCAGGAGGCTAGAATTATGGTCAGATTTGCCAAATGGAGGGCAAGGGAGAGCTTTGTATTTGTCTCTTTGTGAGGAGTAAAGGTAGTCCAGTGTTTTTTTCCCCCCTCTGGTTGCACATTTAACATGCTGATAGAAATTTGGTAAAAGATTTAAGTTTCCTTGCATTAGAGTCCCCGCCTGCTAGGAGCGCCGCCTCTGGGTGAGCGTTTTCTTATTTGCTTATGGCAGAATAGAGCTCATTCAGTGCTGTCTTAGTGCCAGCCTCAGTCTGTGGTGGTATGTAAACAGCTACAAACAATACAGATGAAAACTCTCTAGGTAGATAGAGTATCTCATGATAAGCTGTAGACCACACTATCAGGCGAGCAATAGCTCGAGACTTCCTTAGATTTCGTGCACCAGCTGTTATTTACAGAAATACGTAGTCGGCCGCCCTTGTCTTACCACATGCCACTGCTCTATCCTGCCAGTACAGCGTATAACCAGCCAGCTGTATTTGATAGTGTCGTTGTTCAGCCAAGACTCCGTGAAGCATAAGATATTACCGTTTTGAATGTCCTGTTGGTAGTTTAATCTTCCGCGTATGTCATCGATTTTATTTTCCAAAGATTGCACGTTTGCTAGCAGAATGGAAGGAAGTGGGGGTTTAGAACGTTGGACTAGTAACCGAAAGGTTGCAAGGTCAAATTCCAGAGCTGACTAAGGTGAAAAATCTGTCTTCTGCCCCTGAACAAGGCAGTTAACCCACTTTTCCTAGGCCGTCATTGAAAATAAGAATTTGTTCTTAACTGACTTGCCTAGTTAAATAAAGGTACAAAAATAATTAGAATTTGATCGCTTACGAATTCTCAGAAGGCAGCCCACCCTCTGGCCCCTTTTTCTCAGCCTCATCTTCATGGAAATCACAGGGATCTTGGCCTGTTCTCGAGAAAACAGTATATAATTCGCTTCGGGCTGAAATATTCTGCCAGTCCGTGGTAAGTAATTGCAGTCCTGATGTCCAGAAGTTATTTTCAGTCATAAGAGATGGTAGCGGCAACATTATGTACAAATAAGTTACAAACAACGCAAATAAACAAACGGAAAACACAATCGGTTGGGGACATGTAAAACGTCAGCCTTCTTCTCCGGCGCCATTTTTTTCAAGGAGTACCGGTACTGAGTCAATGTGCAGGGGTATGAGGTAGTTGAGGTAATTGATGTAATATATACATGTAGGTAGGGGTAAAAGTGACTAGGCAATCAGGATAGATAACAGAGTAGTCACAGTGTATGTGAACATTTTAAGTGTCTATGTGAGGGTGTGTGTAGCATCAATATGCATGCGTGTGTGTGTGTTGGAGTGTCAGTGTAGTATGTGTGAGTGTCTGGGTAGAGTCCAGTGAGTGTGCATAGAGCCGGTGCAAGAGAGTCAGTACAAATAAAAAGGGTGTCAATGAAAATAGTCAGAGTAGCCATTTGATTAACTGTTAAGCAATCTTACTGCTTGGGGGTAGAACCTGTTCAGGAGCCCTTATGTCCCAGACTTGACGTTCCGGTACCGCTTCGGTATCTTTTCAGCCTCCTGAGAGTGAAAAGGCGTTGTCCTGCCCTCTTCACGACTGTGTTGGTATGTTTGGACCATGTTAGGTCCATAGTGATGTGGATATCGAGGAACTTGAAGCTCTTGATCCGCTCCGCTACAGCCCCATTGATATGAATGGGTGCGTGTTCGGCCCTCCATTTCCACAGTCAGCTCCTTTTGTCTTGCTAACGTTCAGGGAAAGGTTGTTGTCCTGCCACCAAACTCCCGCGTATCTGACCTCCTCCCTATAGGCTGTCACATTGTTGTCAGTGATCAGGCCTACCACCGTTGTGTCGTTAACAAACTTAAGATGGTGTTGGAGTCGTGCACGACCTAAGCAGTCGCGGGTAAACAGGGAGTACTAAGCACGCACCCCTGAGGGGCCCCTGTGTTAAAGATCAGCATGGCGAATGTGTTGTTGCCTGCTCTCACCACCTGGGTGCGGCCCATCGGGAAGTCCAGGATCCAGTTGGAAGAGCTTAGTGGGTACTATGGTGTTGATCGCTTAGTGGGTACTATGGTGTTGATTGCTTGTCAGCCCTGTCACATCTGACGACCGTCAGAGCCAGTGTAGTAGGCTTAGTCCGCTATTGATGCTTTGATTGTTTGTCGGAGGGCGTCAATAATTTTAACGCAACAGCTTACAATGACATTCTAAATATTCTGTGTGGAACAACTTGACTGGCCTGCACATTGCCGTGACCTCAACCCTATTGAACACCTTTGGGATGAATTGGAACGCCTACTGCGAGCCAGGTGTAATTGCCCAACACCAGTGCCCGACTTCACTAATGCTCTTGTGGCTGAATTGATGCAAGTCTCCGCAGCAATGTTCCAACAACTAGTGGAAAGCCTTCCCAGAAGAGTGGAGGCTGTTATAGAAGCAAAGGGGGATCAACTCCATATTACTGTACAGTAGGTCGTTATGGCAGTGCGTGCACATCATCTTGTCTACATGATTTACTATATCATCATGACCACTTCAATTACTGTAAAAAAGTAAGGTTTGTTTACATGTGTCTGTTCAAGCCTATGGTTTTGAGAAACTAGCTAAAAATCTGGGAACATTTTGAGTGAGTAAAATAATTAGTCATTGGAAGTGACATGTTTACTATGAAGATTTTTGTATCTGCACAGCCTCAAGGCAATATCATTTTAGAAACACTTACATAAACCAACACTGAGCAAACCGAACCCTGTTAAAGAAGCTTGCAGCTAAAGTGGTCTGTTTCCCTGCTGTTCCCTGTAGTATGGGTCTGGGGGTGGATTGGTTGAAAGGTGAAGGGGCAGGGGCAGGTTGGGGGAACCCGGAGCAAGCCCAGAGAGGTTCCTCAGAGGCTGGCCTGGTCTCTTTATCTGGGTGGCTCTCTGCCCGCTCCGTGCTGCGCCTGGACGTTTCCCAGGCAGCCAGCATGTGGTGAAAAGTAGCCCCGGGATTAAATGGCAGCAGAGAGCGTGAAAGGTGATCGACTGACGGCCCATGCTGACTGAAGCCCTCTGTTCTTGGGCCCAGGCCACCACAGAGGGGGCTTTCATGGGCCTGCTGTTTCCCATAGCCTCCTCTGCCCACCACGGATCAGGAGGGGCACATGGGACAATGGAGATACCTAAGCAATGAAGCAGGTCCCAGGACCTGGCCTCTCAGCTCAGCCTGGCCCAGTTGGCCTAATCAGGTGTGGATATAATGACCCTGTTCTGAAGTTAATAAACCTTCTAAGCCTGACTCTATTGGCCTTGGTTCTAGTCTGCTACTCCTTTATCTCCCTCTGGTTTAATCAGAGGTTCCCTGTATGCGTAGTATGAGTCTTTAATCACCATAGTACAGTATGATTGAGTTCTTATGAACTTAGGAGGGTTTAATGTATAGTCACATTCCACTTCTTGCTGTAAATGTAAAGTTACGGGTGTGGAATACACTATAATGTGATGTAGAGTTGTAAATGTGACAGTTAACTTACAATGACTACATCAATACTTATCAGAAGTTCAATCAAGGCTCTACATGTATTTTCCTCCTCAAATAGTTAGACATCCTCCTCCAAACTGCTCTTCGCAATGTTTGCCATCACTCTTGTCATGTTTTAAAAAAAAATGTATACTGTTTTTAAAAGCTGTTTCAAGAAAGAACGGGCTTCCTTAACTTCAAAGACATAATTATAGTGGCAATAAGAAGATAGTTTGCCGCCAGGTTAGAAAGAGGTAATTACTTAAACACCTTGACATGTTTCAAATGGTTATGATCAAAACGTAAAGTGCTAGAGAAACCAGAAATCTGTTATGAACTGTATGATTATGAGAATGATTGTTGCTCAACCTTGTTTGTTCAAAGAGCTTAGCATTATGTTATTGAGTAGGAGGGGCAATATGGTATATGTAATAGTGATCTATTACTTTCTACTGGTGAAAGTGACATTAAAACATACAACAACTTCAACACATAAAAAAACACTATCAGCGATGCCAAGGCAGTTCCTAATGTCTCTCTGCTCTAATCCTCTGCAGTCAGCCAGTCAGTCAGTCTGGGACAAGCCTAAACCCCAAGGTGTGGCCAGGCTGGGCTCCCCCAGCACCAGATGACACAGCAGAGCAGCACTCTAGAAGTAGTGGGATTAATGGCTGATCAACAAATGTGGCTCAGCCTGGCACTTTGATGCAGGCAGCTTCTACTGAGACGGAGTCCGTTTCCCTTCCGTCCCATCCCCGAGTCCTCATTACCCTTTTGTTACTCTGCTGTTAGCCAGCCACAGAGATACACATCACCACCCTCTGTAATGTAAATAAATAGTGCTGCACTGCACATACTACCTAAATGCAGCCTTTATTTCAGTCATTTTTATGTTTTTAATGGACCTTTAGTTCTTCCGTATGTACCTGTATTTTAAGCACAGGTTAGTTACACAACTGTTCAGCAAAAGATCACTGTACAACAAATCGTGCATATAGCCTCTCAGCTGGACTACTGTAACATTTTCTTCTGTAGAAAGCTCAGACTGACAAGTAATTGTTCTTTCCATGGATAAAAGACCTTTGAAACATAATACTTCTGCTGTCCCAGCAAATTGCTCTTTTTCAGAATACAGAACTAATGGATTATACATTTAATGCCATATAGACCCATTGATGTATGAGTCCGGTCTGCTTTAACCCCTGGGATATGTGGGACACTATTCAAATAAATTACTATAAAAATCAAACTTTCATGAAATCACACATGCAAGATAGCAAATTAAAGCTACACTTGTTGTGAATCCAGCCAACGTCAAATTTCAAAAAGGCTTTTCGGCGAAAGCAAACGATGCTATTATCTGAGGATAGCACCTCCGTAACAAAGAGAGAAAAGCATATTTCAACCCTGCTGGCGCGACACAAAACGCAGAAGTAAAAATATAATTAATGTCCTACCTTTGACGAGCTTCTTTTGTTGGCACTCAAATATGTCCCATAAACATCACAAATGGTCCTTTTGTTCAATTAATTCCTTTGATATATATCCAAAATGTTCATTTATTTGGCGCGTTTGATCCAGAAAAACACTGGTTCCAACTTGCGCAATGTGACTACAAAATATCTCAAAAGTTACCTGTAAACTCTGCCAAAACATTTCAAACTACTTTTGTAATACAACTTTAGGTATTTCTTTAACGTAAATAATCGATAAGAGTGAAGATGGGATGATCTGTGTTCAATACAGGAGGAAAACAAACTGTAGCTAGCTTTCTGGTCACGCGCCTCTATCTAACAGTACACTTCAAGTGACCCTCATTCAAGTTGACCGTACTTCTTCATTACACAAAGGAAAAACCTCAACCAATTTCTAAAGACCGTTGACATCCAGTAGAAGCGATAGGAACTGCAAGAAGGTCCCTTAGAAATCTGGATTCCCAATGAAAAACAAATTGAAAAGAGTGACCTCAAAAAAACACTCTGAATGGTTTGTCCTCGGGGTTTCGCCTGATAAATAAGTTATGTTATACTCACAGACATGATTCAGACAGTTTTAGAAACTTCAGAGTATTTTCTATCCAAATCTACTAATCATATGCATATCTTATCTTCTGGGGATGTGTAGCAGGCAGTTGAATTTGGGCATGCATTTCATCCGGACGTAAAAACACTCCTCAGCGCACAGTGGTCATTTTGGAGTGTCTTGGGAGCCTTTTAAGCAGGTTGTGCAATAACCTTCATCAAGGGACATCTTGGTTAAACTTAACCTAATAGCCTGTTTACCTAACCCAGTTTAGAGTTAAATCTTGGTGTTTGTTTAAAATAATAAAAGCCCCACCTTGTGGTAATTTGATTTTGGAAAGACTTTTATTTACTAGCCACTTTGGTTAACATTATTGGCATATATAATGACATGTAATGGGCAAAGCCTCATACCTCAGAGCAGTGCCATTGTGAATGGAGAATGCCAATATCTAAAGGCAATATGACTAATTTGACAAATCCATCATTCTCTGTTGCCAGACTGGGCAGGAGCAGAACATAGCTTACAGGCCTTTGACAGGGTTGTCTCTTTTTGTGTAAACAAGAATGATTATTCTACTGCTATGGTTTCACTTATGTTTTCCAACAGGGTCTGGCACCTCTGTTTTGGACTGTTTAGTTCCAGAACCATTTGCCAGGATCCAGTACCTCTCGTGGCATGAAGAATCATTTTAGACACACCTACTCATTCCAGGGTTTTTCTTAATTTTTTGTATGTTCTACATTGTAGAATAAGTGAAGACATCATTACTATGAAATAACACACATGGAATTATGTAGTAGCCAAAAAAAGTGATTAAACAAATCTAAATATATTTGAGATTCTTCAAAGTAGCCACCCTTTGCCTTCATGACAGCTTTGCACACTCTTGGCATTCTCTCATCCAGCTTCATGAGGTAGTCACCTGGAATGCATTTCAATTAACAGGTGTGCCTTGTTAAAAGTACATTTGTGGAATTTATTTCCTTAATGCTTTGAGCCAATCAGTTGTGTTGTGACAAGGTAGGGGTGCTATACAGAAGATAACCCTATTTGGTAAAAGACCAAGTCCATATTATGGCAAGAACAGCTCAAATAAGCAAAGAGAAACAAAAGTCCACCATTACTTTAAGACATGAGGGTCAGTCAATGTGGAACATTAAAAGAACTTTGAATGTTTTTTCAAGTGCAGTCACAAAAACTATCAAGCGCTTTGATGAAACTGTCTCTCATGAGGACCGCCACAGGAAAGGAAGACCCAGAGTTACTTCTGCTGCAGAGAATAAGTTCATTAGAGTTCACTGAGCCTCAGATTGCAGCTGAAATAAATGCTTTACGGAGTTCAAGTAACAGACACATCTCAACATCAACTGTTCAGAGGAAACTACGTGAATCAGGCCTTCATGGTTGAATTGCTGCAAAGAAACCAGTACTAAAGGACACCAATAAGAAGAGACTTGCTTTGGCCAAGAAATACGAGCATTAGACTGGTGTAAATCTGTCCTTTTGGTCTGATGAGTCCAAATGTGAGATTTTTGGTTCCAACCACTGTGTCTTTGTTAGACGCAGAGTAGGTGAACGGATGATCTCCGCATGTGTGGTTCCCACTATGAAGCATGGAGAAGGTGTGATGGTGAGGGGGTGCTGTGCTACTGACACTGTCAGTGATTTTTTTTAGAATTCAAGACACACTTCACCAGCATGGCTACCACAGCATTCTGCAGCAATACGCCATCCCATCTGGTTTGCGCTTAATGGGACTATAATTTGTTTTTCAACAGGATAATGACCCAACACACCGCCAGGCTGTGTAAGGGCTATTTGACCGAGGAGAGTGATGGAATGCTGCAGCAGATGACCTGGCCTCCACAATTACCCGACCTCAACCCAATTGAGGTGGTTTGGGATGACTTAGACCGCAAGTGCTCAGCTTCAACTGAAGCTAGCCAGCTAACTACCAGCTATCAGTCAGCAAACCATTGCCAGTGGTCATCAGCTAACCTTCAGCTCGGAAAGCTCTCGTCAGTTCGAACAACGTGACTCTAACCAGAGCCTAACGGACCTGTTATTTTTATCCCCGGATTCCTACCGGAAATTGAACATTTTCATCTGGATCTTCACAACTAGCTAACCGCAATCCCGGATGACTACTGGCTAGCGTTTCCATCCCAGAGCAAGCACCAATTAGCTTGAAGCTGGCCCAGCCAGGGCTCCTGTGCTACCACCGAAGTATACTCCTGGGCTACAATATCCGGACCCCATCTACAGCCGGTATGGGGCATGGAACCCCGCAGATCCCCTACAGCCGGAATACCGACATAATCTGCCCGTGGACTCCAATAGGCCCCTCAGGCACGAAGCTCGCTGAAGGTCCATTATGCTAACCAGCTAGGCCTGCTAGCTATCTAGACTTACTTGGTACCCTACTAATTCCACGACTGGTCTATCGACGTCACCGCACGAAGAGGCAAAAACAGACTTACCCCCATCGTGACGTACCCCAAAGGCTAACTTTCTAGCCCCTGCTATCTGCTTGCTTGCTAACCCGGTCTGCTAACTGCCAGCTTGCCGGGCCCGGTCTGCTAACTGCTAGCTTGCCTGACCGGTCTGCTAACTGCTAGCCCTTGCTAACTGCTAGCCTCTGCCGAATGCTTGCTAACCCGGCCTGCTAACTGCTAGCTTGCCCCGGTCTACTAACTGCTAGCTGCCGGCCCCGGCCCGCTAACTGCTAGCTCACCTGACCGGTCTGTAACTGCTAGCTCATGCTAACTGCTTGCTTGCTAACCCAGCCTGCTAACTGCTAGCTTGCCTCGGTCTACTAGCTGCTAGCTTGTTTAACCCCGGCCTACTAACTGTTAGCTTGTTAGCCTGCTAACTGTCTGAATCGCCGTGTCCCCAGCAGCCCAACCACTCACTGGACCCATATGTTCACTTGGCTACGCATGCCTCTCTCTAATTTTTTATTTTATTTTATTTTTTTATTTCACCATTATTTAACCAGGTAAGCTAGTTGAGAACAAGTTCTCATTTGCAACTGCGACCTGGCCAAGATAAAGCATAGCAGTATGAGCAGACAACACAGAGTTACACATGGAGTAAACAATTAACAAGTCAATAACACAGTAGAAAACAAAGGGGGAGTCTATATACAATGTGTGCAAAAGGCATGAGGTAGGCGAATAATTACAATTTTGCAGATTAACACTGGAGTGATAAATGATCAGATGGTCATGTACAGGTAGAGATATTGGTGTGCAAAAGAGCAGAAAGGTAAATAAATAAAAACAGTATGGGGATGAGGTAGGTGAAAATGGGTGGGCTATTTACCAATAGACTATGTACAGCTGCAGCGATCGGTTAGCTGCTCAGATAGCTGATGTTTGAAGTTGGTGAGGGAGATAAAAGTCTCCAACTTCAGCGATTTTTGCAATTCGTTCCAGTCACAGGCAGCAGAGTACTGGAACGAAAGGCGGCCAAATGAGGTGTTGGCTTTAGGGATGATCAGTGAGATACACCTGCTGGAGCGCGTGCTACGGATGGGTGTTGCCATCGTGACCAGTGAGCTGAGATAAGGCGGAGCTTTACCTAGCATGGACTTGTAGATGACCTGGAGCCAGTGGGTCTGGCGACGAATATGTAGCGAGGGCCAGCCGACTAGAGCATACAAGTCGCAGTGGTGGGTGGTATAAGGTGCTTTAGTGACAAAACGGATGGCACTGTGATAGACTGCATCCAGTTTGCTGAGTAGAGTGTTGGAAGCCATTTTGTAGATGACATCGCCGAAGTCGAGGATCGGTAGGATAGTCAGTTTTACTAGGGTAAGCTTGGCGGCGTGAGTGAAGGAGGCTTTGTTGCGGAATAGAAAGCCGACTCTTGATTTGATTTTCGATTGGAGATGTTTGATATGAGTCTGGAAGGAGAGTTTGCAGTCTAGCCAGACACCTAGGTACTTATAGATGTCCACATATTCTAGGTCGGAACCATCCAGGGTGGTGATGCTAGGCGGGCATGCGGGTGCAGGCAGCGATCGGTTGAAAAGCATGCATTTGGTTTTACTAGTGTTTAAGAGCAGTCGGAGGCCACGGAAGGAGTGTTGTATGGCATTGAAGCTTGTTTGGAGGTTAGATAGCACAGTGTCCAATGACGGGCCGAAAGTATATAGAATGGTGTCGTCTGCGTAGAGGTGGATCAGGGAATCGCCCGCAACAAGAGCAACATCATTGATGTATACAGAGAAAAGAGTCGGCCCGAGAATTGAACCCTGTGGCACCCCCATAGAGACTGCCAGAGGACCGGACAGCATGCCCTCCGATTTGACACACTGAACTCTGTCTGCAAAGTAATTGGTGAACCAGGCAAGGCAGTCATCCGAAAAACCGAGGCTACTGAGTCTGCCGATAAGAATGTGGTGATTGACAGAGTCGAAAGCCTTGGCAAGGTCGATGAAGACGGCTGCACAGTACTGTCTTTTATCGATGGCGGTTATGATATCGTTTAGTACCTTGAGTGTGGCTGAGGTGCACCCGTGACCGGCTCGGAAACCAGATTGCACAGCGGAGAAGGTACAGTGGGATTTGAGATGGTCAGTGACCTGTTTGTTGACTTGGCTTTCGAAGACCTTAGATAGGCAGGGCAGGATGGATATAGGTCTGTAACAGTTTGGGTCCAGGGTGTCTCCCCCTTTGAAGAGGGGGATGACTGCGGCAGCTTTCCAATCCTTGGGGATCTCAGACGATATGAAAGAGAGGTTGAACAGGCTGGTAATAGGGGTTGCGACAATGGTGGCGGAAATAGAGGGTCCAGATTGTCAAGCCCAGCTGATTTGTACGGGTCCAGGTTTTGCAGCTCTTTCAGAACATCTGCTATCTGGATTTGGGTAAAGGAGAACCTGGAGAGGCTTGGGCGAGGAGCAGCGGGGGGGGCGGGGCTGTTGGCCATTACTGTTCTGGTTAGTGATTACTGTCTTATTTCACTGTAGAGCCTCTAGCCCTGCTCAATATGTCTTAACCAACCATGTTGTTCCACCTCCTACATATGCGATGACATCACCTGGTTTAAACATCTCTAGAGACTATCTCGCTCTCTCTCTTCATTACTCAATGCCTAGGTTTACCTCCAATGTACTCACATCCTACCTTACCTTTGTCAGTACACTATGCCTTGAATCTATGCTATCGTGCCCAGAAACCTGCTCCTTTTACTCTCTGTTCTGAATGTGCTAGACGGCCAGTTCGTATAGTCTTTAGCCGTACCCTTATCCTACTTCTCCTCTGTTCCTCTGGTGATGTGGAGGTTAATCCAGGTCCTGCTGTGCCTAGCTCCACTCCCACCCCCAAGGTGCTCTCATTTGTTGACTTCTGTAAATGTAAAAGCCTTGGTTTCATGCATGTTAACATTAGAAGCCTACTCCCTAAGTTTGTTTTACTCACTGCTTTAGCACACTCTGCCAACCCAGATGTCTTAGCCGTTTCTGAATCCTGGCTTAGGAAAACCACCAAAAACCCTGAAATCTCCATTGCTAACTATAACTTTTTCTGACAAGATAGAACTGCCAAAGCAGCAATCTACTGCAAAGATAGCCTTCAGAGTTCTGTATTACTATCTAAGTCTGTACCCAAACAATTTGAGCTTCTACTTCTAAAAATTCACCTTTCCAGAAACAAGTCTCTCACTGTTGCCGCTTGTTATAGACCTCCCTCTGCCCCCAGCTGTGCCATCGATACCATATATGAATTGATTGCCCCCCATCTATCTTCTGAGCTCGTGCTACTAGGTGACCTAAACTGGGACATGCTTAACACCCCGGCCATCCTAGAAACTAAGCTTGATGCCCTCAATCTCACACAAATTATCAATGAACCTACCAGGTACAACCCCAAATCAGTAAACACGGGCCCCCTCATAGATGTCATCCTAACTAATTTGCCCTCCAAATACACCTCTGCTGTTTTCAATCAAGATCTCAGCGATCACTGCCTCATTGCCTGCATCCGTAATGGGTCTGCGACCAAACGACCACCCCTCACTGTCAAACGCTCCCTGAAACACTTCTGCGAGCAGACCTTTCTAATCGACCTGGCCGGGGTATCCTGGAATGACATTGACCTCATCCCGTCAGTAGATGATGCCTAGCTAGTCTTTAAAAGTGCCTTCCTCACCATCTTAAATAAGCATGCCCCTCTCAAAAAATGTAGAACTAGGAATAGATATAGTCCTTGGTTCACTCCAGACCTGTCTGCCCTTGACCAGCACCAAAACATCCTGTGGCGTTCTGCATTAGCATCGAATAGCCCCCGTGATATGCAACTTTTCAGGGAAGTTAGGAACAAATATACACAGGCAGTTAGAAAAGCTAAGGCAAGCTTTTTCAAACAGAAATTTGCATCCTGTAGTACTAACTCAAAGTTCTGGGACACTGTAAAGTCCATGGAGAATAAGAGCACCTCCTCCCAGCTGCCCACTGCTCTGAGGCTAGGAAACACTGTCACCACTGATAGATCCTCTATAATTGAGAATTTCAATAAGCATTTCTCTACGGCTGGCCATGCTTTCCACATGGCTACCCCTACCCCGGTCAACTGCCCGGCACCCTCCACAGCAACCCGCCAAAACCCCCACCATTTCTCCTTTACCCATATCCAGATAGCTGATGTTCTGAAAGAGCTGCAAAATCTGGACCCCTACAAATCAGCTGGGCTAGACAATCTGGACCCTCTCTTTCTAAAATTATCTGCCGAAATTGTTGCAACCTCTATTACTAGCCTGTTCAACCTCTCTTTCGTATCATCTGAGATTCCCAAAAATTGGAAAGCTGCCACGGTCATCCCCCTCTTCAAAGGGGGTGACACTCTAGACCCAAACTGCTACAGACCTAGATCTATCCTACCCTGTCTTTCTAAGGTCTTCGAAAGCCAAGTTAACAAACAGATCACTGACCATTTCGAATCCCACCATACCTTCTCCGCTATGCAATCTGGTTTCAGAGCTGGTCATGGGTGCACCTCAGCCACGCTCAAGGTTCTAAACGACATCATAACCGCCATCGATAAGAGACATTACTGTGCAGCCGTATTCATCGACCTGACCAAGGCTTTCGACTCTCTTTTCTGTATACATCAATGATGTTGCTCTTGCTGCTGGTGATTCTCTGATCCACCTCTACGCAGACGACACCATTCTGTATACTTCTGGCCCCTCCTTGGACACTGTGTTAACTAACCTCCAGACAAGCTTCAATGCCATACAACTCTCCTTCCGTGGCCTCCAACTGCTCTTAAACGCAAGTAAAACTAAATGCATGGTATTCAATCGATCACTGCCCGCACCTGCTCGCCCGTCCAGCATCACTATGGACGGCTCTGACATAGAATACGTGGACAACTACAAATACCTGGGTGTCTGGTTAGACTGTAAACTCTCCTTCCAGACTCACATTAAGCATCTCCAATCCAAAATTAACTCTAGAATCGGCTTCCTATATCGTTGCGAAAGCATCCTTCACTCATGCTGCCAAACATACCCTCGTAAAACTGATCATCCTACCGATCCTCGACTTCGGTGATGTCATCTATAAAATAGCCTCCAACACTCTACTCAACAAACTGGATGCAGTCTATCACAGTGCCGTCCATTTTGTCACCAAAGCCCCATACACTACCCACCATTGCGACCTGTACGCTCTCGTTGATTGGCCCTCGCTTCATACTCGTCGCCAAACCCACTGGCTACAGGTTATCTACAAGTCTCTGCTAGGTAAAGCCCCGCCTTATCTCAGCTCACTGGTCACCATAGCAGCACCCACTCGTAGCACGCGCTCCAGCAGGTATACCTCACTGGTCACCCCCAAAGCCAATTCCTCCTTTGGTCGTCTTTCCTTCCAGTTCTCTGCTGCCCATGACTGGAACGAATTGCAAAAATCTCTGAAGCTGGAGACTCACATCTCCCTCACTAGCTTTAAGCACCAGATGTCAGAGCAGCTTAAAGATCACTGCACCTGTACATAGCCTATCTGTAAACAGCCCATCTATCTACCTACCACATCCCCATACTGGTATTTATTTATTTATTTTGCTCCTTTGCACCCCAGTATCTCTACCTGCTCATTCATCTTCTGCCGATCTACCATTCCAGTGTTTAATTGCTATATTGTAATTACTTCGCCACCATGGCCTATTTATTTCCTTAACCTCATTTGCACTCACTGAATATAGACTTTTTGTTTTATTTTGTTCTACTGTATGTTTTGTTTATTCCATGTGTAACTCTGTGTTGTATGTTCTCAACTAGCCTACCTGGTGAAATAAATACAAAAATATATTTTTTAAAAATATGTGGGAACTCCTTCAAGACTATTGAAAGCTGGTTGAGAGAATGCCAAGAGTGTGCAAAGCTGTCATCAAGGCAAAGGGTGGCTACTTTGAAGAATTTCAAATACAAAATATATTTTTCTTTGTTTACTTTTTTGGGGGTTATTACATGTTTTTTCATCGTTTTGATGCCTTCACTATTACTCTTCAATGTAGAAAATAGTACAAATAAAGAAAAACCCTTGAATGAGTAGGTGTGTCCAAACATGTGTGTATTAGTGTTAATGTCACTGTCCCCACTACAACAAAAAAATCTATGTAATTTTGTCCTTGAAACAATTAAAATACTGTAGAATTTCATTCATTCATTCCTATGGAGGACTACTCCTTCTGAGGAGTACCAATATGACCTACCGGTGGCTTCAAAGCCTCTCATTGGTCAATACATAGAATTTGCAATCTGGTGTTTATATACATCATTGCCGTTTACCTGCTGGTTGCTCCTTTGTCACATTGTGACTCTGGTTATGCAAATTAGTCTCCATGCAGTGGGCCAGCCCACTGCAAATCCCCTTGTGGAGAGGTGTCTGGAAATAGCTGTCGTTAGAGAAAGTGCTAGTGATGCTGCAGACAGCCTTGTGGATCCAGATCAGTGACTGCAGAGTGAGATCTATGGTGAGATACTTAGATGAGCTCACCATTCCCAGCCCAATGATGTCATGTTTTTGTGAAAATCCATTTGAGGTAAACCGTGCATGCATAGCATTTAGTGGTTAGCCCTCTAAGGTTCATATATGCAATATTATATTACTGCCCTATAATGTCATAGTTTTGTGAGGAAAGAAAAACATGGAGCTTTGAATAGTCCATAGATTTCTGCAATTGAAAATAGCAGGTTTAGCCAAATATTGTACTACTGCTGTATCATCCTCTAGGTCAGTGGTTCCCAAACTTTTTATAGTCCTGTATCCCTTCAAACATTCAACCTCCAGCTGCATACCCCCTCTAGCACCAGTGTCAGTGCACTCTCAAATGTTGTTTTTTGCCATCATTGTACGCCTGCCACACACACTATACGATACATTTATTAAACATAAGAATGAGTGTGAGTTTTTGTCACAACCTGGCTCATGGGAAGTGACAAAGAGCTCTTATAGGACCAAGGCACAAATAATAATAATAATAATCAATAATTTTGCTCTTTTATTTTTTTTGCTCTTTTGCTCTTTTGTTCATCGAAAATTGTGAATAACTCACCATTAATGAGAAGGGTGTGCTCAGTCTTATAGAATTTTCCCCACACAGTCTGTGCCTGTATTTAGTTTTCATGCTAGTGAGGGCCAAGAATCCACTCTCACATAGGTACGTGGCTGTAAAGGGCATCAGTGTCTTAACAGTGTGATTTGCCAAGGCAGGATACAGTACTCTGAGCGCAGCCCAATCCAAAAATCTGGCAGTGGCTTCTGATTTGAATTCAATTTTCACAGAACCGCTTGTTGCAATTTCGATGAGGCTCTCTTGTTCAGATATCGGTAAGTGGACTGGAGGTAGGACATGAAAGGGATAACAAAACCACTTGTTTGTGTTATCCGTTTCGGGAAAGTACCTGCGTAATTGCGCTCCCAACTCACTCAGGTGCTTCGCTATATCACAATATACATTGTCCGTGTGCTTGAGTTCATTTACACACAAAAAAATCATACAATGATGGAAAGACCTGTGTGTTGTCCTTGTTAATGCAGACAGAGAAGAGCTCCAACCTCTTAATCATAGCCTCAATTTTGTCCCGCACATTGAATATAGTTGCAGAGAGCCCTGTAATCCTAGATTCAGATCATTCAGGCGAGAATTAACATCACCCAGATAGGCCAGTCGTGTGAGAAACTCGTCATCATGCAAGCGGTCAGACAAGTGAAAATGATGGTAAGTGAAGAAAACTTTAAGCTTGTCTCTCAATTTAAAAAAATGTGTCAGTACTTGGCCCCTTGATAACCAGCGCACTTCTGTATGTTGTAGAAGCGTTACATGGTCTCTGCTCATATCATTGCATAGTGCAGAAAATACACGAGAGTTCAGGGGCCTTGCTTTAACAAAGTTAACCATTTTCACTGTAGTGTCCAAAATGTCTTTCAAGCTGTCAGGCATTCCCTTGGCAGCAAGAGCAGTTTCCAACTGCTCAGCCAGTTTTAGGAAGGCTAACTTCTCAGAGATGGACTCCCTGCTGTGTGGGGAGGGGGGGGGGGTGCATGCATGAATGAGTCTCTGTGTATGGGTGTGTGTGTTTTATTATTGGAACCCTTTGCATGTGGTTATAAATGCAAGTGTTTTGTTCCTGAATTTTGATTGAAATATTGTATCTACATTTTCTTTTTAGTGCCTGTCTATTGCGCGTGTGTGTGGGTGTGTGTTGGAGGTGACCCATGCAGGAAGGAGGGAGAGAGGGGAGTGCCTATTTACATTGGCAGCAACACAAGGGGGAAATGAACTGACTTCAAAGCGAGAGTGCAGCGGAATTGTGTCGAGAGTGTGCGCTCCGTGCATGAGCTACCAGACACATATTCCCAGAGCTGCTCCGAATGGCCTGTTAGAAACATACTGGAGCAGGCTAGCAAGGAGATTATTTGTGTATAGAGACACTCTACCCCCTAAAAATATCACACCTTTTGACATTTGTACTGTTGCAGTGTTGAAACAACAAATTAGAACTTAGGTGTGTTTACTCTTGAGGACAACTTTAAAGGTACATTAATACACTTCTCTATGTACTCTTGCATTTAATGAATTTGCTCCGTGTTACCTGATATCCACTACAGGCCATAAGCTATATCTTATTTAACTGAAAGTTCTGCTTTTATGTTGTAACTCAGGTGTTTCACTTCAGTTCATTGGAGGAGTTTTACTTCAGTGACATCATATAAAGGGCAATATGCTCAATCCCTGTCCGTGTATCTGTGTGACACAGGGATGCTGCAGAGACAGCCCACCATTGAGGACTTTGTGGACGCCCTGGTGACTGACCTGAACCCAGACTTTGAGACCTTCATCATGGACTCTACAAGCTGATTAGCTTGATCGATCTTCGACTCTTCAATTCAGTTTCAGCCACGACTTGAATTGTGTTGCTGTGGAATGGACTCACATGATCAGAAAATGCAATTAATTATTAATCCTTTCAAAAGGCAGATAACTGTAGCTGTATGCAGTCACTGTAAACGTTTTTTTTTTAATGCAATTTTTGTATACGAGCTAGCTGGTTAGTGATTTGGCTCAACCATAGGTTCTGTGTGGTTCATGAAAGTCTGTGCAGATCTGTGCATATACCACATGTATTATACCATACTGTCTTACACATATTTTTGTCATTGATGCATATAAATTATGGAAAGCACAAAAAGTGCATCATTTAATTCAGAATATTGCAATAATGAGCAATGTCATCTTCAGCACTGAGAATGTATGTTTGAAACATCTGTTCCAATATCCATGTAAATAGATAAGTTGAAGTATGTAGACATTATTTGTATAATCTGCCCAAGAGAAAATACTCAAATCTGTGAGCGTTGAATATCATTTTCTGCAAAAGTATGAGCAGTTCATTGTTATTTCCTGTTCAGATCAGACAGGACAAATACAACACCTGCTATTCCTGACATAGTGTTTTGACTTAAATGCAAATCTGCTCCCTCTGATTTGTCTGTGTTTCTGTTAGGGAGGGAAGGGGAGGAGGGTGGGATGGGAGGTTATGGGCTGAGAAGGAAGGATATGGTCTCTTAGGTGTTGTGAATTGGAGATTTAATTTCTGATTAATTCACACAGAGCGTGATCCAGACTGTGACGACTAGCTAAATCAAGTACTACCGGCTGTTGCATCTGTTTCAACAGATTCTGCCTCTAATTACCAGGGGCTGAGGCTGCAGCTGCTCCCCATACAATGTCCTTACTTGCCTAGCACTGATATCTGACCTGGGGCATCGCCCATCAAGGTGGGATTTACTTCAGATGGTTAATCAAGGTGTGAACATGCTATCAAAGGGAGTGAGCTGGGTAGCTGTAACCACATGTAGGCCTACTGTACATCGCACAGAGCCATGAATAAATTCCTAAATATGAAATCACTAATGGAAGCTTTATTTTCATTACTCGTATCTAGTTTTGAACCAAATTCAATCATAATATTTTGTGGCAAGTAATATCTTGAGTTTCAGAGAGACGCCACTGTATACGGAAGTGGATGTAGTGTGTGTAATGTAGTGATGATTGCAGGTTGTCTGTTGCAATTGGTGTAGGATTAAAGATGAGACATTTGAACAACAATCAAAATCACCTAGTTTGTCTTGTTGAAGTGGTTTATTTACAAATATATCAAATGAAAGTGTATATGCACAACCACCAATACTACAACTGAAAAAAGCAGGCATATTTGTCATTAGTCATGTCTACATTACAAAAATATTAACCTATTTTCTATTTTACAATATCTACAACAAATTTGATATCACACACAACATTCCTCATTGTCTTAACTTGTTCAGTATTACCTAGATTGTCTTCCATGTGCACCAGAAATCACAGATGTACATTTTGACATGCTTCTCTTACACCCTTTAAGGAGGCCTTGCCAGTTATTCACTTGTAACAGCGACTTCATGACAAAACACATCAATAGTCACAGTCACACTGTGGTACCGATTCTGCTAGTCACCGACTTAAGCAGACATCAGAAACAAAGGGGAAGGCATCTATTTACTTTGTACCAGTCAGCATGCGTTCAACTTCATTACATCAGCCTCTGGCCCGGCAACCTCGCGTTGTGCATAGATTTGTTTTCAGTCTCTGCTCTTGTGCTTTATTTTGCCGTGAAGTCATTTGTTAGCATTTATTTGCAGTGCTGTGAAAAGGTATTTGCCCCCTTTCTGATTTTCTACATTTGTGCATATTTTTTATACGGAATATTATGAGATCTTCAACCAAAACCCAATATTAGATAAAGGGAACCTGAATTTAAAATTAACAAAAAAAAAGATAATTTTTTATTTAATTAACAAAGTTATGCAACACCCAATTCCCCTGTGTGAAAAAGTAATTGCCCCTTATACTCAATAACTGGTTGTGCCACCTTTAGCTGCAATGACTGCAACCAAATGCTTCCTTTATTTGATGATCAGTCTCTCACAACGCTGTGGAGGAATTTTGGCCCACTTCTGCAGGCAGAACTGCTTTAACTCAGCAACATTTGTGGGTTTTCAAGCATGAACTTCTCGTTTCAAGTCCTGCCACAACATCTCAATTGGGATTAGGTCTGGACTTTGACTAGGCCATTCCAAAACTTCAAATTTGTTGCTTTTTAACCATTTTCATGTGGACTTGATTGTGTGTTTTGGATCATTGTCTTGCTGCATGACCCAGCTGCGCTGCAGCTTCAGCTCACAGATGGATGACCTGACATTCTCCTGTAGAATTCTCTGATACAGAACAGAATTCATGGTTCCTTCTATTAAGGCAAGTCGCCCAGGTCCTGAGGCAGCAAAGCATCCCCAAACCATCAAACTACGAACACCGTTGGTATGAGGTTCTTACTGTGGAATGCAGTGTTTGGTTTTCGCCAGGTACAGTGCCTTGCGAAAGTATTCGGCCCCCTTGAACTTTGCGACCTTTTGCCACATTTCAGGCTTCAAACATAAAGATATAAAACTGTATTTTTTTGTGAAGAATCAACAACAAGTGGGACACAATCATGAAGTGGAACGACATTTATTGGATATTTCAAACTTTTTTAACAAATCAAAAACTGAAAAATTGGGCGTGCAAAATTATTCAGCCCCTTTACTTTCAGTGCAGCAAACTCTCTCCAGAAGTTCAGTGAGGATCTCTGAATGATCCAATGTTGACCTAAATGACTAATGATGATAAATACAATCCACCTGTGTGTAATCAAGTCTCCGTATAAATGCACCTGCACTGTGATTGTCTCAGAGGTCCGTCAAAAGCGCAGAGAGCATCATGAAGAACAAGGAACACACCAGGCAGGTCCGAGATACTGTTGTGAAGAAGTTTAAAGCCGGATTTGGATACAAAAAGATTTCCCAAACTTTAAACATCTCAAGGAGCACTGTGCAAGCGATAATATTGAAATGGAAGGAGTATCAGACCACTGCAAATCTACCAAGACCTGGCCGTCCCTCTAAACTTTCAGCTCATACAAGGAGAAGACTGATCAGAGATGCAGCCAAGATGCAGTTCATCACTCTGGATGAACTGCAGAGATCTACAGCTGAGGTGGGAGACTCTGTCCATAGGACAACAATCAGTCGTATATTGCACAAATCTGGCCTTTATGAAAGAGTGGCAAGAAGAAAGCCATTTCTTAAAGATATCCATAAAAAGTGTTGTTTAAAGTTTGCCACAAGCCACCTGGGAGACACACCAAACATGTGGAAGAAGGTGCTCTGGTCAGATGAAACCAAAAGTGAACTTTTTGGCAACAATGCAAAACGTTATGTTTGGCGTAAAAGCAACACAGCTCATCACTCTGAACACACCATCCCCACTGTCAAACATGGTGGTGGCAGCATCATGGTTTGGGCCTGCTTTTCTTCAGCAGGGACAGGGAAGATGGTTAAAATTGATGGGAAGATGGATGGAGCCAAATACAGGACCATTCTGGAAGAAAACCTGATGGAGTCTGCAAAAGACCTGAGACTGGGACGGAGATTTGTCTTCCAACAAGACAATGATCCAAAACATAAAGCAAAATCTACAATGGAATGGTTAAAAAATAAACATATCCAGGTGTTAGAATGGCCAAGTCCAGACCTGAATCCAATCGAGAATCTGTGGAAAGAACTGAAAACTGCTGTTCACAAATGCTCTCCATCCAACCTCACTGAGCTCGAGCTGTTTTGCAAGGAGGAATGGGAAAGAATTTCAGTCTCTCGATGTGCAAAACTGATAGAGACATACCCCAAGCGACTTACAGCTGTAATCGCAGCAAAAGGTGGCGCTACAAAGTATTAACTTAAGGGGGCTGAATAATTTTGCACGCCCAATTTTTCAGTTTTTGATTTGTTAAAAAAGTTTGAAATATCCAATAAATGTCGTTCCACTTCATGATTGTGTCCCACTTGTTGTTGATTCTTCACAAAAAAATACAGTTTTATATCTTTATGTTTGAAGCCTGAAATGTGGCAAAAGGTCGCAAAGTTCAAGGGGGCCGAATACTTTCGCAAGGCACTGTATAATGGAACCCATCTTGTCCAAAAAGTTGACTCAAGTTTGCTAAGAAGCACCTGGATGATCATCAAGACTCTTGTTCTCTGGACAGATGAGTCAAAAGTATAACTTTTTAGACAACATCGGTCCCATTATGCCTGGCAAAAACCAAACACTGCATTTCACAGTAAGAACCTTATACCAACGGTCAAGCATGGTGGAGGTAGTGTGATAGTTTGGGGATGCTTTGCTGTACACAGGGGCATTGGGTGTTGCATAACTTTATTTATGAAATAAGTATGGGATTGCTGTGTTATTTGTTCACTTAGGTTCCCTTTATCTAATATTGGGTTTTGGTTGAAGATCTGATAACATTTAGTATAAAAAATATGCAAAATTAGAAAGGGGGAAAATACTTTTTCATAGCACTGTACATAGTCCCTTCAGATGTGTGACGAAAGGTTGTGGGTCACAAACCGCTTGAAAGAGATTGTGTACCACACACTTTTTGGGAATTGGTCTGTGGGCTAGTGTAATCTGAAACGGGATCTTTCTGGACTGCTTTCAGGTCCAGGGCGGTTCAAGGGTGGAACACGAGCCAAATAAATGCATGTCATCCTGGAAAAAGAGAGAGGAGAAAAGCACACACGGTCATTAGTAATCTATCTACCTAACACAGGCCACGCAGGGACCGAGTCCCAACATCAGAAAGCTCAGCTGGGATCGCTGCCTGGCCCTTTCTTTGCTTCTAGTCCCAGTTTCCATGGACACAACACTGTCCCTGCCAATCAAAGGGAGTGCAACATTTGTGGTAAAATAAGTGTATGCGTGTGTGTGTTTGAACTATGCTGTTAGGACACAGAATGTCTCCTCTGTCCTGATGCTTCTGTGTTGTAGCTTTCTACTTGACTGTGTTTTGCTGGGGCTTCTGCTGCTCTACTCTGAGCTCACTCACTGGATTCCATCAGTTCAGACAATCTGCTTTGGCTCTGAAGCTCCATTTGGCAGATACACTGAAGCTTTTTCCATAAATAGTGTGTATCTGTTTTAATGGACTCAACCATTTGTTATCGTTCCAATTTCATATTAAACAGGTATGCTATGCAGAAGAATTCTAAATAGTTTTTGAGGGGAAGGAGAAGCAGTGATTCTTCTTTACTTAATAGTGTTTGCACTTGTATACTTTCCTCTTTTCTTGACACAGTGAAGAACAGTGTGTTACTGTGTTTGTTAATCGCTCATTGGCTTGGTTCACGTATAACTACTGGGAAAGCTTACCCTAAGTGAGCATCTTAAGTATGTTATACACCAAGCATCGCTCGATTTCAAACTGTATTTACAATGAGAATCATTCTGTGTGTGTCTGCATTAAAGTTCATACAGTACAGCAAGACACCACTGACCTTCCAGTGAAGATGGCTGATGCTTTGGAAGGAGGACCTCTGTCAAGGCACCAGTCTTCTCCTGGCTCTGTCTAGCCTGTTCAGTTGATTTCTCCTGTGTGTCCTCACTTGACCTGCACCCCTCCTCCTCTTCTTCCTCGTCTTCCTCTCGGTTGCAGCAGGGTGATCCCAAGCTCTCGGCACAGTCGGGGTTCTGCATGAGCAGCCATGTCTCGCCAGCCTCTCTGGAGATGCAGGGCTCTGGATGGGCTTTCAGATAGGCCAGAACATTCTCCTCACAGGGGTTCACGCCACATCTGTAGGGGAAAATGGAGGCCGTGTCAGCATCATAAATCTCTCCCAGTCCCAGCTGTAATGATCCAACCACAGTCCCAGAGAGGCACTTCTCTGACAGTAATCTCCCAAACAGACCCAAAGTTAACACCATAACAAGATTGTTTTTGGCCTTGTTCGTGTTTCTCTTCCTGTTCTGAACCAGAGGTGTGTAAAGGAATGTTGTTTGGTTTCGCAAACATTATCCACCACAGAAATTGTTTACTGTATGTCTGTCTACACTTCTAGGTCTTTCTGGGAATCCAGGAGACATGATGTCAAGCAATATCAGTTGCTGTACTTGTTACTGGTTCTTTTGACTGTCATATTTTGGAACCCATGTACTAGAATAGATGTTGATTGGTGTTGATGAATTATGATGGTGTATGGTGTTGAACAATGTTAAATGATGTAGATCGGTGGTTAATTAATGTTGGTTGATGGTTTTGAGTGGAGGTGAGTGGTGTTGTGTCATGCTCCTCACCCCTCGTTAAGGCTGATCTGGGACTGGAAGGGGCTGGTGTCTCTGCTTCGGCCCAAACTGCAGCTTTCATCACAGCACAGGGAGGGGATCAGGTGCACTGGACCTGGAGATCACACAGGAAAAACGTGTACCGACCGCGAACCATCAGAAAGCATGGATGACCTTACCAAGAATCCTCAGCATATAGCGATGCCAGTACCATAGTGATACAGTCAAAGACTCCACACAACTTGACAGAGTGAACGGCTTGAGAACCAAGGCTCATAAAGAGTGATGTGAATGTAGAAGCCCACCAGTAATAGGACCTACCACAGGTGTGGCCTGGCCCGTGGTGACATTGGCAGCATGGGTGCTGAGGGAAATCATGGAGCCTCCGTCGGTCCAGGCACGACAACTCTGCTCCACTGTATGGACCATCCTGGGACCTTAGAGATGCTGAGGCAAAAATACACTTTCATAAAGGAGACCCTAAACAAGTGCAAGATAGCCGCTGCTATATTTCTATAGCAAAGCCACCTGTTGGTCCCAATGCTACACTGAGATTTCCACGACATTGTAATAACTTCTTTCAAGCTCAAGTTGGTCACTCACCGCTGGGCTTCTTCTCCAGCAGCTGTCTCTTGAAGTAGATGACACAGAGGATGAGTAGGGCCAGCAGCACGGTGGCCAGAGCGCTGCAGATGACTGCTGCCAGGGCCATGTCCCGAGGGCTGGTCACCACCGGGGGGATGGGGACCAGGTTCACCCGCACGCTGCCTGCAGGGGCAGAGATAGAGACGGTGAGAGAGAGACAGTAAATATGATCAACAAATGTCACCATTGTAGTTCTTCTGACATAATAACATGGGAATTTAGAAGGGAAGTTTTAAAAGGGGAAAAAAAAAGTTTTTTGAACTGTCTAGTTTGAGAACGACTACATTTTAGAGTTGACTGTGTCATAACCTTGCTAGTACAATCTGGCCATAATTTTCTACACCTGAATTATGTCTCCTTACTAGGTCTATGTTTATTATTGGCATGTAGTAGCTGTCTTTGTCCTCCAAGGAGACAGAGGCTCAAAGAAGAAAGCCTGGAGTAGATTCTCTCTCTCGCTCGTTCTCTCTCCCTCCCTCCAGAGGATGAGTTATTACAGTCATTCTTATCCCTACCCCAAGGCCCTCTCATGCCAGTCAGACAGCCCATCATTAAGTCTGTGCAGTCTGGCCAGACGTTTGAAACAAGCCTGGTGTGTGTGTGTGCACATTTGTGCATGTGTGTTTATCCCATTACTGCAACTGCTGCCGCTGTCCTAGGCTAGCCCCCAGGGAAATCTGATGTCACTGTCTAGGCTCCCCACCCCAAACTGTTCACACACTCTCACATCAAGGGACCTGGCCTTGAGGACAGCTTCTCATTAAACACTTTCCCACGAATATGGAACATCGGGGCTTAATTTGCCAGATGTCATAACAAATTAGATACAATCTCCTTATGCTAAATTATGATTCAATGACTAAAATGTAATGATTCTTTATCGGATATAACTATCTGCTTAATTCCTCAACAAAGCAAACAAACTTTGTTGAGGAATAATTTTGTACATGACAAATGTCTAGTCATAAGGTAAACAAGTGCAATAAGGCCACTGATATTATTTCAACAAGCAACAGAAGTATGATTGTATTATCTGTGATTGTAATTTTTGGTCAATATTACTCTCCCTCATCACAACAATGACATTCTTATAGAATTTAAAGTGAGTTATGACCTGTGCATAGTTGGAGTGTAGGTTTACATAGAGAACAAACAAAATACCTAAGGTAATAATTGTCCTACTATGAAAAAGTGACTGGCTACTCGCTCCCCATAGAGAAACGAGTTATTGTGTTGTGAGATCTGTTTAATATCTTTTTCATTTGAAAAATATTTTTCAATAGGCCCCTTCAATCGTTGTTAGCTTTTTAGTACATTAATCATAAATCATAAAGCAAAGTGGGTTTGGTCTTTTCAAATTCAAGAGCCCTTTGTTATGCAATGTAAACATTACTTTAGCATTGGCCAATGGTTTTATATTCCAGCGGGATAGAGGATAGGGGATAAGGGTATTTGTACATTCCATCTGAGGAAGAAAAAAATCCCAAACGGCCAGCGAAGCTTAAGATTTCAGTTTGACCCGGGGGGCTAAATAAATAAGCATTTAAATATTTCATTGTAAACAAACAGGTGATAACGGCTTATTAAAACAAGATTAGGACGTTTCAGAGGAGATACTGTAGGTCTTCAAAACTGTTATGACAGAAAGTGCCGTTTTCTAACCGTTTTGACAATTGAGTCAACGGGAGTGCACTGCTCACATCAAGGCAAATACATACATTACAAGAAGCAGTTTATATAGCGGAATTTAACTTGATATAGGTTGACATGATTTTGTGAGGATACAGTAACATTCTCCACTAAATCAAACAACTTTTTAAAAAATCATTGGAATGTGCTTCCTATCAACATTTTGAAACATCCTCTATCAAAATAATCCAAAATGACTTGCTGAAAGATTTGACTGAACACCTAAACCCATGCTTACACCTACACCCATGCTTACACAAGCAAGGCACATCATTTTCTCACCATGGTGCAGACACCCTCTCAGACTTTTTCTTCCACTGTACAGTTGTTGAGAACCAATGTCAAAGCCGTCCCGCCTCTGATCCAGTCAGCCCTCCTCACTCCCCTCTGCAGCCAGCTGTGTCTTCCCCACACCCCAGCCCAGTGGCAGCCCTTATCACTCCCAGAAAAGCTGCAGAAAACACAGATTTAGGCTGGCCCATTGAGGAGACCTCACTTGCTGATCGTATCAACACACCGCACTCTGCCAATAAACTGCTTGTTTTGATATATGCTCTCCTCTCTCCCTGTTGACTTTTAGGAATGCCAAACTTAAAGCCATGGCCTTATGTATGACAAGCCACAAAGAGACAGGGAACCACCAACCCACTGGGCACATACGTCAGTTCAAGGTCTAGTTTTGAAATCAACAAAAAAAATGGAAAGGTAAGGTGAAAGAAATACAAAATTCTCTTACATTGATAATTTTTTTCAAATCATTTATCCACATTGATTCAACATCATCACATTCCTTTTTTGGGGTTGAAATGATGTGGAAACAATGTTGATTCAACCAGTTTTTGCCAAGTGGGAAGTATGAATGGCCCCTTCTGAAAACTAATGGTGACCCCATCTGCATACATCATTTGTGAAACTTTGGAGATTTTGACTGGAATGACTTCCCATTGCCGAAGAGGTATGAGCCCTCCACAACCAAGAGTTTGTCTTAGGCTAAACAGATCTTCCTATCATAAATACAGCCAACACCCCTTTTAGTGTTGCAAGAAAAACAAACTAGCATTGCTATGCGGTTGTGGTTTTATACATTTGCAAGGATACATGATTACGGCAGAGGTGAGGAGTTTTGTTGCTCTGAGCATAAACACGTCACATGTCAAGTCTTGATTGGCTCTTGAGTGACTTTGTTTTGGTGGAGTTGATTTGAAGGGTTCACCGCTCTCATTTGGCATACGTTGATTTGCAACTCAATCTAGATAATTTCCTGCATGCTGCTAATGCTGTACTTTATTACAGTCAGTGGTTAGGTAACATGGCTAGGACCTTTGAAGTGAGGAAAGTAGAAGGAAAGGTTAAGATAAAGTTGTCTGAATGTAATAAATTGAGAGAAATGAGGATGGATATCAGTTGGGTCATGAGTTTTAGACTCTTGAGTAGCCCTGGCCACATGCCCTATCTCTAGGAAAACTGTTACAGTTGTATGAAGAGTCTGCATTGTCTTTCAACAGGCTGACCTGCACGCTTGTGGAATTTGCATCGGATTGCTTCAAACAAAATTGAACTGACTTCCTTTTGTTTATGCTGTGAAATCCTGGTTTGAGATATGGCCAAGCACGGCTCCAACACCATCATTAAGTTTGCAGACGACGATGAGACAGCCTATGGGTCGGAGGTCAGAGACGTGATGTGATCAAGACAAAGGAGATGATTGTGGACTACAGAAAAAGGAGGACCGATCACGCCCCCATTCTCATCAACGGGGCTGTATTGGAGCAGGTTGGAAGCTTCAAGTTCCTTGGTGTCTACATCACCAACAAACTATCATGGTCCAAACACACCAAGACAGTCGTGAAGAGGGCACAACAATGCCTATTCCCCCTCAGGAGACTGAATCGATTTGGCATGGGTCCTCAGATCCTCAAAAAGTTATACAGCTGCACCAAGAGAACATCCTGACTGATTGCATCATCGCCTGGTATGGCAACTGCTCGGCCTCCGACTTCAAGGCACTACAGAGGGTAGTGCGTACGGCTCAGTACATCACTGGGGCCAAGCTTCTTGCCATCCAGGACCTCTATACCAGGCGGTGTCAGAGGAAAGCCCCAAAAATTGCCAAAGACTCCAGCCTCCCCAATCATAGAATGTTCTCTCTGCTACCGCATGGCAAGCGGTACCGGAGCGCCAAGTCTAGGTCCAAAAGGCTTCTTAGCAGATTCTACCCCCAAGCCATAAGACTCCTGAACAACTAATCAAATGGCTACCCGGGCAATTTGCATTGTCCCACCCAATCTGCCATTTTTACGCTGCTGCTACTCTGTTTATTATCCATGCATAGTCATCTACCTACATGTACATATTACCTCAATGACCTTGACTAACCGGTGCCCCCGCACATTGACTCTGTACCAGTATCCTCTGTATATAGCCTTGCTACTGTTATTTTATTGTTGGTCCTTAATTATTAGTTTCTTTTTTTTCATTTTTTTACTTCAGTTTATTTTAGTAAATACTTAACCAACAATGCAGTTTTAAGAAAAAAACTGTTAAGTGCGTAAGTAAGCATTTCACTGTAAGGTCTACTACACCTGTTGTATTTGGCACATGTGACAAATGCATTTAGAATTGTGTGCCAAAGTGCCAAAAAATATTTATCTGACTGTTAAGCTTCCAACTTATATAAAAGGAATGTCAGGGGATAGAACAAAAAACAGCTTATAGCCTAAGCAATTATTGTTTTTTCTATTAACAAACCAACAGACTAAATTCCCATTTGACCTTGGTGTAAATCTGTTTGTAATGAGTAAAAATGGCGAAACGGTTCTGGAGCTGGGGATTGGGGGGAATACGGTCGGCCTCTCGCCAGACAACTAATACAACTCTACCATGACACAGATAAAAACAACAGCAGAGTAAATACATTAAAGCAACTGAAGGAGTCCATAAAACACAATCTCATTTTTTACTTTGCTCCAGAAACTGTCTGGGAGACTGAAGTGCCATCCTACACAGCTGCAGCTTAGCCCAGGGCCAGTATGGCTAGAATGATCTGCCCTTTAAGTTTTCACCACCGTCCACAAGATAAAACCGGAGGAAGAGATATGAAGACTTTCAAACATTTGGAAGCATTCCACTGAGACTCCCTGTAGTAACTACCAGCTTTGCTCTCTCTGGGACACAATGGCCATTTTGTTTCATGGGCCTCTGCAATCAAAATGGCAAGAAAGACAGACAGACCAGACCAGACCAGACAGACGTCCCAAGGCCCATGTTCAGGGTGATTACATATGGTTTAGTCATATGTAGACTATCTTACTAATACTGCATGCTTTATAGTTATTGCTTGAAAATAAATATTTTGGTCGTAATGGTAGTAATAAAACTACCTCATATTGAGGGTGGGACACAGCTTTACACACTACATTTGAGCAAACATTTTTACATCTCCAGGAAGAGCAAATGTAAACTGAGTTTGTGAGTTCAAGTTGTCTGATATCCTGGAGACATCTTCATTTATCTAACAGAGGGGTGCTAGACCTGGCTGGACGGCTCATACACACAGGCTGCCAAACCTTCTCAAGGAACAGCTGTGGCCTCCACAAGCATCAGTCACACTCAATTACCAAAGGTATAAGTTAGCTAACCCACTCTCTCTGTGTGAGTGCCGAAAATCATAAGGCTATACTTAACCACTGGTAATGGCCGGAAAAAGGTGGCTAACGAGATGTAGTAGTGGCCTACTGTGTCACGTTCTGACCTTAGTTCTTTTGTTATGTCTTTGTTTTAGTATGGTCAGGGCGTGAGTTAGGTGGGTAGTCTATGTTCCTTTTTCTATGTTGTGGTTTTATGTTTGGCCTGGTATGGTTCTCAATCAGAGGCAGGTGTTGTTCATTGTCTCTGATTGAGAATCATACTTAGGTAGCCTTTTCCCACCTGTGTGGTGTGAGTGATTATTTTCTGTTTAGTGTGCTTTGCACCTGACGGACCTGTTTCGGCTGTGCTTGTTGTTTCTTTGTTTGATAGTGTTCAGTTTAAATAAATAACATGAACAAGTACCACGCTGCGCTTTGGTCCTCACCTTCTTCCACCGATGACCGTTACATACTGGAATTAAATACGCTGCTTTATGAACAAAAAAAACTTTAAGAAATGCTTAGAAAGAAAGTGCTAGCAAAGTGCTAGCAAATTGCAATACACAGTTTAAGAATGTCCTCTCTGAAGATACAGTTGAAGTCGGACATTTGGAGTCATTAAAACTTGTTTTTCAACCACTCCACACATTTCTTGTTAACAAACTATAGTTTTGGCAAGTCAGTTAGGACATCTACTTTGTGCATGACACAAGTCATTTTTCCAACAATTGTTTACAGACAGATTATTTCACTTATAATTCACTGTATCACAATTCCATTGGGTCAAAAGTTTATATACACTAAGTTGACTGTGCCTTTAAACAGCTTGGAAAATTCCAGAAAATGATGTCATGGCTTTCGAAGCTTCAGATAGGCTAATTGACATAATTTGAGTCAATTGGAGGTGTACCTGTGGATGTATTTCAAGCCCTACCTTCAAACTCAATGCCTCTTTGCTTGACAGCATGGGAAAATCAAAAGAAATCAGCCAAGACCTAAAAAAAAAATTATAGACCTCCACAAGACTGGTTTATCCTTGGGAGCAATATCCAAACGCCTGAAGGTAGAACTGCCGAAGGGAGCAGAGTGGCAATCTACTGCAGAGATAGCCCGCAGAGTAATGTCATACTATCCAGGTCTGTGCCCAAACAATTTGAGCGTCTACTTTTAAAAATCCACCTTTCCAGAAACAAGTCTCTCACCATTGACACTTGTTATAGACCCCCCTCGGCCTCCAGTTGTGCCCTGGACACCATATGTGAATTGATCACCCCCCATCTATCTTCAGAGTTTGTCCTGTTAGGTGACCTAAACTGGGACATGCTTAACACCTCGGCCGTCCTACAATCTAAGCTAGATGCCCTCAATCTCACACAAATCATCAAGGAACCTACCAGGTACACCCCTAAATCCGTAACCATGGGCACCCTCTTCGATATCATCCTGATGAACCTGCCCTCAAAATACACCTCTGCTGTCTTCAACCAGGATCTTAGCGATCACTGCCTCATTGCCTGCGTGCGTACAGGGTCCGCGGTCTGCGACCAAACGACCACCCCTCACTGTCAAACGCTCCCTAAAACACTTCAGCGAGCAGCCCTTTCTAATCGACCTGGCCCGGGTATCCTGGAAGGATATTGACCTTATCCCATCAGTAGAGGATGCCTGGTTGCTCTTCAAAAGTGCTTTCCTTTCCATCTTAAATAAGCATGCCACATTCAAAAAATATAGAACTAAGAACAGATATAGCCCTTGGTTCACCCCAGACTTGACTGCCCTTGACCAGCACAAAAACATCCTGTGGCATTCTGCATTAGCATCGAATAGCCCCCACGATATGCAACTTTTCAAGGAAGTCAGGAACCAATATACTCAGTCAGTTAGGAAAGCTAAGGCTATCTTTTTCAAACAGAAATTTGCTTCCTGTAGCACTAATTCCAAAAAGGTTTGGGACACTGTAAAGTCCATGGAGAATAAGAGAAGCTCCTCCCAGCTGCCCACTGCACTGAGGATAGGAAACACTGTCACCACTGATAAATCTACTATAATTTCAATAAGCATTTTTCCACGGTTGGTCATGCTTTCCACCTGGCTACCCCTACCCTGGCCAACATCTCAGCATCCCCTGCAGCAACCCCCCCCCCCCCCCCCCCCCCGTTTCTCCTTCACCCAAATCCAGACAGCTGATGTTCTGAGAGAACTGCAAAATCTGGAACCCTACAAATCACCTGGGCTAGACAATCTGGACCCTCTCTTTCTAAAATTATCTACTGAAATTGTTGCGAACCCTATTACTAGCCTATTCAATCTCTCTTTCGTATCGTCTGAGATCCCCAAAGATTGGAAAGCTGCCATTGTCAATCCCCTCTTCAAAGGGGGAGACACTCTAGACCCAAACTGTTATAGATCTATATCCATCCTGCCCTGCCTTTCTAAAATCTTCGAAAGCCAAGTTAATAAACAGATCACCGACCATTTTGAATCCCAGCGTACCTTCTCCACTATGCAATCTGGTTTCTGAGCTGGTCATGGGTGCACCTCAGCCATGCTCAAGGTCCTAAACTATATCATAACCGCAATCGATAAAAGACAGTATTGTGCAGCCGTCTTCATCGACCTGCAACAAAGCCTCCTTCACTCCTGCCGCCAAACATACCCTCGTAGAACTGACTATCCTACCGATCCTTGACTTCGGGGATGTCATTTACAAAATAGCCCCCAACACTCTACTCAGCAAACTGGATGTAGTCTATCACAGTGCCATCTGTTTTATCACCAAAGCCCCATATACTAACCACCACTGTGACATGTATGCTCTCGTTGGCTGGCCCTCACTACAAATCCATCGCCAAACCCACTGGCTCCAGGTCATCTATGAGTCTTTGCAAGGTAAAGCCCCGCCTTATCTCAGCTCACTGGTCACCATAGCAACACCCACTCGTAGCACGCCATCCAGCAGGTATATTGCACTAGTCATCCCCAAAGCCAACACTTCCTTTGGCTGCCTTTCCTTCCAGTTCTCTGCTGCCAATGACTGGAACGAATTGCAAAAATGTATGAAGCTGGAGTCTTATATCTCTCTCCCTAACTTTAAGCATCAGCTGTCTGAGCAGCTTACCGATCTCTGTATCTGTACACAGCCAATCTGTAAATAGCACACCCGACTGACTACCTCATCCCCATATTATTACTTACCCTCTTGCTCTTTTGCTCCCCAGTATCTCTACTTGCACATTCATCATCTGCACATCTATTACTCCAGTATTACTGCTAAATTGTAATTATTTTTGCCTCTTGGGCCTTTTTATTGCCTACCTCCCTACTCTTCTACATTTGCACAGACTGTACATAGATTTTTCTATTTTTATTTTATTTAGTGTTGTTGACTGTACGTTTGTTTATGTGTTGTTGTGTTGTTGTTTTTGTCGCACTGCTTTGCTTTATCTTGGCCAGGTCTCAGTTGTAAATGATAACTTGTTCTCAACTAGCCTACCTGGTTAAATAAAGGTGAAATAAAAAATAACATAAAAAAAGGCCATTCTACTGACAGTGTTTGTCTATGGAGATTGCATGGCTGTGTGCTCGATTTTATACACCTGTCAGCAACTAGTGTGACTGAAATAGCCAAATCCACTCATTTGAAGGGGTGTCCACATACTTTTGTATATATAGTGTATTTCGAAACATTGCAGCTCCTTTTTTGTCTTGAAATATGTGGATGGAGACTTTAACTTAAGAGGTTTTCGGCAGTCCATGAGAATGGAGCGATGATGATGGGTCGTATTGTATGGTCCCAGCTAAAATAATCCAGTTCTGGCAAGACCGACTATTATGCTAGCAGTATCCATGTCAACATTTATGGGCCTGGTTGTAAAACTAAGCATTTATTTGAGCAATAAACATAGTTGGCTGGCTTAATGAGACTTTACTGTTTGAGCTATGATTTTCTCCACCCATTGGGGTTGTGGTTCTGATTACTCTAAGAGCCTTGTGCTGGCATGTTTTAGGTGAAGGTACAGTATGTGAATTTGTTCCTAACTGACTCCTAGTTAAATAAAGGTTAAAAAAAAAAAAAATATATATATATATATATATATATATATATATATATATATATATATATATATAAAATAGTGTTTTGTTATGGCTTTATGGCCAGACATGTTCTTGGGGTCTTGGCTGTACTTTTAGCATGGAGTTCAATAGTTTTCTCAATTAATGATGTTCTCAACTTCTCATTCAAGCTACGGATAGTACTTATTAACTGATGTTATGTGTGAGTGCTCACAGTGTGGTTCATATGGAGGTGGATGGTCCCCACATGGTATGCACTCCATATCTTGGAATCCGCTCAGCTTAGTTTTCCTGTAAAACCTGTTAAACACAACATAGCATTGGATTATTATGAAAGTTCTCGTAAATCTGCTTAATTGATTGTACGAGGTAATGAACCAATACTTTGACCATTATCTGTAGTAACAGAGCAGTAGTTCACTAGTAGTAGAAGTAGAGTAGTTGTTGTAAGAGATTAAGCCCCTCCCTCACCCGGGCAGACAGTCTCCGCACACAGCATTGCTGGTGGTGGAACAGTTGCCCTTCTCGAAGCGGTTGTTCAGGCCACAGTCCAGGCAGGGCTTGCACTTCTGCAGGCTCCGGTCCTCTTTGTAGCGGTTGCTTCTGCAGGACACGCACCGGGCATCCTCTCCGTAACCAAAGCCACATTCCTGGAGGGATTAACAGGAGAAATCCCCCGGGTGAGAGGTGGGGCTGGGGGCAGCTGGAGAAAGGCTCTGAATGTGGGATACCAGGGTGTCTAGAATTAAAGAATGATCTTGGCTTCCAAGACCGTAAGGGAACAATGGTCCGAATCTTTTGAGAGTCCATCTTACACTGGCAATAATCCCCCTGACTCTCTCAGAATCAATGAGGGGCCTTCCGCTGCAGGCCCCAGAATGGCAAGTATTTGAATGATAAAAGGCACTCGGGGACACCCACTGTTGTATTATTGCAAGTTTATTGCTGGGGTTTTGTGTGATTGGTTCTTTCTGGAACAACTCAGTGAGTGTCCTGGTGATTGAGAGGCCAGTGTATGTAGGCAACGCTTCAGTTAGCTAGGGGGCAGGGATTATGGAGAGGTGCACAAGCGTAAGAAATTGAAAACCTCTCCTGGTCTCTACAATGGGACCTGCACTTAAAAAGCACAGCATCTCATTACTCAATGAGTGATCTAATATGGAACCAGCTTAGTTGTCAGGCTTTAACCCCTATAGCGAATCCAAAATGGCAAAATTACTAGACCCATATTGGATATATTATCACCCTGAATATATTATCTATATAACCTGAGTGTATCTGTTTACCATTGGATTCATGGGTAAACCAAGATAAATGGGGACACGAGAATATATATATATATATATATATATGTATATGTATACATATATATATAGTATATCATTATATTGTTTTTGCCAGTCAGCCTGAGTACCAGTAGTTATATTTTCTCTCCCATGCACAGGCTACCTTTCTTTCTAACCTGTACAGAAACTATCATGACTTTCCTCTAGACACGAGAATATAGCCTTTTCTGTTCTGTCTAAAAAATATATAATGAGGTGTATGTAGTAGGTCTAGTGTTAATGTGATTCCTATTTGGTACTACAAAGCATTTATTTGGCACACAGAGGCTGGCAACCTTGATTTCCTATGGTAATAGGAACATTTACATTCCTGCTGATCATCGTATCCCACGCCAAGTAAAAGGACCCTGCTGGAATGACATCAGTCATTTTATTGTCTGCAGCAGCTGCCCCCATCCACTGTTAAACCACTGTTACCACACTGCATTCCCAGGCGGGGGGGGGGGGGGCTCATATATCATTAACGTGAAGGTCAGAGTCAAACAGGGAACTTCTCTCCTCGACCGTGTCCTGTTTCACCGCCTGGGCATGCAGTAGCACCGGAATGTGGGCACAGGAGCCCGGGGGTTGGGCAGACTGGCAAAGAAAGTAAAAAAATAAGGGAGGCAAAGAGGGGATCCCATTATGGCCCTACAGAGTCAGGGCAGAAGATAGAGGAATTTGGCCATTTCAGCCAAACACATGAGACGACATTGGACCTGGGCTCTGGCCAGAGGAGGGCTAGGGCAGGGCTGCAGCTGTTGTTGTGTGCTCTCCATATAAGGACCTTCACACCAGCAGAGCAGGGAACAGTGGAAAGGTGAGAGAGAGAGAGAGAGAGAGGAGGGGGATGATGATGACAACAGAGAGAATGAAATACGGTTTGAATTTAGATTTGTGGATGATGTTGAACCCTGGAGCCTGAGTTTCTCCTGGTGCACGCCACAGAAGGCTAGCCGCTGCAAAGCAGTCAGAGCAGAGCTGTTTAGAGTGGTTTTGGATGGAGGATCATCGTCCCACTTCCAGATGAAGGGGCCCTAGGAGGATTGATCCCCACAAAGCTGGGCGCTGGCAAAGACTCTGTCCATGTGGCAATGCATGGCAGGAGAGGGGCTACCACGTACACAGGCCAGGGTAGGGCACAGAACAAAAGGAGCACTCAGCCAACTTGTCCCCTCTCCACCCAGGCAGTGCTGTAACATCCAGAAATGATCTCTTTCAGTCTTTTGGCATGAATAACAAAGGATCAAAACAAGGTCTAACACTCTGACCTGATCAGGTGTCTAATGTGAGAAAACATCTCAGATAATTGCATGGAAACACATTTTGTTTTTACAATAAAGATGCTGTCAAGGTATCCCATCTTGGGATGCAGCCAGGAATCACATAATGCTACAGTCTCATTTAAATGGAGCTAATGGGTATAGGCAAATTAGCTTTCAAGTGTGTCATTACTTCCATGGGCTTAGGATGATCTAGCCTCAAAGTGAGCACAAAAGCCAGTGCTTACTCGTCTCATTTTACTCCCATCTCCAGATCTAGTTTTTGGTGAGAATGCCAAGCAAAACAGCACAGATGTAGAGCTATGTGGAGAGAAAAGAGAGAGCTGGTTGGCTGGGGTTAAAGCATGTTCAGACGGGGAGAGATCAGCAGGGAATCACAAGAGTCTCCAGGGGGGCCAGTCATCTGATCCAGTAATGAACAAGCTCGGGAAACAATGTGAGTTTGTTAATGCAGTGTGCCATCTAATGTTCCCCACACACTGCCACACTCTTTCAATGTCTAGTGTCGACAAATCAAAGACATGTTGCCTCTTTGCCAATGGCTCACTGCAAAGTTCCCAGTATGCATGCACTATATGTGGGGCAGTCACTCCTGTATGTATGTATGTATGTGTGTGTGTGTGTGTGTGTGTGTGTGTGTGTGTGTGTGTGTGTGTGTGCGTGCGCGTGCGTGCGTGCGTGCGTGCGTGCGTGCGTGCGTGCGTGCGTGCATGTATGTATGTACAGTGGGGCAAAAAAGTATTTAGTCAGCCAACAATTGTGCAAGTTCTCCCACTTAAAAAGATGAGAGAGGCCTGTAATTTTCATCATAGGTACACTTCACCTATGACAGACAAAATGAGAAAAAAAATCCAGAAAATCACATTGTAGGATTTTTAATGAATTTATTTGCAAATTATGGTGTGATTTTATGGATTTTTTTTCTCATTTTGTCTGTCATAGTTGAAGTGTACCTATGATGACAATTACAGGCCTCTCTCATCTTTTTAAGTAGGAGAACTTGCACAATTGGTGGCTGACTAAATACTTTTTTTGCCCCACTGTATGTATGTATGTATGTATTGTTATGAATTGTAGATTTGCTCAAGTGTGAAGAAATGCTGGATGAAAGACAAGGTGAAGACTTCTGTAACTTTCATTTGAGGATTTAATAAACAGAAGAAACCAGTGCACCAGTGAGAGCTGTGGGGCTCATAAGTAAGCATTTCACTGTAAGGTTGTATTCAGCGCATGTGACTAATAAAATGTTATTTGATTTGATTTGTGTGATACTCAGAAGAGCTCGCAACAATCTGACACTCAAGGCCAGGAAGCTCGTTAAATACCATCCTCTGTTCGTTCTCCAAGTTCCTGGGCCCTGGTCAAAACTTTAATGACGGTTGTTGTCGAGACCACTTGGGTCAGAGTGAATCGTATATTAGCTATATCTGTCACTTGAAACCACCGGTGGCCCGGGGTTCAACTTTTTAATAAAGGACTTCCCTGATGCTTGGGTGGTTCCCTGAACGAAGAGCTAATAGGTTTGTGAAGTTGGTATAATTACTAGAGGTCTACCGATTATGATTTTTCAACACCAATACCGATTATTGGAGGACCATCGGCCGATTTAAAAATGTTTTTTATTTGTAATAATGACAATTACAACAATACTGAATTAACACTTATTTTAACTTAATATAATACATCAATAAAATCAATTTAGCCTCAAGTAGATAATGAAACATGTTCAATTTGGTTTAAATAATGCAAAAACAAAGTGTTGGAGAATAATGTAAAAGAGCAATATGTGCTATGTAAGAAAGCTAACGTTTCAATTCCTTGCTCAGAACATGAGAACATATGAAAGCTGGTGGTTCCTTTTAACATGAGTCTTCAATATTCCCAGGTAAGAAGTTTTAGGTTGTAGTTATTATAGGACTATTTCCCTCTATACCATTTGTATTTCATTAACCTTTGACTATTGGAAGCTCTTATAGGCACTTTAGTATTGCCAGTGTAACAGTATAGCTTCCGTCCCTCTCCTCGCTCCTCCCTGGGCTCGAACCAGCAACACAACGACAACAGCCACAACATCGAAGCAGCATTACCCATGCAGAGCAAGGGAAACAACCACCCCAAGGCTCAGAGCGAGTGAAGTTTGAAACGCTGTTAGCGCGCGCTAACTAGCCAGCCATTTCACTTCGGTCACACCAGCCTCATCTCGGGAGTTGATAGGTTTGAAGTCATAAACAGCGCAATGCTTGAAGCACAAAGAAGAGCTGCTGGCAAAACGCACGAAAGTGCTGTTTGAATGAATGTTTATGTGCCTGCTTCTGCCTACCACCGCTCAGTCAGATACTTGTATGCTTGTATGCTCAGTCAGATTATATGCAACACAGGACACGCTAGATAATATCTAGTAATATAATCAACCATGTGTAGTTAACTAGTGATTATGATTGATAGTTTTTTTATAAGATAAGTGTAATGCTAGCTAGCAATTTACCATGGCTTACTGCATTTGCGTAACAGGTCTCCTTGTGAAGTGCAACGAGAGAGAGGCAGGTCATTATTTCGTTGGACTAGTTAACTGTAAGGTTGCAAGATTGGATCCCCCGAGCCGACAATGTGAAAATCTGTCTTTCTGCCCCTGAACAAGGCAGTTAACCCACCGTTCCTAGGCCGTCATTGAAAATAATAATGTGTTCTTAACTGACTTGCCTAGTTAAATAAAGGTGTAAAAAAATAAATAATAATAATAATCGGCAAATCGGCGCCCAAAAATACTGATTTCCGATTGTTATGAAAACTTGAAATCGGCCCTAATTAATCAGCCATTCCGATTAATCGGTCAACCTCTAATAATTACATTCCATATATCAGCCTTATTAGAAAGTCGCCCCACTGAGGTGCACTATTTATCTGCTCGGAGCTTCCCTACACTGTGAGATGGCTTCCCGCAACCACTTAGAATGAATGAGGCAGCCAATTATTAACCAGGACCCCAGGGCACCGAGTATTCATGACTGTTGAACTGGCAGAGGAACATGAGGCCCACTGAAGCGTACCACCACTGACTGCATGTCTGTGTGTACCAAGATAAAAGGCAACCTGGTAGACAAGTATGTGTGCAACAGATGTTTATGAGAGGGAAATTTAGTATAAGATGGAAGGTGTTTTACCTGTTCTTAGTTGAGCATATGATTAAGTGGTAGGAGGGAAAGCATTGCTAAACTAACGTTGCTCAAGGCCTTCCAACCCATTTCTACACAGCCCACACAGAGCACCATCCATGTCTTTGGCAAGAATAGTGATAAAAGGCATACCCCTCTCACTGTACAGCACGTTTATGCATGGTTTCCATCAAACAATGGAGACAATAACTTGGACAGGGAACTTGGGAAAAAACAATGGAATCCATTCAGTAACAGAGGGTCGAAGTATGGGTGTGACTGATTAAAGAGCAGTCTGTGTTCTACAAAAGCCATTGGGCCCCTGGATAACATTCACTATTCTAAATACTGGAATCCATTAAATTCATGAACAGTTGTCTTTCAGAAAAAAGCTGTGTTTTTTTTACCAAGAGTATATCTTATCCAGAGGTTATTCCGGTTTAGGAAGTTACAAGAAAGTTTAAGTGGTCTGTTTGTATCTAGTATTATCATGGTTTTAGTCTCTTTCCTTTTTATAGATCAAGGGAAACAGTGATAAATGTTTTCCTTTCAACTGTGATGAAGCATCCTATAAACTCATTCAACTGAGATGGAATCATTGGGCCAACTACATTTTACACAGATTTTTAAAGTCTGTATGTAAAGTGCAGTACATTTAAGGGCACTCATAAGGAGGTCATCATTTATTGATGTCTGAGTTTTACTGTCTATATAGCGTACATTATTAGGCTCCAAACCTTTGATAGCTCGTGCCCGGCGTCGCACTGCTTGCAGGGTTTACAGTTCCCAAGCTGATCCTTGTACTCCTGTTCCCTGCATTCACTGGTCTCCTCCTCCGCCGTTACAGGAACCTGGGAGGGAATAATCATTTGATACTGAACAGCTAGTGATTCCTGCTTTCCATCACGCCTTTCATCAGTAAGAGATCATGTGGACCGAGTCCAGCGCGGGCATAATCCCCCTACAATAGTGCCACTATTTTACCCACTGGCTTTTACTCCTCAAACTATGTAGACTACTATATCTGTCCGTCCACACATTGATGTCCATGCCAGATCTGACAACAGTAATTTAAAATGGAGACTATTACAGAGTCTATTATACGTGGGCATTACAGATCGCAGATCAGACTATAAATGGCCTGTCAAAAGCCTGGAATCACACTAGTTGGGTAAATTCAAAGCAGAAAGAACTCACCAGAGATGAGTATATTACATGTAACGTCAGTAGAAATAACCATGTGTGCCCAGGTATCAAGGCCATTTTGAGGGGCTACTGCAGAATGACTCTGGAAAAGAGAGAAAGATATAGAATGAAGATGTGAATTTCTTCTCTGTTCAACAACAAAAAACAAACATAAAGGAATACTGTGGAACCTCGGACTGCTGTCAAAAAGCCCAATGTATGGCCAGTGAAAATTACCACAATACTCGTGAGCAGGTCAATTATATTTGTTCTCAGCCACTTTCCTCCAAACAAGTTGACATAGTGACCAATCACAACATAGACACAACATACCAGCTTTGCAACATATTCAACTATGTTGTAACATTGTAACGATGTTTTTTATGAGCTAGTTGATATATTCAGTGAGGACAATAATGCTTCATCCTTCCTCAAACCAGCCAGGGCTATGACAGAATGATCTTGTCAAAAGTCTAAATATGTGTTAATGGTTTCAGTTTGTTGAATGTCTCAAAATCATATTGGTTACAAAACAACTGCAGCCCTCTGCACGTTTTACCTGGTATGTGCTGCTGTAGTCTGATGGGTTCTTTAGTTGTCCTTTCCCTGCCTGAATGAGTGTAATTTCAGACAGATATCCACTCCTGTGCGTTCTGCATAGGTCTCCAGACCATTCCAGCCATGCGATGTGCTCTTTGCTCAACTGCGCTACTCCAGTCCAGGCGAATCCCCGGATTGAAGACAAAATCAGAGCGGAGATCAAAGGCAGGAATAGCTGCGATCTAAAGCATGTAATCTGATCTCTGATCGGCCACTAGGCCTACATCAAAGCGCAACCACAGGGTGGACACTGCTGCTACAAACAGGTCATTATGATCATATGACAATAACCTCACATGTCGATACAGTTGCATACAAGATAGAGGGCTCATTAAAATGTGGAAATGCAAAGAGTTTGCAAAGTGCAAGGCGTCGAGATCTGGTTGTGTTGTTATTCTGCTTTGAAATGCGCTTCCAGCGCCGCCTCCCTCTATGCGATCCCTGGTCTGTTTGTTTGGTTTATCTGGGGGTTCGCTGTTTGATGCCAGGCTTGGGTTTGAAGTTGAGCACAGCCCTCAACATTCCCTTTCATCTAAATGCGCTGCAGATGCTATGACGCCACTCTGCTGTTCTGGGATTGGTCGGGCGGACTGTCTGCAGTTTTTTGAGAGAAAGCCAGTGCCAGAAAGTTAACAATCTGAGAGAGGCTGAGAGCAAACTGTCTCTACTTTATAGTGGACAGTTTGGATAAAATAGGCTGCAGTTGCTACCCGTTTACGTTGAGAGTTTATGCAGGGTTCATAACCAGTTTATAAAGAGCGCATAAGATGTTTATAGACGTTTGTAAATTGTTACAATAAAGGTCAAATCATTAATGTTGTGGATTAGGCCTAAATTGTTAAGGCAACCACATTGACCTTACCAATAATACCATATAAACATTTACAAATTACCTGTAAATAATGTATGAGATTATTAACAACCTATGAACTCTTACAATATAATACATGCAGGTCTAATGCTAATTTTAACAAATAGCGGCCCTTCTCAGCTAGGCCTAGCCTTCAGTGTTTCCCAAAAATCATAATTCTACTTCAGTCCTAACTAGGCCTACTAACATTTCTGCTTGCGAAGCTATTTAAATAGGAAGAACTCAAACACAGAGTGAGAGAAAAAGAGGGAGGGGAGAGAGAGAGGGAGGGTGGCAGAGTGAGCGGAGAGTTCAATTTTTCAGTCAGAGTAGCCAATTTGAAGACATGTCAGGGCATGTTGTAAATAAATTCTAGAGATTTATGTCATGATTGTACAAACTTGAGGTAGGCTGCTGCATATTTTCATTATTGCGCCACATTTCAAATAATGGATCTACAGTATTTCTACAGTGGAATGTTGCTTCGCTTACTATTTCTCTAATAATGCACCTGGCAAATATATCTGGTTTGAATGCATTATAATAAAGTTGAATGGGGACATATTTCAGAAATGCAAAGTTATTTCTCCACATAAAAACATCCTATATGTCTGTGTTTATAGTATTTAATTTGTTGTATATATTTGTGTGTAGTATAGGGTTGCAGTCCTTTGCTTTTTAATGAATGGCACACATCTACAAGACACACATCTATAATGGAGCCAGTCACAAATAGAAAAACAACACTCTTCTGCTCTTTGTGCATGTACAGAAGACCTTCTTCCAATACACAAGTATAGCAACCAGGGAAAACTGTAGGTGCTTTCACCTCTACAAGTATGTGTTACTCCCAGCCTGGTGGGCACACTGTTATGGAGCTGTAGTTATTAAACTGTCCATCAAGTTGTTTCAATGCATCATTCAATTCGTTTCCATATTATCTCTTTGTGAGACTGTTGACTGTGGTTTATACATTGTCTCCATCTAGTGCATATAAAATGTCATGATAATTTCATCCATGGGGATTCCTCAACTGCAGGATAGTTTATTTTGGCACACCATTCTCTTCTTCCTGACCTAAAGAGGTTTGCAACTTAAATCATATTTTCAAAAATCTCTGCTCCCTAAAGTGAATACATGCAGGTATATGCCTGGGCCTATATTTGTCTCAGGTGTGAGGGACCACTTTGAATAAACTTATTTGTTGATATCCATAGAAACGTGTGCTAAAATAAACTGGATGTTTTTAACACAATGTCAAATGTTTTGATAAATCCGTTGTGGTTTGAACCACCATGGTGCAACTTGATTTGAACCACAAATTATAACCCCATGTACCTTAACTTTTGGACAATTAAAAAAAGTTTAAATTGCATCTGGTGATTGGTTAATTAAGGTGTAATAACACACAGGAAGTGTGTCTACATAGGCGTACAGAGGCCCATTATCAGCAACCATTATCAGCTGAGACTGATGGTTGCTGATAATGGACCTCTGTATGCCTATGTAGATATTCCATAACAAATCAGCCATTTCCAGCTACAATAGTCATTTACAACATTAACAATGTCTACACTGTATTTCTGATCAATTTGATGTTATTTTAATGGACAAAAAAATGTGATTTTCTTTCAAAAACAAGGACATTTCTAAGTGACCCCAAACTTTTGAACGGTAGTGTATGTATTATCTTTATCTTTAACTCTGCATTGTTGGAAAAGTAGCCTAAGAATTTCACTGTTAGTCTACACCTGTTATTTACGAGGCATGTGACAAATAAAATGTGATTTGATTTTGATTTGGTGTACATTCGGGACACCCATTCATTACTGCAGCTTTAAGAAATGCGTGCGGGAGTGTTGCAGTATTGAACTTGTTCAGGGATGTTTGGACAAGACCATTCGATATAGGATTCTTTATCACATTGACAGTTTCTCTGAATATTTATGTTGGAAAGATACTGGATAGGCCAATGCATTCGTGTGATCACCCCAGTACAGGACTCCCTTTTTAGAGACTGTCAAGCAGCGACATGCACATGTGAGAGGGTGGAGAGGAAAGGGCAGATGCTGCACAATGCGTGAGAGTGATGCTTCTGGTGGAACCTTGCTCGGATGTAAGTATCCCTGTCGGTATAGGCTACTGCGGCATCAAACATATTCTGAAAATAGCGAACTGGGTCAAGCTGTTCTTTCCCCGCATCATGAATATGATATTGTTTATTTACGAGTAGGGTAGCCAAATAGGCCGAACAATGTGTGTCTGCTCTATGTTTGTTGCATACAACAGTGTCAGTCTTTAATAGATCATATCTTGCGAAAAGGTTTTTTGACATGCTAAGCATAAAATATTTTAACGAGTGCAGATGGATGGTTTTAAAGTGCTGAAAGTCCTTGACTAAAGGTTGGATGATGTAATTATTCTACGTTGCGTTGGATACTGGTGCCAATTGCACTGCACCAAAATCCAAAAATGTTATGAAAACATTTTCAGAGATGATTACTTTATATTGACAATTATGCAACTACTTCATTCTAAAAACAGGCCTATAAAATAGATGAGAAACTCTATGTGAAATAGATTTACTGCAGACATAGAAAGTGTAACATATAACCTAATGAATCACCTGCAAAATATTGCTATTATAACCATGGCATATTTTGCACCCCATAATAATATTGGTTTCTGTGAGAAAGTAGCTAGATGAACGCAATTTGAGAGACTGCAATGTGTTTCTAATCGTGTTACTGTCGTGACTACAACTACCGGAGTTCAGTAGCTTTCCACCAGCAGTCCAGCCAACCGGCAACAGCCGCAGTTATCACGTGCGTTGATAATACATTATTAGAAACAGCGCATTTGAAGGAATTATCATGTAAGAAGTAACAATTTTGCTAGCTCACGACTGTTTTATTGATCATTTTCAGAAACGCAGATTACAAGATCATGAAACAAATGTCTCGGCGGGACAAAAGTGAGTAGCGGATAACTGAGAACCATATTGATACATTGTAGCCTTAGTGGCAGACCGGTTAAGGGGGAATGGCTAAATAAAGCTACAACCGCAACATTGGCTAACTGTACTTAACCCATGGAATGTAAATTGATAGCAATAAACCTACAGTAGATATATGGATAGAGTGAAAACGTTGTGAGGTGTATTGTGAGAAAATAATGGTCCTCTTTGTTTGTGCGACAGTCTTTTCCCGGTGGAGTTTCCCAGCGCTCAGAGCATAAAATAGAAGTCCAATGAATGTGCACGCGGGGACATAGCACGAAAAACGGCTTAGAAGTGATGGCAAACTGTCGAGACCCATGGTAAGTTCTATTTTTACACATTTCAGATTGAAACATGAGGGCTGAAGTAGGTCAATTCCTCAAGATCCCCATTCAAACTTGCTGTCAAACTATGTTGAGTTGTTTACTCACCATTATTCTCTCTACCTGTCTTGACACCCTGGTGTGAGATATCACATACAACTGTTAATTATAGCCCTAATGTAATTTCTGAAGCGGCTATAGAAGACGCATTGCCATTATAGTGAACCTTTGCCTAGAACATGTTGTGTTCCATCCATCCCCCTGTTGAATGCCCCACCCATTTTTTTTATAGAATTGTGGACATTACAGAGATGGTAGCTTGAGTGAAGTGGTTTGCAGAATAGGCAACGCTTTTAACCTCTATTGCTACCTGCACAATCAATATTTGTTGCATAAGTAAATATATGCATACAGGTCTCTCTCTGTATTTAATGACTCAGACAGAACCTAAATAGTGTTATGACTACACTAGATGTTGAAGTCAGGATCTAGCTATTCTCTTTTGGGGAAAGTGCTGCTATTTGCACCGTCTTGAAAACCTTTTTGAGATTGGTGTTTTTTTATGACATTATTTCTCACAAGCAGAGCAGAAAACAGCTGAAACACAAGCAGTATTGAAATGTTAGATAAGGTTATACACTCAGGTTTCTCTTTAATCAATACAAACTGCAAGCAAGCCTTGCTGACCCATTGTTCCTTATGTTTAAGTGCTACTAGCATTCTGTGTCCTTTACATATCAATAGAAGAGCCATCTGATCTCATGAACTCAGGATGACCAAGTAAACATGTAGTTACAATTACATACACATTTCAATTTGTGATAAAATGAGTGCACTGCCAGAAAAATATCTTCCCTGAAAATCATGTTAGCTTGGTGTTCCTCTATGCTTGTGATCTACCAAATGAAGAATGCAATGCCATCTATGATTCACAGTGCGATGATTATTATTTTTATTTTTTTTCTAGGTTGCCATGGGTGACAGTCCGTCATGAGTATATTGGCCGGAAAGCCTACCAGATCCCTCATTCTACAGCTGTCAGGGACATCAAGCAACTTATCTATGAAGAAACTGACCTGCCTGTCATTGAGCAGCAGCTGGTTCACAATGGGAAAGTGGTAGGTAAAAGGCAATTTTACAAATTGTAGCTATTTTAATTACAGAACATGTACAAATATTTTGTGGCAAGGTTTGACTATAGTAGATGGCATGCTTGGCATGAGAGCACAATGGTAAGATGAATTGATAAGAGACCATCCCTTGTCTGTGCATACAACCTGTGACCCCATTGTTTCATCTCATCTCATACTCCTCCATTGTTTATTGTTTTGTGATGTATTGAAAAGGTCTTTAATAGAGTAAGTTAAAGTGCTCCATCCTGACAGTGTCAATGTAGGCTACATCAGTGCTGGTTAGATTGTTAGAAAATATGTGTTCTACTAGGAAGCAACATTGGCCCCTTCTTTGGACTGCATAATAATAACAACAACAACATCCAGAAATGTAGTGATTTAGGGATTGTATCTCAGCCGGTGCTGCTGAGTAAATACCTATTTTGTCGCTAGGGCAGGATTAGAACTCATGACATCCACGTTTTTGTTTTTAGTGTCAATTTCTTTGTGCAGTCAAGCCTGTCTCTTTCCAACACATGTCCGTCTGCATTGTCAATTCAATATTGGAACATGTTAATACCCTCTTCATTACCGCACATCCTGTGCATTGACCTGGCCAAATTTCTCCTTACTACAGTGGCTGAGGGAATAACATGATGTATTTCCTTTATTAACATATTTCCCAACAGATAACTGTCCAAAGTATTTAATGGCTCTCCATTGCCACAACAACATTACAATGACATAATCTTCACCATTATTCACCACAATGTTATCATTGAGAGGACTACATTTTTTTAGTGTATCACCAGTCTGATAGGACTGTGCATTGATTCAATAGTCTCAAGGCTCTTTGTTTTTCATCTTTTGATAGAATTCCAGTCATAGTGATCAAGAGCGCCTATGATTACAGACACAGTTCCTTTTCATGTCTTGCAAAAGTATGCTCTGTGATGTAGCCTGTGATGTATTCTCTAATATGACATTTAGGATAACTAATTTATTCTGATGTGTACATTCACATACATTATCAGTGGTGCTTGCTGACATGTCTCACCTATTGCTAAACTAGGCAACTAGTTTGTTTAAAGTCCCACAGATGGCATGATAGGCCTACTGCTAGGGGCAGGTATTTACACTCCGTTAGACCACCACAACTCAGGATTAAGGTTGGGATTAGACAACTGAGTGTTTGCTGCTACAGATTGATCACCACGCTGTGTGGCTATGTGGAGTATGGGATAGAGTTTCAGATCCCGTTCTGTCTTTCATGGAAACCCCTCCTGTGGGCCTGGCTCATATTATAGGAAGAATGACTGCGCAGACAACTTGCTTTGTCACTTTGGCTCTAATCATGTTATGCATTACATTTTATAGCTATTCATATATTTTTATCAATACTTACATTATTTTTATTAGGTTCATGTATACAGCCTAGCATCATTGTATTCTATGTTGGGTTGTAATGTGCCATAATTAACATGATATAAGGACCCACTGTTCTGCTGAGCCTTTACTGACAGGCCGTCAGCCCCTCTGATGTCACCCTCAGAAATTAGCCACAGGCCACGCCTACAAACTATCCTATATCAGCTGCAATAGAGCCCCACAGTGGAGGTGTCATAATACTCATAAAATCTAGCAATCAAACAGGACAATGGTTCCAATCATTTTTCCACCATTCATTTTTTCATATAGGGAATTTTAGAAACACTTAAAATAAGGGCTGAGTGTCATGTAGGCTTACCCTGGCGTGACATTTTTATAACCATGTAAATCTCTCTCGGACAAGGTGACTTTTATCAATGTATTTGGTCCAATTTACTCTCAGATTTGAAAATGCTAATTAGCATCAAGGTAGACATTATGCAAATCTACAAGTCCCTGGAAGCTCCTGTACATCACCTCTAGCTGACACCTTTGCTAACAGCTGTTGTGTCAATTTAAAACTTGGCCGTGACAGTTCACAGAAGTGTCAATTTAAAGAAATGTTGCCAATTTATTCAGTACTAAGTTTAGCTAACATTACATGGTTAATACAGAGATTCTACATAGCCCACCTATAATTTAGCCCAAACAACTACCTCTTTCCCTACTGTATTTATTTATTCTGCTCCTTTGCACCCCATTATTTTTATTTCTACTTTGCACATTCTTCCACTGCAAATCTACCATTCCAGTGTTTTACTTGCTATATTGTATTTACTTTGCCACCATGGCCTTTTTTTGCCTTTACCTCCCTTATCTCACCTCATTTGCTCACATCGTATATAGACTTGTTTATACTGTATTGTTGACTGTATGTTTGTTTTACTCCATGTAACTCTGTGTCGTTGTATGTGTCGAACTGCTTTGCTTTATCTTGGCCAGGTCGCAATTGTAAATGAGAACTTGTTCTCAACTTGCCTACTTGGTTAAATAAAGGTGAAATAAAAAAATAAAAAATCTTACCTTTGCCTCAGTTCGGCAATCTCGTCCAGATTATCATGGAATTTCTACTTCTTTATGATAGCCACATTAGCAGCTAATTAGCATTTTATTTTGGGGGGCTAAATATAGGCAAATATATTGTGATGAAAGTCACCTTGCCCTAGAAAGATTTACATGGTTATAAAAACGTCACTCCAGGGTAAGCCTACACGAAACACAGCCCTTATTTTAAGTGTTTCTAAAATCCCCTATGGGAAAAATTAATGGTGGAAAAACGATTAGAACCATTTCCTTGTTTGACCGCTAGGTTTTATGGGTATTATGACTCGTACTGTGGTACTCTATACCCACAGGGAGCCCTCCCTCTGTCCAGTTCAACAGAGTTGAGAAGGGTGTCTGACTGACTTTCATGCAAGTTGAGATCTAGTTTATTTGATTATGAACACAGCTATTCATCTGAAGGGTTGGCTCTGTCCCAGCGTCCATACTTAGCTTGGGAATGTCTTGCTTTGGGGGACACTTAAAGGCAGTAACAAGTTTAGTCTTGGTCTCCATACTCCCCAAACATATTCTTCAGTGTGCCTTTGAGGGTCAGCTGATTCTCCGAAAACAAATGAACTAAGAAGGTTAGCTAACCATCTGAAGGGAAAAAAACGTTGAATGTAAACTGAAAACATCTTCATCAGGGAATGGAGTAGAGCCAGAGCCAGATTTGTTACAGCTGAAATGCTTACCTGGACAATTGGCAATGAATGATTCCAGTTATTTGGAGAATTATGGGCATTGACGCTTTCCAAGCTCAGAAGTAGGACATTGCACCACTACCAGTATCGTATTACCAGGCCTATTATGGTCAGTCAACATATACTACAATTCATGCCTGCTTTAATCAGATTGAAACCCTGCCCTCTCTGTCAACCTTTTACATCTTTTATTTTGTGATATTATTATACACATCTCATTGGTGCAACAAAAGGACATTCATTGGCAGGTTAAGACCAACAACCTTAATGAACTCTCATTCACAAGGTTAAATGAAAAGTTAATTTCAGTCCTGGCCTAGTACCTGACCTGTGTTGAATTTAGTTGTTGATTTTTACATATCAGTTACACAATATTGTACAAACCATGGCCAGCAAGAAAAAGTGACAATCAGTGACAATCAGCATTAGTCAGTCAGTTACAGTGGTGTAGGACTGCTTGTTTGTGTGCCAGAAGTGCTGAGCGAAACGAGTGACGCTGCAGATGAGGGGTTTCACCTTGGAGATCGAGAGATAACATACTTCCTGTAAGCCTGCCTGCTGCTGGTGCATGTTCAGCCTGCTCTGCTCAGTATCGATCCTGTTAGGTGCAGAGTGGGATTGTGTATCACATTGACACCTATGCAATAACACCACCCCAAGATTTAGCCTGGTTGGCAGTCGAATGTTCTTTATGATGCTGTGAAGGCTGTTCAATTTAATGGTCTTGCATTATGATCATAGGCTGCTACTATGGCAGCAAACAAATAAACAAATAAGATCTGATGTGCAATTCACAATATTTATCAGGTTGTTTCATCGTTTGAAGCATTAATATTTAGGGTTTTGTATACAAGATGTTCATTATAGTTCCAGTGCAGTTACTAAAGCTTAAGGACAAGCATATTGTATAGTACTCATGGTGTGTTCTGTCTCCCCCTACTTCAGCTGGATGACAAAGTGCAGATTGGGACCCTGGTACCCAGGGGAAGCCCTGAAGTATCCGTGACACTGGAGGGAAGGGGCCTGAAAGGGGGAGGTAAAATAATAGATAACTGGAAATAGTTCTGGGATTAATTCATTCTTACTTCTCACATAGGTGTTCATAATCCTTTAGTTTAGTTCTACATGGGTAGTATATGTTTTACATGCCGTTCTATTGCACTGCTATTTTTACAGGGCGGTTTGGACAGACGACACCACCATTGGTCGAGTTTTTGAAAGATATCCTAAGGAGGTATCCTGAAGGTGGACAAATTTTGAAAGTAAGTTCAATGTATTAATGGTGTCTGACTTTAACATACGAGTCCTTAGTAGCCCAACACGTGGATTCATTGATGGTGATGATGAACAACCATGTCTAATAGTATTACATCCAGGTAAAGGTGATTATACTCTTGAGAGGAACACATATTGGCTGTGGGGGTCCTGGCATTTTTTCCACCTGTTATTGTCATGCAAAAGACTGCTTATTTATTTTAGTCAGGTCTAAATGAACATTATGATATGAAGAAAATGTATTTCAGAAGAACAGAATATGAGTTGGCCTACACTGTGGGCCAGAAAGGTGATATTCCGACCAAACTCTGTATGCCATGGGCTCTCCAACCTTGTTCCTGCAGCTACCCAGTGCTTAATTTCGGAAACAAAGTGAAATCTATTCGGGAACATTGATAGTAACATGTTTTCGCAAGGAAACATATTTCACTAAACTGTTGACAACCGGTCTGCATGGTCGAGAAATGTTTAAAAAATAAGAGGGGGAGAAGGAAGCGCATGATGGCGTGATATTCTGTATAGCTAAAGATAATGTGCCACCCAATTAATTATTAAAATAAAAAAATTCCCTATTACTAGGCTATTCAAAATTAAATACAAATGCACTAATTGTAGACTAACTGTAAGCCGTCCTGCACAATCAATGAACCAACAGCATCGCCTAGCATCGCCCAGCATCGCCTATACGTTCCCTCCCAGACTCACAGATAGAAATGTTGGAGTGTAGCATAAGGTAACCAGTCCATCCAGTGTACATAATAATACAGTCCACACTTGAGATGAGTATGTAAACAAAGTGGCATAGTTAAAGTGGCTAGTGATACATGTATTACATAAAGATGCAGTAGATGATATAGAGTACAGTATAAACGTATACATATGAGATGAATAATGTAGGGTATGTAAACATTATATTAGGTAGCATTGTTTAAAGGGGCTAATGATATATTTTACCTCATTTCCCATCAATTCCCATTATTAAAGTGGCTGGAGTTGAGTCAGTGTGTTGGCAGCAGCCACTCAATGTTAGTGGTGGCTGTTTAACAGTCTGATGGCCTTGAGATAGAAGCTGTTTTTCAGTCTCTCGGTCCCAGCTTTGATGCACCTGTACTGACCTCGCCTTCTGGATGATAGCGGGGTGAACAGGCAGTGGCTCGGGGGGTTGTTGTCCTTGATGATCTTTATGGCCTTCCTGTGACATCGGGTGGTGTAGGTGTCCTGGAGGGCAGGTAGTTTGCCCCCGGTGATGCGTTGTGCAGACCTCACTACCCTCTGGAGAGCCTTACGGTTGTGGGCGGAGCAGTTGCCGTACCAGGGGGTGATACAGCCCGACAGGATGCTCTCGATTGTGCATCTGTAGAAGTTTGTGAGTGCTTTAGGTGACAAGCCGAATTTCTTCAGCCTCCTGAGGTTGAAGAGGCGCTGCTGCGCCTTCTTCATGATGCTGTCTGTGTGGGTGGACTAATTCAGTTTGTCTGTGATGTGTACGCCGAGGAACTTAAAACTTACTACCCTCTCCACTACTGTTCCATCGATGTGGATAGGGGGGTGTTCCCTAAAAAAACAGGTTTCTCAAAATTGTTGCAAGTTTATCAAAATAAAACAACTGAAATATCACATATGCATAGGTTTCAGACCCTTTACTCAGTATTTTGTTGAAGCACCTTTGGCAGTGATTGACGCTACAAGCTTGGCACACCTGTATTTGGGGAGTTTCTCACATACTTCTCTGCAGATCCTTTCAAGCTCTGTCAGGTTGGATGGGGAGCGTCGCTGCACAGCTAATTTCTGGTCTCCAGAGATGTTCGATCGGGTTTTCATCAAGGATCTCTCTGTACTTTGCTCCGTTCATCTGTCCCTCGATCCTGACTAGTCTCCCAGTCCCTGCCACTGAAAAACATCACCACAGCATGATGCTGCCACCACCATACTTTACCGTAGCGATGGTGCCAGGTTTCCTCCAGACGTGACGCTTGGCATTCAGACCAAAGAGTTCAATCTTGGTTTCATCAGACCAGAGAATTTTGTTTCTCATGGTCGTGAGAGTCCTAAGCGGGCTGTCATGTGCCTTTTACTGAGGAATGGTTCCGTCTGGCCACTCTACCATAAAGGCCTGATTTGTAGAGTGCTGCAGAGATGGTTGTCCTTCTGGAAGGTTCTCCCATCTCCACAGAGGAACTCTGGAGCTCTTTCAGAACCATTGGGTTCTTGCTCACCTCCCTGACCAAGGCCCTTCTCCCCCGATTGCTCAGTTTGGCGGTGTGGCCAGCTCTGGGAAGAGTCTTGGTGGTCCCAAACTTCTTACAGTTAAGAATGGTGGGCAATTCCTTCGACCTCATGGCTTGGTTTTTGCCCTGACATGCAATGTGGGACCTTATATAGACAGGTGTGTGCCTTTCCAAATCATGTCCAATAAATTTTATTTACTTGTTGTAGAAACATCTCAAGGATGATCAAAACAGGATGCACCTAAGCTCAATTTCCAGTCTCACAGAAAAGGGTCTGAATACATATGTAAATAAGGTATTTCTGTTTATTATTTTTAATACATTTGCTAAAATTTCTAAACTAGTTTTTATTTTGTCATTACGGGTTATTGTGTGTAGAGTGATGAAAATATACAGAATTTAATAAATTTTAGAGTAAGGCTTTAATGTAACAAAATGTGGAAAATGGTAAGGGGCCTAAATACTTTCCGAATAACCTGGATGTACCAAAGACATCTTAATCTAACTGCACTGTCCAATTTACAGTAGCTATTACAGTGAATTAATACCATGCTATTGTTTGAGGAGAGTGTACAGTTATTAATTAACAAATTAGGCACATTTGGGCAGTCTTGATACAACATTTTGAACAGAAATACAATTGTTCATTGGATCAGTCTAAAGCTTTGCACATACACTGCTGCCATCTTGTGGTTAAAATCTAAATTGCAGCTGGGCTAGAATAATACATTATGGTCTTTCTCTTTAATTTCAAAGATGGTGGTACAAAGAAAATACAAAATAACATATTTTTTTTCTTTGTATTATCTTTTAACAGATCTATTGTTATATTCTCCAACATTCCTTTCACATTTCCACAAACTTCAAAGTGTTTTTCTTTCAAATGGTACCAAGAATATGTATATCCTTGCTTCAGGGTCTGAGTTACAGGCAGTTAGATTTGGGTATGTCCTTTTAGGGGGAAATTGAAAAAAGGGGAGGATCCTTAAGAGGTTATTAAATCAGTTTTGTTTTAGGTTTTTCTGCCATGTGTAATATGAGGTAGGCTATATATTGTACATATAAGGGCACAATCATAATTTTTATTCAGTTTTTTGTGGGGATTCGGGTTAAAAAGCCTATGCATATGCTGTAATATGCGTATGGATGTTTTGAATTAATCATCACCTTAGAAAGGGCTGTCCATTTAATTTGTTAGGCTTTAAAACAACATCCACAACAACCATGTTTTAAACTGTTTAAACCTGCTGTTGAACTTTTTTCTTCAAATTGATCATCACAGTGAGGTGAGTTTGATATGCCTGCTGTTTTGATGATAAGTGTTTGATGTGATTTTCCATTTAATTTGCATTGATGTCAGAGTGGTTAGAGGGACAATAGAGCCCTGAGTAGCAGGCCATTAGGACCTGATGGTAGTTAGCAAGTTGGGTACTACAAAGCATGTCCAGAGTGCATAAAAGGAGATTACCATGACTCAATGGTCACGTGGAATTTTACTGAGGTCATGACTCATGACTGTCAGTGTGGCGTTAATATGGTCACTGCAACAGTCCTAGGTTTGGATCCGAAAATAGGCCTGACATTCTCTCTCACTGTTAGACAATTGAAGCTCATTACCTAGAAACCTTCCACTCATTTCACACTGCCATGGAAGATGCAATACCTCTGGGGGACGAAAAGGCTCCTTAAGGTTGAACCTTACCGTGAAGTTGATGGTTCAGAGGCTCTCTAACTATGTAATAGTGTGATAGAGAAAAAATATCAACAACCACAATACACTGTATGCAATAACATCTTTCTGTATGCATGTTTGTGTGTACAGTACCAGTCAAACGTTTGGACACACCTAGGCATTCAAGGGTTTTTCTTTATTTTTACTATTTTCTACATTGTAGAATAATTGTTAAGACATGAAATAACACATAACACAAAACTGAAATAACACATATGGAATCATGTAGTAACCAAAAAAGTGTTAAACAATTTATATTTGAGGTTCTTCAGAGTAGCCACCCTTTGCGTTGATGACAGCTTTGCACCCTCTTGGCATTCTCGAACACCAGGTAGTCACCTGGAATGCATTTCAATTAAAAGTTGTACTTTGTTAAAAGTTAATTTGTGGAATTTCTTTCCTTCTTAATGCGTTTGGGCCAATCAGTTGTGTTGTGACAAGGTAGGGGTGGTATGCAGAAGATTTGGTAAAAGACCAAGTCCATGTTATGGCAAGAACAGCTCAAATAAGCAAGGAGAAACAACAGTCCATCATTACTTTAAGACATGTATGTCAGTCAATCCGGAAAATTTCTAAAACTTTAAAAGTTTCTTCAAGTGCAGTCGCAAAAACTATCAAGCACTATGATGAAACTGGCTCTCATGAGGACCGCCACGGGAAAGGAAGACCCAGAGTTACCTCTGCTGCAGAGGATAAGTTACCAGCCTCAGAAATTGCAGCCAAAATAAATGCTTCAGAGTTCAAGTAACAGACTCATCTCAACATCAACTGTTCAGAGAAGACTGCGTGAATCAGGCCTTCATTTTCAAATTATTGCAAAGAAAACACTACTAAAGGACACCAATAAGAAGAAGAGACTTGCTTGGGCCAAGCAAAACGAGCAAATGGCATTAGACTGGTGGAAATTTGTCATTTGGTCTCATAACGGAGGAATTGTGATGGTGTGGGGGTGCTTTGCTGGTGACACCGTCAGTGATTATTCAGAATTCTAGGCACATTTAACCAGCTTAGCTACCAAAAGATTCTGCTGCAATACGCCATCGCATCTGGTTTGCGCTTAGTGGGAGTATTATTTGTTTTTCAACAGGACAATGACCCAACACACCTCCAGGCTTTTTAAGGGTTATTTGACCAAGAAGGAGAGTGATGGCGTGCTGCATCAGATGACCTGGCCTCCACTAACTTTAAGCACCAGCTGTCAGAGCAGCTCACAGATCACTGCACCTGTACATAGCCCATCTGTAAATAGCCCATCCAATTACCTCATCCCCATAGTGTTATTTATTTTATTTATTTTGCTCCTTTGCACCCCAGTATCTCTACTTGCACACTCATCTTCTGCACATCTATCACTCCAGTGTTTAATTGCTATATTGTAATTATTTCGCCACTATGGCCTATTTATTGCCTTACCTCCCTTATCCTACCTCATTTGCACACACTGTATATATACTTTTTCTATTTTATTATTGGCTGTATGTTTGTTTATTCCATGTGTAACACTGTTGTTGTTTGTGTTGCACTGCTTTGTTTTATCTTGGCCAGGTCGCAGTTGTAAATGAGAACTTGTTCTCAACTAGCCTACCTGGTTAAATAAAGGTGAAAATAAATAAAATATCACCCAACCCAGAGTGAAGGAAAAGCAGCCAACAAGTGCTCAGCATATGTGGGAACTCCTTCAAGACTGTTTGAAAATCATTCCAGGTGAAGCTGGTTGAGAGAATGCCAAGAGTGTGCAAAGCTGTCAAGGCAAAGGGTGGCTACTTTGAAGAATCCAAAATATAAAATATATTTTGCTTTGTTTAACACTTTTTGGGGGGTTACTACATGATTCCATGTGTGTTATTTCATAGTTTTGATGTCTTCACTATTATTTTACAATGTAGAAAATAGTACAAATAAAGAAAAACCCTTGAATGAGTAGGTGTCCAAACATTTGACTGGTACTGTATATACAGTATTTATGTATGCATCTTAATGTTATAAAACAAGGCCCTGAACCTTTAAGTCGTTTTAAATTAGCTCACTGTTTTTCTCTGCAGGAGCTGATACAGAATGCTGAGGATGCTGGAGCCACAGAGGTTAAGTTTATGTACGATGAGAAAGAGTATGGAGTGGAGTCACTTTGGTCACATGACATGGCTCAGTATCAAGGTAGGTTTTAGTCAGTCTCACAGATTATTCAGTTTACCAGATATAGGGCCATTTTTGTTTTCAGTAATTAAAGTTTCAGTGTCGTGAGATATTGTGCTCTTTCGTTGGTTTACAAAATATCTGAAAACTGTCATCAAGATTTATCTTATTTGGATGATTTTATTTCATGTTTTGGTTCTAGGAACGGCCTTGTATGTGTATAATGATGCAGTGTTCACGACTGAAGATTGGAATGGAATTCAGGAGATAGCAAGGAGCAGAAAGAGAGATGATCCTTTGAAAGTTGGACGATTTGGTATTGGGTTCAACTCTGTATACCACATAACAGGTGAGGCTTTTATTGAAATATTATTTTATCTGCATATGAGTAAGGTGATTAATCAGTATTATGTTTCATATATCTTTCAATCTGCACTTTTTAAAAGTTACATTTAATCAGTAAATTTAAAAAATCTTGTTTGAATGTTTCAGATGTCCCCAGTATATTCAGTGGAGAACAGATCGGCATGCTGGACCCTCACCAGACGTTGTTTGGTGCCCATGAGTCTGGGCAGTGTTGGAATCTGAAGACAGACATGAAGGAGATCACAGAGCTCACTGACCAGTTTGCACCCTATGTTGGCTTATTTGGAAACTCCGGTAAAACTATCAAGGACGGCAGCTTCTGTGGAACTCTGTTCCGCTTCCCCCTCCGCATTAAACCCTCCCAGCTGAGCGCCAACATCTACAACAAAGAGAAGGTGCTGGAGCTCTTTGAGTCTTTCAAAGCCGACGCTGACACGGTGCTTCTCTTCCTCAAGAGTGTTCAGAAGGTCTCCCTGCATGTGCGTGAGTCAGACGGTACAGAACGCATGCTTTTCCAGGTGACCGCAGGAGAAAACACAGAAGACAAGCTAGAGCGTCCTAACTCTCTAAAGACCCTGGGCCTGGCCACAGACAGCTACAGCAACGGAGTGCCCAACGGTACTGTCACGTGCGCCACCTACCAGGTCAACATCGAGACCCAGGACGAGACAGCCAAGGAGACCCAGAGGACCACCTGGCTGGTGTGTAATGGAGTGGGGGGTCGGGGCTTGTGCAGTGACTTGGACTCCCTGGCAGATGACCTGAAGTTCATCCCCACCATCGGCATCGCCCTTCCTCTCACCCGCATCGATGAGGACAAGGGCGCCACGTCTGGTTTCTCAGGGCGAGCGTTCTGCTTCCTGCCTCTCCCCCCTGGAGAGGAGAGCCTGACGGGGCTGCCAGTCCACGTCAGCGGCTTCTTCGGCCTCACAGACAATCGCAGGAGCATCAAATGGCGGGAGGTGGACCAGTGGAGGGACCCTGCAGCGCTCTGGAATGAGCTACTCGTCGTCACCGTCATCCCCAGGGCCTATTTCACCCTCATCATGGAGGCCATCAAGAGGATCCAGACCAAGACGGACCAAGACTTCCCCCTCTCCCCCAGAGGTGCATATGGGGCCTGGCCAGACCCCAACCAGATCAAGCCTCGCTGGAAACCCATACTGGAGCCTCTGTTTCATGACTTGCTACAGCAACAGGTCATCTACTCTCTCACTAACAGCTGGATCCAGGTGGACGAGGCTGTGTTTTCGGAGCTGGACACTGATGTGGACATCACAGAGATGGTTATCAGCTACCTCCAAAGCTCAGGGATGCAGGTGGCCAGGGTGCCTGCTGCTGTGGATGCAGTTGTGAACACGTACGTGACTGGTCCTGCCTCTGTGAAGAAGGTGACCCCTCCCCTGGTGCGGCAGGTGATCAGGAAGGCCAAACACAAAGGGTCCTCTCAGGAGAAACTGCTTCTGCTGGAGTTTGTCCTCAGCGACAACAGTTACAGCGACCTAATTGGTCTAGAGCTGCTGCCTTTGCAAGATGAGACATTTGCAGCGTTCTCCTCCTCTGTCAGTGATAAGGATGCAGTTTACATTGCTTCAGAAGAGTACCCCAGGTACAGAATTAAAGTTCTGAGACTTTCTCTATGCCTTTTCAAAACCACATAAAGCCTCAAATTTGAATGCAAGTATTGTTGACTGTCAGCAATATGCTAGATTGCAGCCTGAGTGCGTACTCTCTGTTTTGTGTTAAGGTCTCTTTACCCTGGACTGGAGGGACGATTCATACTGGAGGGCATTAAACCATCAGTTATGAGCAGCCTGAAGGATGCAGCCAAAAGCAGAGGTAAACCCCCACTCAGATGTTAAATGAATATCCTTTTATTTTTATATTTGGTATGTGTGTCATCGGAGGAGCCACCTTAGTCCTACATTTGGATACCAACATTATTTCTAGGAAATAAGATTGATGAATCTAGAAGACATGCACTCTAAACTGTAGCTCAACTTACAGTAGAAGGGTTACACGGCAGCTTCATTGACTTCACTGCCTAGTTCATAAACTCAATGGCTGTGGTCTGTGAGGGATGTGTAAGGTTTGTAGCCAGGTAGTAGTAACGCCTGGTCATCCCATTGCCCTGCTGCCCCCTGTGGGACATTAAACCTGGTGCACTGCTGATAGATCATATATAACTGCTGAGTGCGTGTGTGAGCTGGCAGATGGGGGAGTTGATTTTGTGCCTCACATTCCACTCACTGCTATCAGATCCTGGACATGCTCGCTCCCATACCCAACCTGGAGTTTGCCAAAAGGGCCAGGAGCCAGTCGGGGAATATGCTGAATTTTTTTATTTGTCCATTAAAGCCCTATGCTGCACGGTTCAGATAAAACAATGTGTCCACATCCTGACCGCTATGTGTGAATAAAACCATTTTCACAGTGTGTATAATCTGGACATAATATGGCATTGAAGGATTCTTTGTATTGAGCTAGTTGTCTGTGAAACTGTTGAAAGGTCTAGCCTGGGCAGAGAGGTACACGTCATTCTGACTGCCAGTGGTAGATAATATGAAGGGGTAAGGCAATAATAGGCTGCTCTAACTGTAGCCATTGCATTTTTGTAAATAAGCGTTGTGGATTAATTTGGAATATTGCTTTTCAGAACAAGACTACAAACCTGAATAATATTGATCCATTATTAGATTTATCCTTTTAGGTTTACGAGTTGACACAGTTCTAAATTTCTACTCAGTCATTTTCCTGACGCCTCTCTGGCTCTCTGCTGGTCTGTCAATGCCACCTCATAGCTAGGACACCACTTTGGGAGCTACTGCATGTATCAGGGATTGTACTATCCCCATTACACTTCATTAAGTGGGTCACATAGAAGGTTGTCTCACACAATAGACCCTTCACACATAGCCATGCAGAACGGAATTTGTATGAACCTCAGCCAGAGACACTAGAATTCCCCTACCTCAACTGTGTTGTATGATCACTGCCCTACAATGGCTGTTACAGGAATTGACTGTCTGCTACTGCAGCTCTGTACCCTGCTGCTGCAGCCTGAAGGCCTACCCCACCCAATAGGGCTCTATGGGCTCATCCTCAGAATTGCCACCTCATCATCAGAGTCTCTTGGTAGATTGATTGTATCCTCTGCTATCAATGCAAACTAGTACTTCAAAGTAAAATCCAGTACAGTTACATTTTAAAATAAAATGTATACAACTAAAATGACAATTTGATTTGTGGGAATCAGGGGATGTAGTTACATTTCAATTTAAATTGTTATCAACGTGATAACCTACATGTTTAAAACATGTACTTTAAATGTAATTGCAGTACAACAATTTCTTTGGGGGTGTTCAGGTAGGTACTTCGATATGTTGTGTTGTGTCCCGGAATCATTTTTGACATTAACCCAAACCAATACACTGCTTTTAATGGACACTATGCAAACTCTAATCTAATCTATATCATACATTTAATGTGGACAGTAGCTAACATTGCCTCAACATTGATAAAGACAATAGAATACCTTTGTGGAAGTGGGAGCATTTGAAAAATTATGTTCCCTTCCATCTAATTGGAAAAATGTCCCATTTCATAGTGCCCATATTGTGTTTGTATTGGTTTAGCTGTGTGAGTTCCCAGAAAAGTGTCTTTGGCAGTGTGAATTCTCACTGGAACGTATTTTGTCTTTGCTCATTGCAGGAATCTTTGTGTATCAGTAATTTAGTTAGAACTCATTATAGAATTGTGATGTGACATTGTGAGTCTACTAAATATTAGTTTACAATTAGCTCTTTCATCCACCTCCGCTCCCCTATAACTATTCCCCAGGTCGTTGCTGTAAATGAGAACGTGTTCTCAGTCAACTTACCTGGTAAAATAACGCATAAATAAATATAACAAATAAAAATGAGCATATTAAGTGTGTGTTATGCTTGCCAAGCTGTGCATGGTAACTTAATGTAGTTGTCATGTTTTGCTGTGCTGTGAATTTTTGGAGTGTTGTAGTTAATCAAAATCTATTTACTATAAGTATTTGTAATGAAAGGGTTGTAGTTTGCCTAATTGAGCCCATATGGTCTTGATAGAAATTATCATATTTTATTTAACTTGATTTTCTAATTGTCCTATCGATCCCGACAACATTGCAGAGACAAAATGCAAATATCTCTTGTTGATACAGGTGGTGTTGATGGGAATGAACCTGGGGCTATGCAGTAAAGCTAATAAATCACCTAGCATGCCTGCAGGACAAACATTGTTAGATTCAACTTTGGGCTTCTATATACTGTGCATACGGAAAATTCAGACCTTTTCCACATTTTGTGTACATTACAGCCTTGTTCTAAAATTGATACAATTGTGTTCTTTCCTCATCAATCTGCAAACAATACAATGACAAAGCAAAAACAGGTTTTTAGAAATGTTTGTAAAAGAAAGTGCAAATATAACATTTACATAAGTATTCAGACCTTTTACTCAGTACTTTGTTGAAGTACTTTGAGTAAGGTAAGATTAAAGCCTTGAGTCTTATTGGGAATGTAGCTACAAGCTTGGCAAACCTGTACTTGGGGAGTTTCTCCCATTCTTCTCTGCAGATCCTCTCAAGCTCTGTCAGGTTGGATGGGGAGCGTCGCTGCAGCTATTTTCAGGTCTTTCCAGAGATGTTCAATTGGGATAAAGTCCGGGCTCTGTCTGGGCCACTCAAGGACATTCAGAGACATGTCCCGAAGCCACTCCTGCGTTGTCTTGGCTGTGTGCTTAGGGTCGTTGTCCTGTTGGAAGGTGAACGTTCGCCCCAGTCTGAGGTCCTGAGCGCTCTGGAGCAGGTTTTCATCAAGGATCTTTCTGTACTTTGCTCTGTTCATCTTTCCCTCGATCCTGACTATTCTCTCAGTCCCTGCTGCTGAAAAACATCCCCACAGCATGATGCTGCCACCACCATACTTCACTGTAGGAATGGTGCCAGGTTTCCTCCAGACTTGGAGCTTGGCATCCAGGCCAAAGAGTTCAATCTTTGTTTCATCAGAACAGAAAATCTTGTTTCTCTCGAGAGTCTTTTTAGGTGCCTTTTGGCAAACTCCAAGCGGGCCGTCATGTGCCTTTAACTGAGGAGTGGCTTCCATCTGGCCACTCTACCATAAAGGCCTGATTGGTATAGTGGTGCAGAGATGGTTGTCCTTCTGGAAGGTTCTCCTATCTCCACAGAGGTACTCTGGAGCTCTTTCAGAGTGACCATCGGGTTCTTGGTCACCTCCCGGACCAAGGCCCTTCTTCCCCGATTGCTCAGTTTGGCCGGGCGGTCAGCTCTAGGGAGAGTCTTGGTGGTTCCAAACTTCTTCCATTTAAGAATGATGGAGGCCACTGTGTTGTGTTCTTGGGGACCTTCAATACTGCAGAAATGTTTGGTACTCTTCCCCAGATCTGTGCCTGGACACAATCCTGTCTCGGAGCACTACGGACAATTCCTTCAACCTCATGGCTTGGATTTTGCTCCGACATGCACGGTCAACTGTGGGACCTAATATAGACAGTTGTGTGCCTTTCCAAATCATGTCCAATCAATTGAATTTGCCACAGGTGAACCACAGTTTTTTTTATTTAACCTTTATCAAATGGTAATCATCTCAACGATGATTGATGGAAACAGGATGCACCTGAGCTCAATTTCGAGTCTCATAGCAAAGGGTCTGAATACTTATGGAAATAAGGTATTTCTGTGTTTAATTTGTAATAAATTTGCCACATTTAAAAAAAAAAATGTATTCGCTTTGTTATTATGGGGTATTGTGTGTAGATTGATGAGGAAAAATATAATTTAATCAATGTTAGATTAAGGCTGTAATGTGACAAAATGTGGGAAAAGTCAAGGAAGAATTATAATTGAGAAAGTTATTAAGATTTATATTAACTTGTATGTTTATCTTCTACAGGAAGAACCTGCACTCAGGTACAATTGCTAACACCTGAACGGTCAGCTCGACTCATAAAGGAGATCCTCTCAACAGTCTGGCCTACCAGAGACTTCACAGTCCAGTGGGACCCTGGGAACCGAGAGAAGAAGCATCCTACACATGCTTGGCTAAAGATGGTTTGGAAGCATCTGTATATTAACTTTGCTGATGACCTTAGTACCTTTGAAGACATGCCTTTGATCCCAAATGTGCCCCTGGTGGAAAGTGTGAACTCAATCGAGCTCCATCGTCTCAAAACTCCATCCCCTATTATCATTGTGGATGAGGAGGAGGCCCCACTCTCTGAAAGCCTTCTTGAAATCATGAAAAAACTTGGAGTAGTAATGATGAAAAGGTTGGACCTGTGTTTGCAGCATCCTCTACTGAAGAACTACATCCATCCTTCATCTCCCAGTATACTACTGCAAATCATGGACAGGTCATCAACCCAGAGAGTCGCCAGCCTGGTCTCATCTTTCTCTAGCAAACAGAAAGTGGCACTGAGGGAATTCCTGGCAGGACTGTCTGACATCACAGAGAAAGAGAAGCGTATCCTCCTGGAGCTGACCATCTTTGAGAAAGTAGGGCCTTGTTCAGAGAAAGGCATCCCAACATATACCTCACTGAGAGGAGCCAGGGCTTTACACCATACTGCCAAGTATCCACCAGATGTCAAACTATCCATCAATGTTGTGGGCTGCAGTGATGAGGCATCGATTCGTCTCATTAAGATGCTGACCGTGGAACAGGTGAAAACGACTGAATGCTTGAAGTTGGTTGTTCAAGACATGGAGAAAGGGTTTTACTCAAAAGAGGATATCACTAAAATCATGCTCTGGGCCCTTAAGCATCTGTCATTCCTAAAGAATGAAAACAAAGCTGTGATTGGATGGCTTTCGGCTCTAAAGTTCATTCATACATTTGCAGGGAAATCTGTTGCTGCTACAGACCTTTTTGACCCTGAGCTGGAGATTTTACAGAATCTGTTCTACATGGAGGAGAAGAATAGGTTTCCCACAAATACATATACATCCTCTCCTGATATGCTACATTCACTGAGACAACTTGGACTTAAAAGTGAAGTGCAACTCAGCGAAAAAGATGTACTTCATGTGGCACAGAAGATCGAGGAATTACAGGGTGGCAATGAGCCAGAATGGGTACCAGTTATACAGAAAGCGAAAACACTGCTGCAAATTCTGAATAGACAAACCAAGCTGGTCAAGTCTTCAGAAGCTCAGACATCCTTGCAAAAACTGAAATGGGTACCAGTCTGCAAGGACAGACCTGTAAACTACCCAAAGTCGCTTGCCTGGATGGGAGACAGCCATAACATCTGCTCATTCTCAGAAATGTGCGATATATCCCATGCAGTGCTGGTAGGCTCTTCAGTTGCACTTGTGGAGCGCACTTCTTCCGGCATGAAGAAGGCCCTGAAGTTATCTATAGAGCCACAGATTGATCAAGTGTTACAGCATTTGAAGGCAGTGAATGACTGGCACAGATCTCAAGCATTTACCACAGAAGACTGGTATCAATTCCAACAGATCCTTATTGAGATTTATGATTTCATGCAAGCACACCTTGAAGATGCAAGAGAGGCAATGAAGTCACTGCCATTTGATTGGGTGTGGACTGGCAAGACCTTCTCATCACCAAGCCACACAGTTCTAAAACCCATTCCTGACCTAGATTTGCAACCCTACCTGTACTCTTTGCCAAAGACCATAGCAAAGTTTCACACACTTTTCAAATTCTGTGGTTCGGTTGAAGAGGTTGTCCCAAACCATGTGTTCGATGTGATCAAAACAGTAAGGCAAAGGTGTGAGGAAGAAATGACACAAGAAGAAAGTAAGCATGATCTCCTCCTCCTGATAAATATTCTGAGATGGCTGTATAACAGTCACATTTCTGTGGACATTGACATGCATGTACCAATCCTTTGCTATAAGGATCCAAGCAAACTGGCCATGAAACCCATTCACGAATGCACCTACTGCGACATTAAAGTGGAGGATCTACATGACTTGCTTGATGATACATCAGAACCCATTATCTTAGTCCATGATGACATCCCCATGAAAACAGCAGAATGGCTTAACGTACCATGTTTGAGTACAAGACTGATAAACCCAGAAAACCTTGGCTTTGAACAATCAGGCCAACGGGAGCCTCTGACAGTGAGAATAAAGAACATTCTAGAAGAATATCCATCTGTCGCAGATATTTTCAAAGAACTTCTTCAGAATGCAGATGATGCGAGTGCTACAGAGTGTAGCTTCCTGATAGACATGCGGAAGAATATTGACATTCGAGAGAACCTGCTTGACCCTGGCATGATTATATGCCATGGCCCCTCCTTGTGGTCATTCAACAATTCTACATTCTCTGACACTGACTTTCTGAACATAACAAGGTTAGGTGGGTCAATGAAGAGATGTGAGGCAGACAAAGTTGGCAAATTTGGCCTAGGTTTCAACTCAGTTTATCACATCACTGACATCCCCATCATAATGAGTAGAGAGTTCATGATCATGTTCGATCCAAACATCAACCACATCAGCAAGCACATTAGAGACCGGTCAAACCCAGGAATCAAGATCAACTGGAGCAAACAACAGAAACGGCTACGAAAGTTCCCCAATCAATTCAAACCCTTCATCAATGTCTTCAATTGCCAACTTCCTCTTGCACAAGAGTCTCCGTACAAGTACGATGGAACACTGTTCAGACTCCCCTTCAGGACTGAGCAAGAGGCATCAGTGAGTGAAATCAGCAGTGTCTACTACAACACCCCAGACATCTACTCCCTTGTTGATGAGTTCAGTATATGTGGCCACCGGCTCATTCTCTTCACGCAGCATGTGGGCTCCATGGTACTGAAGTACCTGAAATACGAAGAGCCCAATCCAGCAGCAGCACAGGATGTTGTTACTATCAATAAAAGTGTATGGTCATCCAAAGCTGCATATGGGCCTCTGAGCATCCTGAAATCTGCAGCAAAAGTCATGAAAAAGGTTGCAACCACCAACAGGGTACCGGCTGACACTCCCAAGTCTGGCTGTATCATACGCATTGTGGTGGAGGAGTTTCACAATGTGTTCAAGCGCATAGTTGATCTCCAGTCACCCCTCTTCAGAGGTTCAGAGGAGGATCCTTCCTCATACTTTGAAATGGCTGCCAAAGACGGAAAGAACAGAAGACTCACAGACGAAATGCCCCAAAAGGCAGTTGATCTTACAAACTGGCTCATTTGTTCATGTATGGATGTGACCGAAGCGCTAAAATTTTCACTTGGTGAGAGTGGAAAACGACTTGGACTGGTGCCTTGTGGGGGTGTAGCTGTTCTGCTCTCAGAGGAGGAGAATCGAAAATGGACAGTGAAGGCAAACACCAACCACACCAACCCGATAGGAGAGGTGTTTTGCTATTTACCTCTCAGAATCAAGACAGGCTTGCCAGTTCATATAAACGGCTGTTTTGCTGTGACATCTAACCGCAAAGAGATCTGGAAGACGGACACCAAAGGACACTGGAACTCAGTGTTCATGAGACATGTGATTGTCCAGGCATACATAGCAGCACTCAATATGCTGCGCTCAATGGCAGAAAGTGGAGAACTACTTGACTACAGCTACTACGTCGCATGGCCTGATCCAAGTGTGGTACACGATGACTTTACAGTGATCAGCCAAGGAGTCTACCAAGAGATTGCCAAAGGGGGTGACTGTGACCATGCAAAAGTTTTCTCAGATGGCAAAACCTGGGTATCGATCAAGTATGTCAGATTCCTAGATGACTCCTTGCTCTGTAGACCAGACATTGGTCCTGCTGCTTTTAAGATTTTCCTAAAATACCTCAAGAAGAGCAGCTCGCAAGACCTCTGTGCTGTTGAGCTGCCTGAATGGGTCAAAGAAGGTTTTGATGATGCTGGATGCAAAGGGAAGCTGATAGAGAACACCCTGACAGAAAAGCAGTTCTTCTTAGATGTCTTTTTCCCCCACATCCAAGACATCGACAACGAACTTCGTAATCCCCTAATGCATTATGTCTTGAATGACAAACTGGAGGAATTTGCATCAATTCTTAGGGAGACTCCATGCATCCCATGCTCTGGCCCCAATCAACAATTAGTCTTACCATCCAGACTAATCCATCCAGAAGGAAGAGTTGCAAAACTGTACAACGCTGATGATGGAAGATTTCCAGAAGGAACCTCGAAAGACTACATGAATCCAGTGTGCTTGGTCAAGCTAGTACAGCTGGGAATGGTCAAAGATGACCTCTCTTGGGAGGATTTGATTGATCGTGCTGAATCTGTGTTCGATCTAAATGAAAATGATCACACTGCTGCATGTCTTCGGAGCAGCATTATTCTCAGTCTCATTGATGAGAAGCTGAAAATGACAGACTCAGGAGCAGGTAAACTACTGGAGAAGCTACAGGACATAAAGTTCCTTCCTTTTCTGACAAAGCCCGCAGGGTTTTCACTACCATGGCATGGGAATACATTCCCCCCGTCCACCATGTTTTCTGCCAAAGAGCTCTTTACGACTGACCACCAGGACACAGTGTGCTTGATGAAGCCCATCCTTAATGAGAACTCTCCATCTTTCAAAGGGTGCGGCCCGATCACATTGGCTGTAAAAGACTCTCTCGGATTGATAAGAAAGCCAACAGTTGGACTAGTTGTCAGTCAACTTAAGGAACTTGCTAAGTCATTTGACGGAGTTACTTTATATCAAGAAAATATTACCAATGCCTGCTACAAATACCTACATGAAGAAATGCTCCAGGATGCCAAAGCAAAGACAGAGATCAATGAGGAGCTGAAAACCTTTTGCTCCATTCTGGTGGAGAACACTTACGTTGAGCCCTCCAAAGTTGCATTCTACCAGAACTTTGATGCAGCACCATATCTCTACCAGCTTCCCAACAAGTACAGAAACAGCTGCCGTGAGCTCTTTGAGAATGTTGGGGTTCAGTCAAGCTTCACAGTTGAGAACTTTTCAGCTGTCCTTGAATTAGTGAAACAGGAGTGTGGGAGAAGAGCACTCTCTGATGATAGCTTTCAGCTCTCTCGCAGAATCATTAGTGAAGGAATATGGGGCTTAATCAGAGACAAAAAACAAGAATTCTGCCAAGCTACCTACAGGGAAATTCTTCTTCCTGACATCCATCTTACACTGCAGCCATCAAAGTCTCTGTGTTACAATGACTGTCCTTGGATCAAAGTCAGAGACACAACTGTGAAATATTGCCATGCAGATATTCCAAGAGAGGTTGCTGTGAAATTAGGAGCAGTTCCCAAACGTCACAAAGCCCTGGAAAGGTATGCCTCAAATATCTGCTTCACTACTCTTGGAAGTGAGTTTGGACAAAAAGAGAAACTCACAAGTAGAATTAAAAGTATTCTCAACGCTTACCCATCAGAAAAAGAAATGCTAAAGGAGCTCCTGCAGAATGCAGATGATGCTAAAGCCACTGAAATCTACTTTGTGTTCGATCCAAGAACCCACCCCACAGACAGAATATTTGATGACAAATGGTTGCCAATGCAAGGCCCATCATTGTGTGTCTACAACAATCAGCCTTTCACTGAGGATGATGTCAGAGGAATCCAGAACCTAGGAAGAGGAACAAAAGAAGCAAACCCTGGCAAAACTGGACAATATGGCATAGGATTCAACTCTGTGTATCACATCACAGACTGCCCATCTTTCATGTCAAACAATGACATTCTTTGCATCTTCGATCCACATGCACGATATGCACCCGGGGCGACATCTGTTAGTCCGGGAAGAATGTTTAGGGACTTGGACTCTGACTTTAGATCTCAATTCTCTGACGTGCTAAATCTTTACCTGGGATCTCATTTCAAACTTGAACATTGCACAATGTTCAGATTCCCCATACGCTCAACAGAAATGGCCAAAATATCAGAGATCAGCTCTGTTCCTGCATCAGATAGAATGGTGCAAAACCTTCTGGATAAACTAAAAACCGATGGGGCAGAACTCCTCATGTTCCTCAACCACATGGAGAAAATTTCCATCTGTGAAATAGAGAAAGCCTCAGGAGACCTGAAGGTGCTATACTCTGTGACTGCTAAAATCACAGATGGTGACCGTCTAAAACGCAAGCAATTTCACACATCAGTGGTGGATAGTGTGACAAAAAGGAAGCAGCTCACTCAAATTCCAGTCCAGCAGATAACCTACTCAATGGATATAGAGGACTCCGATGGCAATCTAACAACTTGGATGGTCTGCAATCGATCTGGCTTCTCTTGCATCGAGAAAGTCTCAAAGAGTGTGATTTCAGCCCACAAAAATGAAGACATTACTCTCTTTCCACGTGGAGGGGTGGCTGCATGTGTAAGCCACAACTACAAGAAGCCCCACAGAGCATTCTGCTTTCTGCCCCTTTCAATGGAGACTGGCTTGCCCTTTCATGTTAATGGCCATTTTGCATTAGATTCTGCCAGGAGAAACCTATGGCGGGACGACAATGGAGTAGGAGTGAGGAGTGACTGGAACAACAACTTGATGACATCGTTGATAGCTCCTGCCTATGTGGAGCTGTTGATTCAGCTGAAACGACAGTACTTCCCGGGACCCGATCCCACCATGACTGTGTTACAGGGAACACCAATTCACATCGTTAAAGACACTTTGAGGAAATTCCTGTACTTCTTCCCAGTCAACAGACTTGACATCCAGCCAGATTGGTACTGTCTTGTCAAAGCAGTGTACACCTGCATTCATGCTGACCTGAAACGTCTCCTTCCTGTCGTTAGGGCTCCCCACATTGACAACACAGACATGCACTCTGCTGTATACATCTCCTGGGTGAACACATCCTCTGCCAACAAAGGTCGTGCATTCTTTGACAATCTACTGCAGGATGAACTTCAACATCTGAAGAACACAGAATACAACATTTCCTCACGCAAGTCTGTTGCAGAAAACGTCTTCCGACTCAAGGCCCTGCTTTCGGATGTGGGCTTCAACTTGGTCCACAGTTGTGATGAAACAGCAAGTCTTTACTTCTGTTTGGATGATGCAGGCATTCCTGTGAGCTATGTTACCCCAGAGGATGTACGAAGATTTCTCCTCACATTCTCGTCCCCAGACACATCTTGCCAAGTTGGGAAACTTCCCTGTCGACTCCAGCAGTCGAATTACAAGCTCTTCCACAGCCTGAAGCTTCTGGTTGACTACTGCTTCAAAGACGTAGAGGAGAATGAAATCAACATAGAGGGGCTACCACTGCTGATGACAATGGACAACATACTCCAGGTGTTTGATTCCAAGAAACCAAAGTTTCTGTCCACACACCATGAACTGGTCTCATCAAGGAAAGAGCTGTTCATGAATACACTGTACATGAAGTACAACAACATCCTGATGAATTCAGGTGTTGCAAAGGTCTTCGACATCAGCAGTTTTGGGGAACTGTTGAGTTCTGTTCTACCACGTGAATACAGAACAAGAATCCCTGTGAAGTGGAGAGACAGCTACGCCAGTGAGTCTTGGCTGAAAGGTGCGTGGAACTTCATCAGTGAGAACATTGCAGTCAAGGAAGAGCAGGCAGGCATCAAACCCAATTTCGAGACTGTACTTGAGCTACTGAAAGACTGGGCTTTGCTGCCAGGAATCAAATTCATGGTTTCAAGCAACAAGCTGGTTGTCCCTGATCACGATGTGTTGCTTCCCTTGAGTTTGATAAGCGCAGCTATCTTCCCAAATGGGCAAAATGACAAAGTCTTTCACATCATAATGAAAGGGGGATGCATTCAGCTTGCTGTCAACAAAATATGCTTCAAAGAGAATCCTGTCCTGCCTTTTCTGGCACAGCATACAGCAAACATAGACAATCCATCCAGCATCCTCAAAGTACTGGAGTACATGATTCAGACGGCAGCTTTCAAAACAGGAAGCTTAACTGACAAAGACTTTGAGGCTCTTCTGTTGTACTTCAACTGTAATTTGATCAACCTCTCCCAAGAGGACATTCAAACTCTGAAATTGCTCCCATGCTTCAAAGCAGTCAGTGGCAGATACATCAGTATTGCAAACTTTGGGTCATGCTATGTTCTGGCAAAAAGCATTCCCTCTGCAGATATGGAAAAATGGGCCCATACAACATCCTTCGCCTTTCTTGCTGACAATCCACAATTGAAGGAACTGTACAGTTTCCTTGGATGTTTCCCAATTGATGATCTGGAAGTCTACCTGAGGCATCTCCTTCCAAAGTTTGACAGCCTGTCATACGATGCAAAAATTGAGCACCTTGTATATCTGAAGGAGAGGCTTTTGGCAATGGAGGAGTCATGTGGGATGAAGGATAAGCTGTATGAAAAACTGGAAGGTCTGCCATTAATCTATGACTACACCAACAGACTCAGGTCTACCAAAATGTTCTACGATCAAACCGTAAAGGTGTTCGAAGTGATGCTCTCTCCAAAAGCATTCATACCCAATGACTTTTTCAAGAAGGTTGAGCAAGTGTCAAAGCCAAAAAATGGAACAGCATTTCTCACCTCATGGATCACATTCCTAAGGAATATAGGTCTCAAACACATTGTCTCTCAACAGCAAATTCTCCAGTATGCAAAAGAAGTCAGCATCAAAGCTCAAACAGAGAACTGGTCCAAAGAAAAAGCCCAAATGATTGTTGATGTTCTCCTTAACCACATATTCAATGAGAGGACAGACCTATTTGTTGGAGCTTTCCTCAAAGAGCTGTCAATGATAGCATTCCTTTGTCCTGAGCGTGCACCCACTGAGCTGATCCGGCTCCATGCTCAATTCCAAGAGATGAATGGCACTCTCCCTCTGATACGTTTCAGTGAGTCTCAAGTCAATCCAAAATTCAAACAAACTGATATCATTCAATTGCTATGGACATCATGTCCCATTCTCCCAGAGAAGGCCACACCAGCAGCCATTAAAGACCAGGAGGGAAGCACACTGACTGGCCAAGAACAACTGGACTTAGTGCTGCGGATATTAAGTGTCAACTTGGAACCCCCCTTGGACAAAGTGATAAGCAACTGCAAAAATATCTGCAACATATCCAATCCTGACGATGACATGGTGAAAACAAGAAACAAAGTCTTGAGATCCACCTACGAATTTCTCAATGCAGATAAAAGAGACTTTCGCTTGCAGCTACTAGGGGTGAGTTTTGTCATGGTTGAGGAGGGCTGGAAACTTCTAAAGCCAGAGGAGGTAGTCATCAACTTGGACAATGAATCTGACTTCAAGCCATACCTATACAAACTACCACTAGAGCTTGGCATCTTTCATCAGATGTTTAAGCTTTTGGGCACAGAGGATGTTGTATCAACAAAACAATACGCTGAAGTGCTGTGCCGCATTCACAGAAATTCAGAGGGTAAGCAGCTCGATCCGAATGAAATGAGAACTGTGAAAAGGGCTGTCTCAGGGCTATTCAAAAGCCTACAGAATGACCCAGTTCAGATACGCAAAGACCTTGAGAGCCTCAAAGATTTTATATTTTACCTGCCAAGTCACGATGGTAGATTAACCAAATCCAACAGTTTAGTGTTTGACGATGCCCCACATTACAAGAGCAGAATTCAGGGTAATGTAGGTGTTCAGATGCTTGTGGACATGAGTCAGTGTTATCTTGGCAAGGACCATTCCTTCCACACAAAGCTGATCATGCTGCTCCCACAGAAGCTAAGGCCAAGACTCCTGAGTAGTATCCTCGAGGAGCAACTGGATGAGGAGTCTCCCAAAATGTGCCAGTTTGGAGCTCTCTGTTCGCTTCAGGGTCGCCTTCAACTTCTACTGTCATCAGAACAGTTCATCACAGGACTGATACGAATAATGAAGCATGAAAATGACAATGCATTCCTTGTGAATGAAGAAAAAGCCATACGATTGTGCAAAGCACTTTGTGAGGGATTGAAGGTGTCTTGTTTTGAGAAACTCCAGACGACACTAAGAGTGAAAGGTTGCAGCCCTATCCCACATAGCCGGAGTGAAACTCTTGCCTTCCTGAAAAGGTACGGGACAGCTGTGATTCATCTCTACATCCAACACTCAGACAGCAAAGACATAAATTTTCTCTTAGCACTGGCGATGACACTAAAATCTGCAACGGACAACTTGATATCTGACACCTCCTATCTAATTGCTATGCTGGGCTGTAACGACATCTACAGAATCACAGAGAAGCTGGACAACCTTGGTGTCAAGTATGACTCCACAGAGGCCTCAAAACTCGAGCTTCCTCTCCCTGGAACACCAATACCAGCTGAGATACACCATATACTCCTTATGGATCCAATGAATGTGTTTTACCCAGGAGAATATGTGGGTTACCTTGTGGACTCTGAAGGAGGGGATGTCTATGGCGGATATCAGCCCACGTACACGTATGCCATCATTGTTCAAGAAGTAGAGAAAGATGAGGAGGACAACCCAAGCTTCCTTGGGAAATGCTTCCAAATTGACATTGGATATAGTGAGTACAAAATAGTCAGTTCTCTTGATCTGTACAAATTCTCTAGACAAGAGGAAAGTACTCATATCCGAGACAGCAGAGCCCCATCGACTCCAACAACCCCCCAAGAATGTCAATCTCCTGGTCCTGGTCCACGATTGGTGCCTCCCCTTTTTACTAGAAAGGAAAATCACAAAGTACCTCCCACAAAACAATCTCCCAAAAAGATAAGACTTAGTGCATTGCCAGAAATCCTAAAAGATATGACTTTAGTTATTGAGCAAGCTTGGAAACTCGCTGAAACGGAAAGGAAGAAGATCATTCGCCGGTTGTATCTCAAGTGGCATCCGGACAAGAATGCAGAGAATCTAGACGTAGCTACAGAGGTCTTCAAGCATTTACAGAATGAAATCAACAGGATGGAGAAGCAGACTCTGACAGATCAGCAGAACACTGACCGAGCATCCAGGAGAACTTTCTCAACTTCTTCCACCCGCTTCCAGTCAGAGAAGTTTTCATTTCAAAGATTTTACACATCGTGGAACCAAGAGGCAACAAGCCATAAGTCTGAGAAACAGCAGTTCCGGGAGCAGTTCACTACTTATGCAGGTTCATCACATTCTAATCGCTTCTTTGTGCCCCCGACCTTCAAGTCTGTTGGCAATCCTATGGAAGCCCGCAGGTGGCTCAGGCAAGCAAGAGCCAACTTTTCTGCTGCACGGAATGACCTTCACAAAAATGCCAATGAGTGGGTGTGTTTCAAATGCTACCTAGCTACGAAACTAGCCTTGATAGCTGCCGACTATTCTGTCAGAGGGAAATCAGATAAGGATGTGAAACCCACCTCACTGGCACAGAAAGTGGAGGAGTACAACCCACAGCTAGCAGGACTTGCCAAGGATGTCAACATCTTGGAGGGATATGGTGTGGACAGCCTAAGAACTCGCTATCCTGACCTCTTACCCTTTCCCCAGATCCCCAATGACAGATTCACGTCTGAGGTGGCAATGAGAGTGATGGAATGTACAGCACGGATCATCATCAAACTTGAAACTTTTGTGCAACAAAAAATCTAATTCCGCCATGTGATTGGAACATATTAGACCATTTAAATAAAACAAATATGCATAGATCCACTGAACAACAGAAGATTATAGTAGCTGTGTGCAATACTGATTAGTATATTATTGTTTTGAGGCAAAATTAAGTATCCAGCTGGCAGCTTAGATATGCAGCACGCCAGTACCAATATTGGTTCTGTGGCCAATGCATAATGTATACATGTATGGCTCTTCATATCCTAACAACAAGCTGCCTGAAAGTAATTTGATGTGGCTGAACCATTCTACAAAGACAGAAATTATCTTTAGCTGCAATGCTGTACATACAAATGCCCCAGCAATACTTTTTTTAACCAAAGTCCCATGTTGAAGATATTTGCTCTCAGATAATTGAGTACAACTATGCTGCTTTTTTACTTGACCTTTTATACAAGTATATTTTTCCTGCCATTTGTCTGTATTTTGTTTGTTACCATCTATAAAGTCAAGTTTATTGATTCTTGACAATTCTCTCATGTTGTCACTGTTGTCATGCAGTGTGTTCTATTTGCAACATCTGAAAATCAACCAACACAATTACAATCATATTTGTACTTTTAAAATGTCATTTTTATATTTTAAAGGTGGTTTATTTTTTATTTTTAATAAGTTGTAAATGTTCTGTATCATAGTCTTTGCTTGTAAATGGACAAAGCCCTTTCTCAAAACTAATCCGGTTCTTGCACTTGTAGAGTGCTTGTGACACCCCAGCAGATTGGGAGAAATAGACTGAATGGAAAATTCTGAATGTTACTTCTAGCTTTCATGCATCTATACTTTAGATTCTGTTTTATCATCATTGACTGTGTCTCCACTGAACTGTTTGTCAGTTTATCATACTTTGAATGGTGTCTTTTAGGAGCACAACTGTACACTACATCTACTGTAATTATCTGTATGCTGACGAGTATGTATGATACATCAGGTACTTTTTGTAGTACTCATGATAAGTAAGCAGTTACTTGCTTTGAAAACGTCATGGGTCAAAATGATTAATTACGGATTGGGAGCTGACCAAAATGATTTAGGGCAAGAATTCATCCTTTACCATAACGAAGATCCATGGTGTTCTATAGATAGGTAATGTAACACATGTTGATTTTGCCAAAGTTGAATCAAGCTCTGTTTCATTTGGTTGTCTGATCTTTTCATATTAGAGGAATATTGCAGGTGGCATCCCTGTGTGGTGCTTGTTTTTGTTAATTTTCATGAATGATGTTTGGGACTAGAAATCCACTGGCAACATATTGTTGATACACTAAAATGTCATGTTTTTTTTTTTCTTTTTCATATCTGTTTAATGCCAAGGGGAATCCTTTGAAGAGATCTTTGACAAACTTTAGCAGAGGAAAATGTAAATCTTGATGTATGCAGTGCCATAGTTAATAAATTCCCCCCACGTAAATTGAGTCAACCCTCCTTCTGTATAATACACTTAATGGTAACCTTAAAAGTGAGAATCCATTAAAGAATTAAAAAGGTACAGTTGCTGGCATCCAATTACATACATATATATATATATATTTTGTTTCATTTGAACTGTAATAGCGTAACTAATGAATTGGTTATAACTGGAACAGGAATTAAGTTCAAACACTGGAGAAGTAACAAGAATGTATGGGCATGTATTCTGTGATTATAGGCAGTGGCATGGGATTGTCTATAGACATGTAAACAAAGAACAGGAAATACTGCATGTTTGGCTATTGCCTCTGAGCCATGGCTGGGGAATTTTCATGATGTACTACTGTTGCAGAGATGCTCCACTAGAGTGCATCACTGCTATACATTATGGAAGAAAATGAATACGCATTGGACATCGCTGTAGAAAAGCTTCCAATCTATTGCCACAAGACAGAAATAATAAGATGATTATGGAACTTTCAAAATAAAGACATTATCCTTTCCCCCCACCCTGGTATTTATAATGTTAATGGAAAATGTATTTTCAGATACATCATTTCAAACAATGATATGCATTTTATTCTGTTAAAGACAGTAGCTTTTTACAAGTATAGCACAAATGTTTTATTCAAACATACAAAACCTGGCACATGTTCCACAATTTATCAAAACATCGTCAACTTCACAATATTAACTTTCATACCGTGCTGTACAAGTACAAGCAAACGTACATAAAACATGGGTTAACAGTGAACAGTAATGCATTAGAATCTGTCAGAGTCAAAGTGGTGACAATATAACTAACAAGCTAACATTTTTGCTAAAATCTAAATGTACAATAAATATTCCCTAAAGTAGTAGAACACACAGGCTACAGGGGCTTCATTTATCAAAGGTGTGTGTGCACAAAAAAATACTCTAAACCTTGCGTATGCCACTTTTTCTGCAAAGGTTGGTATTTATCAATTGTGAACATGACAGGAAAGTGTGCATATCTCCACGCAAATCCCAAACCATGTGTGTGCACAACTTTTCGAAGGTTGATCAACTGTATTGCAACAAATAGGCTTATGGTTTGTTTGGGGAAAATGGGAGGTGTTTGATGCACAGGAATTATAATGATGGTAGGGAAATAAAACATTCAAATGTAGACCTAATGATAAAACAGTTGCATTTGCTATTCGTAAGGAGATTGCAGCATGTTGTCTAATATTTATTTGACTTTTATTATATAGGCCTAAATCATAATCATATTGCAGGATGTCTCCTTTTCTGACATAACTGATTTCAATTATTCCCGCTATGCAACAAATAGTAGGCTACCATTTATCAATCGCTAATTAAATAGCCAAGCATGCTCGAAAGTAAATAGACCGGTAGCCTTGATAGTATGTGACAGTAGGCTATGGGTAGGCTACAGTATTGCAGTGCAATAGTATTAGGAGTGCGACATGGGGCCTATTTAATTTCAGAGCCTATACCAAGACAGAAGATAGAAACACATTGATGTATTGATAAACAAAATATAGAACATTTGAGAGTGTTGAAAATACATGCTTGCTGTTCATGTACACTACCAGTCATTGCACTCGTTAACAATGGCTCCAGAAAGTACCTTCAACTTCCTTCAAACTGCAGCAGAGACATCCAAATCGTATCCATGAGTGCATCTGACTGGGTAAGTAGAAAAAGTTGCCAAAATGTCGCACTATCCCTTTAATTTTCCATTATTACAAAGTTATTACTTATAATACTGATTAGTTTGACTATACTCTAAACCCCAATATAAAAATATTTCACACAGTAAATGCATAAATTAAAAAGAAAAAAAACAGTGGCAGCTGGTGAACTGTGAGATGAAATTAAGTACTTGGGAAAACAGTAACTTTTAAAATCTCGAGCAACAGGATCAGATGTATCAGATTGCTCAATGTTGCATAATGAATGTGTAACACAAACACATTCAACTGTACCTCTATTTTCTACTCCATTTCTTAGACAATAACTAGGTTGTATTTGTACTAACTATATTATACACTTAGTATACAAAACAATAAGAACACTTGCTCTTTTCATGACAAACTGACCAGGTGAATCCAGAGGAAAGCTATTGACCTCTTATTGATGTCAAATCCACTTTAAATCAGTGTAGATGAAGGGGGAAGACAGGTTAAAGAAGGATTGTTCAGCTTTGAGACAATTGAGGTATGGATTGTGTACGTGTACCATTCAGAGGGTCAATAGGCAAGACAACATAATTAAAAGTGCCTTTGAACGGGGTATGGTAGTAAGTGGCAAGCGCACTGGTTCGTTTCAAGTACTGCAACGCTGCTGGGTTTTTCACACAACAGTTTCCTGTGTGTATCAAAAATATTAGGAAGGTGTTCCTAATGTTTGGTATACTCAGCTTATCTACAGACTAGATCATATAATGCTTTTCTGCTCATATGCACAACATATTAATACACTAAGGGCCGGTTTCCCAGCCCCAGATTAAGCCTACACTAAAAATCACTTTCAATGGGAGATTCTCCATTGCAGACAAGGCTTCATCTGGGTCCAGGAAACTGGGCCCACACAAAGTCCTATATTATTGCATATAAAAAAAACATATTGCATAGGATTTAATCTGTTAACCAGCTCCTTATTGCCCAGCCATTATACCATAATTATAAAATAAACAATCTCAACTCAGTGTAAACATAAGATGGTATCAACAACTATACTGCTTATTGTGGTATAAAGTTGTCATGTCACTGTTTCCGTTACATAGTAAAATGGTCTCAAATTTAACCATGCACCATGAAATAATTACTTAGGAGGATATGTCTGCAGTTTAACTGGCAGTTTTGTTCAGATATGAAAAGTTGTGGTTGTTTGTTTTGCCTTTTTGAGGATTCATATGAAAGTGTTTTAGAGTACCCAATATAAAGGCATTTTTATTCACCAGGATATAATCTGATGCCAAAGACTAGCACTCTTGGCTTTCGCTGCACGTGGAGGTGACCCCGGCCTTGGACAGGAACAGCTTTCCGCTGGGACAAACACACACTTCGTAGAGTCCCTGAGCGTTTCCAGACACACCTCCTTGTCCCAGGGGGAGATTAGGCAGACGCACCGTCTCGGCATCCAGAATCACCTACACAGACAACACACAACAAAGGGCGTGGTCAGACGCACCACTGCTGAAACACATACAGTGGGGCAAAAAAGTATTTAGTCAGCCCCCAATTGTGCAAGTTCTCCCACTTAAAAAGATGAGGCCTGTAATTTTCATCATAGGTACACTTCAACTATGACAGACAAAATTAGAAGAAAAAAATCCAGAAAATCACATTGTAGGATTTTTTAATGAATTTATTTGCAAATTATGGTGGAAAATAAGTATTTGGTCAATACCAAAAGTTTCTCAATACTTTGTTATATACCCTTTGTTGGCAATGACAGAGGTCAAACGTTTTCTGTAAGTCTCCCTTTGCAGAAAAACAGCCCCAAAGCATGATGTTTCCACCCCCATGCTTCACAGTAGGTATGGTGTTCTTTGGATGCAACTCAGCATTCTTTGTCCTCCAAACACAACGAGTTGAGTTTTTACCAAAAAGTTATATTTTGGTTTCATCTGACCATATGACATTCTCCCAATCTTCTTCTGGATCATCCAAATGCTCTCTAGCAAACTTCAGACGGGCCTGGACATGTACTGGCTTAAGCAGGGGGACACGTCTGGCACTGCAGGATTTGAGTCCCTGGCGGCGTAGTGTGTTACTGATGGTAGGCTTTGTTACTTTGGTCCCAGCTCTCTGCAGGTCATTCACTAGGTGTGGTTCTGGGATTTTTGCTCACCGTTCTTGTGATCATTTTGACCCCACGGGGTGAGATCTTGCGTGGAGCCCCAGATCGAGGGAGATTATCAGTGGTCTTTTATGTCTTCCATTTCCTAATAATTGCTCCCACAGTTGATTTCTTCAAACCAAGCTGCTTACCTATTGCAGATTCAGTCTTCCCAGCCTGGTGCAGGTCTACAATTTTGTTTCTGGTGTACTTTGACAGCTCTTTGGTCTTGGCCATAGTGGAGTTTGGAGTGTGACTGTTTGAGGAGGTGTCTTTTATACTGATAACAAGTTCAAACAGGTGCCATTAATACAGGTAACGAGTGGAGGACAGAGGAGCCTCTTAAAGAAGAAGTTACAGGTCTGTGAGAGCCAGAAATCTTGCTTGTTTGTAGGTGACCAAATACTTATTTTCCACCATAATTTGCAAATAAACTCATTAAAAATCCTACAATGTGATTTTCTCATTTTGTCTGTCATAGTTGAAGTGTACCTATGATGAAAATTACAGGCCTCTCATCTTTTTAAGTAGGAGAACTTGCACAATTGGTGGCTGACTAAATACTTTTTTGCCCCACTGTATACACGCCACTGCTGAAAAACATACATATACAGTATCAGTCAAAAGTTTGGACACCTACTCATTTAAGGGTTTTTCTTTATTTGTACTATTTTCTACATTGTAGAATAATAGTGAAGACATGAAAACAACGAAATAACATATATGGAATAATGTAGAAACCCCCAAAAAGTGTTAAACATATCAAAATATATTTTATATTTGAGATTCTTCAAATAGCCATACATTTGTGGAATTTCTATCCTTCTTAATGCGTTTGAGCCAAACAGTTGTGTTGTAACAAGGTACGGGTGGTATACAGTAGATAGCCCTATCGAACATCTCTGGAGAGACCTGAAAATAGCTGTGCAGCGACGCTCCCCATCCAATCTGACAGAGCTTGAGAAGATCTGCAGAGAAGAATTGGAGTAACTCCCCAAATACAGGTGTGCCAAACATGTAGTTTCATACCCAGGAACACTCAAGGCTGTAATTGCTGTCTAAGGTGCTTCAACAAAGTACTGAGTAAATAAAGGGTCTGAATACTTATGAAAATGTAATATTTCCGGGGGGGGTTATTCTAAAAAACTGTTTTTGCTTTGTCATTATGGGGTGTATATTATGTGTGTAGATTGATGAGGAAAAAAATATTTGATCAATTTTAGAGAAAGGCTGTAACGTAACAAAATGTGGAAGAAGTCGAGGGTCTTAATACTTTCCGAATGCACTGTACATTTACATGCCACTAGGGGACAGCATCACTGCTATTTATAGATATCAAGGCCAGTAAGTAATTGTACATGTCTCTGTCACATGTAGTGTAAAATATAAGTACAGTACTGCCAGTCAATAGCAAGTAAATCACACATTGCCTCACCAGTCCTTCACTGGAGTGCAATAGAAAATCCATGTTAGATGCAGCCTCGATGTTCCCGGCCAGTGCTTTGACAAAGACTCCCTTTGGTGCATCCATGCTGAGAGAGCGGGTTGGAGACTCCAGCCTGGAACACACAGGAGAACATCAGTTTGATCAATTCCACATATGACTGTGATAAAACAATCAATAAACTGCTTGGAATTAAGAGTTCATATTTCATATTGGCCTATTCCAAGATGTCAACGGTTATGGGATCCAGCATCTACCTCAAGTCTTTGAAGGGCTCAGCTTTGAGCAGGGGCGTCTCTACAGAGTGTTCAAACAGGGCACCTTCTAGACCTAAATAAAAGCAAACACACAAGGTGCTCCTTATTAAGTTGATAGTCAATTATAATGAAACATCATTGGTGTTACCATAGAGATACAGGTTACATATAGTATTCTATTTCATTCTGCTATGTACTGTGAGTGGGTCTACAGGTCCTGGCAGTCAATTGTTCCCCTGGGTGCTTGTCAACTGGTGTTAGTGAGAGGATGACATGTGCACTGGCTCAGAGTCACCTCCAACCACCAGACTTGAAGGAGAGCGAGTATGTTTGCAGTGCTTTAATCATTGTGGTTGACAGCTCCCTTGGCTAGCTAATTACATCTTTATTACCACCAGCCTTTGCCAATCGTATGTTACCATAGCACGCAAAGATGCTCACCTGACATCACACTATAGAGTCTCACTAGGTCTGATAGTGATATTGTAACAGTATACACATCTTT